>NW_024412400.1:51405016-51577197 GCF_014898765.1 Herpailurus yagouaroundi
AGAAAGAAAGAAAGAAAGAAAGAAAGAAAGAAAGAAAGAAAGAAAGAAAAGAGGGGCACCTGGGTGGCTCAGTTGGTTAAGCGTCCAAATTCAGCACAGGTCATGATCTCATGGTTCATGAGTTCAAGCCCTGTGTTGGGCTCTGTGCTGACAGCTCAGAGCCTGGAGCCCACTTCAGATTCTGTGTCTCCCTCTCTCTCTGCCCCTCCCCCACTGGTTCTCTGTCTCTGTCTCTCTCTCTCTCTCTCTTTCTCAAAAATAAATAAACATTAAGAAAAGAAAAGAAAACCATGGAAAAACATAAGGAAACTTATTATTTCGACAGGCAAGCTATGTGCCTGAGGTCGGTAGAAATTAGAGCTATAATAAGAAATAAGAAATAATCCCTACTCTCAAAGAGTTTACAGCCTACTAAGCCAAACATACTCACCCCATCAAGAGGTACCATAACTAATATGTTGGTGCAATCCTTCCCAATTTGAATAAAACAAATTGAGATTATCCTGCACATACATTTTTGTGTCCTGGTTTGTTTGTTTCCCCCGATACACAAGATAGTATGGGAATTTTCCTCGTGGTATTAAATATTCTGCAAAACTGTGATTGATCCTGAATGAACGTAGCATGTATCATATGAATAGACCATTGTTTATTTAACCATTTCTCTGCTGCTGGACATTCAGGTTGTCTTCAAGTTTTTGCTACTGCAAAATAATACCGTAATAAACATGCTTACTCATCTTTATGATCCTCTGATAACTTTCATAGCATAAATCTCAAAATTAGTTGAATTACTATTTCAGAAAGAAGGTTTTAGAAGCTCTTGACTATAGTTTTCCAATTGGGCTTGCAAAAATGCTGTCCTGGATTACATTTCCCTAGCAGAAGTTGGAGGAGCGTCAAGCAGAAGACCATGTGGAAAGCAAGCCTGTTCTCTAGGTATGGGGTAGAGAGATTTGGCCCAGTCTGAATTAAACTAAAAAATACTGAAAGAAACCAGAGGCGGGTTATAAACCACAATCAACTAATAAGTAGCATGGGCTTGGCAGCTAAGAAGATAAATTCTGGGAAATGATTACTGCAGAGTCAGGGTAAATGTAAAGGCTTCATCAGCTTCTAGCACAGCTTTGGGGTGATGTTCTGAAACCAAGTGTGACTTCAGGGACGCTCAGAAACCTAGGTTCATTGTGGGTGTGAGTTAGGTCTCCTTAGGAGGCAAGCGACAGAAGCCAACCCTGGCTAAGCTAAACCCAAAGGGAATTTACTGGAAAAACAGTTGATTTCTCAATGACTGGGAAATCAGGCTCAGAAACCGGAACATAATGGACAGGAACTGGGAAACTCAGTGGGCAGGAAGCAGCATAAAATCGAGGGTCTAAGACACATGACCTCTTAGCAGGGTCACCTGGGTACACTGCTGTGAATAATGAACAAGCTCCAATTGGTTTCCGTCTTTTTGATGACTTGGCTCAAATTTCAGATTCCAGGGAAGGCAAATCCAACCAACCTCACCAGGTTCAAGCGCTTGCCCTGGGGCCAGGGACAGGAAGGCACCTTGACTAAACAGCTTCCCATGTGTGGGAGAGGTAATTACCAGAGGTAAATCAGGGCACAGCCAGCCCAAACCAAAAACTATCTACCATACCATGTCACCTGGTGGGAAGGAACACCAATACCTAACCCTGAACCCAAATACATTTCCCACCTCTGCCTTCCTACTCCACTCCACCCCACCACACCGAAGTAGGAATCTGTGGGAATGACAAGAGACCCAGGGACTATTAGACTTTGATTAAGGGTCAAACGGGAAGTTGTAAGTATGAGCCATAATGCATGGTGCTTGATGGCAGGATGAATAAATAATTAAAACAAATTATCCTGTTCTACCTTGAGAGGCTACCAGGGTATTAGCCTATTCCCCTCCCCACTTCTGTTTTGTTTGTTAATCAGTCTTTGCCTGATTAAAGGCAACCAGGAAACAAGCGGACTGGAAGCAGTCTCAACAGAGGGCCAGAACCAGGCCCTGCACACTGCCTTCGGCTAGGCTAGAGATCCCTTCTGCCTGGCAAGCCCTATGCAGAAGAGAGAAGCCAAAAGAGATTGTCACCTAGCTTTGTTTGAGGGGGATGCCAAACATGGATCCGGACATGGTGTCATGTTAGGAGGCTGGCTATCCCCAAGAGGACACCCCTTAGGGCAATATCTCCCAGTCTTGTTATTCCTGCTAGCTAACAGTGGATGAAAATGAGGCCATTGGCCCTGAAGTTACCTCTGGTATTTGGGAACAGGAAGAAGAGACCAGATTCCTTCCGCAGATACCTCCACATCAAGCCAGGCAGTGACAGCATGACAAAGGGGACAGGTAAGTTTTAAGGACAGAAGCAAAGTAACACAAGTCTGATTGCACTTGGGGGATATGAAAAGTCAGGGTCAGGGAGGAGTTCCTCGGATGGGAGAGTGTCATAAAGGGGAAGAGGTACCCATGAAGAAAGGAGGATGGTCAGGAAATGGCAGAGTCCACTCTTTCTGGAAAGAGGCCAAGAGACTTGCTTGGTCTCAGATCCCCGTTGCTTCCCTTACTGGGGGAATCATCCTAGGGTGTGACAGATCAGATTTCTTAAAATATTCCCTTTGCATCATCAGGAAGGTAGATAATTAGCTGCTCCCTTGACATGGGTATTAGGGTACAAGGTGGGGAGAGTGGTCCTATACTGGTTGCCAGAGTCAACTTCTATGTTCAAAAGCATATTTAAAAAAACAAAAACAAAACTATAGGATCTTTACATCTGCAGGGCAGTGGCAAGATCTCAAGAGTTCCCAAGAAAACCCTTTCAGCCCCTTTGAGGAGAGTGGGGAGATGTCATTTGTGGGACGGCCTTGCTGATTTGGGGAGGGGTGGCCCAGTCAGTCAGTGGGACCAGGGTCACAGCAGGACCAGAAGGAGCCCTGGGGACAGGAGGGGTTATGGTGGCCCTGCCATATGGAGAATTTAGAAACTGCCACACCATAGGATAAGTGCAAAGACATTTAGGTTCTGATTTTTCTCATGAGGAACACTTCAGTATTTTTTTCTGAAACGCCAAGTTATCGCTAATTTTTTTTCTCCATGTTCCAGTGTTTTATTTGCTTTGTGTGTTTGGGGTAACTAAGTGCTGGCCCCATGAGGCCTGACCAGTGGGACTTTGCTAACTGTGAGGAGGCAGCCTGGATATATCACAGCAAGAAGTAAGTCTAGACATGAAGCGTTTCCTGCCTGGCACCTGTGAGTCACCAGGATATCTCCCCAGGGAAGAAAGTGTCCATCCTGGACAGGCTCTGTGTCCCCCATGGGGATTCTCCAGGGGAAGCCCTCAGCCCCTTCTGAGGAGGCAAAGGCTGAAGGACCAAGAACTGGCTAGATATCTGAAGAGGCATCTGGGATAGACTATCACCCAGAACCTCTGCTCTGAGACCCTTCATCCCGCTCAGGGGGCCCCACGGCCAGAGTGTTCTATACTCACCCTTCAAGCTCTGGGGCCTGGGCTGTCCTGGGG
This sequence comes from Herpailurus yagouaroundi, assembly GCF_014898765.1. NCBI lineage: Eukaryota > Metazoa > Chordata > Mammalia > Carnivora > Felidae > Herpailurus > Herpailurus yagouaroundi. The sequence goes on from NW_024412400.1 coordinate 51,408,550, forward strand.
CCAGCCTTCCTCCACGGAGGCCCTTCTCTGCCTTTGTCTGAGCCCAACCCTGTCCTCCTTCCTGCCCAGACCATTCCCACTTCTGAATTTATGTGGCACTTAAGTTCTTCCGACCTCTCAGCTGCTTTGCTGGTAGTTACCTTTTCTTTTTGATTTTTCATGTTTTAGTCTTCTGTCCAAAATCTGTCATATGTTCCACGAGGCCAGGAATCATGTTTTCTTCTCTGTGTGTCCCCCACACACCCTGACACAGAGTAGGTGCTCCTCTGTGTCCCTTTCTCCCCCAAAACCTTTGCTGATAACAGTTATATATCACGTTCACGCATTATCCAGACCAATGGTTCTAATCTTTCCAGGGTAATCATATTTCTTGAGAATATTGTGAAAGCGGTGATCCTCTCCCCAGGAAGATGCACATAATCATGTAGAAGCAAAATGCTCGTGCTAGTAATTTCAGGGCTTTGCAGCCCCACTGAAACCTGCCCAACAGTTGACTAAGCTAAGAGCTGCTGTTTGGGGGCACCTGGGTGGCTTGGTTAGTTAACCATATGACTTCGGCTCAGGTCATGATCTCACGGTTCATGGGTTCAAGCCCCACATTGGGTTCTGTGCTAACAGCTCAGAGCCTGGAGCCTGCTTCAGATTCTGTGTGTCTCTCTCTCTGCCCCTTCCCTGCTCATGCTCTGTCTCTCTCCTCTCTCAAAAGTAAATAAACATTAAAAAACAAAACAAAACAAGAGCCTCTGTTTAAACTGGTTCTTTCAACCATGCTGCAAGGCAGCTGCCACGGGCATTATGACCTGTGCCTTGCAGGTGGGAAAAGTGAAACTGGGAGAGAGACTCCTTCAGTCTCTCTGCTCTGAGTGCAGAGTGCGTGCCTCCTCGCCTGGGGTCCCCATCTCCTTTGATATCTGTTTGGCAGATTTGCCCTCAGAAGTGCAAAGCCAACATGAGAAATACCTCTTCAGTCAGTATCTGTGCGTCAGCGCAGAAACTTTCATTCCTGTCATTCTTGCTTTTGTTAGGATGTCTGGCTTCTAATGGAACAGTGCCTTGCAAAGGCCAGCTGCATCCCTTGCCAGTGAGTTTCTCTCCTGGTGTCAGAGAGGAGGGTGGGACATCAACAAGCTGCTTGTTGCCTCGAATCTTTGACTTGCTTATCAGAGGTCCCCAGCCGGCTCCCCCAAGCCAAATGCAGGACGTCAAATGTGAGAGCAGCCAGAGGCTATTCCTGTGGCAGGCAGACCGTCTCACCTCTGGGCCTGAGATGCCCTGCGCCAAACCCCAGGCCTTTGCTCAGCCGTCCACCCTCCATAGGCCCCGGGGCCCCAGCCGGTAAATGATGTGATGAGGAAGGAGTCATGCCCGAAGGGGCCTTACATTACGTTCTACTGTCTGCGTGCAGTGCAGCGTGGGAAAGGAGCGTCCCTCTGCGGTCACTAACGCGCTGGGCCTCAGTCACCACATCCAAAATCAATCTTTACTGCCTCAGTGAAGGAAAACAACAATCCCACAGCTCCTCCAGGCCCTGGACCGTGAGTGAATTCTGGCCACCTGGGCATCCCCCAGAGTCAGCTCCTGACTTGACAGAGTGTAATAGCTTCAGAAAGTGGTGGCTTGTTCCAACACCGTTTGCCGTGTTTGAGCAAATGCACTTCTTCACAGCTCCACCTGTCTGCCGGCGGCTCTGTGACTGATGGATGGCCCCAGCCCCCAGAGGCCGGGTGGTCATACACGGGGGTTACCTCCCTGCACACCAAATCGTTCAACCACCTCTACCCACGGCTCCGGGGCTTGTCCCAGAATAGGTGTGCACCTCTCCTGAGTTTGGATGTGTTGGCTTATTAAGCAGTGAACACAACCCGCTGAGGAAAAATATGTCTTTTGTTTCATTTTGTGTTACCTTTCTCCTTTGTGCTCTTGCTGGTATGACCCCAGGCTCCTCCTAGTAGCTGTTGTGCTGTCTCCAAGGCTACAACCTCCCCCCAAAAGATACTCATATTTCTCAGAGGAAGAGCCTTACCCACTTATCTGTTTCCCCACCTCACTGAAGAAAATTCCAGTGTTTGGGGTGTCTGGGTGGCTCAGTCGGTTAAGCATCTGACTTCTTTGGCTCAGGTCATGATCTCCCAGTTCATGGGTTCCAGCCCTGTGTCGGGCTCTGCCCTGACAGCTTAGAGCCTGGGCCCTGCTTTGGATTCTGTGTCTCCTTCTCTCTCTGCCCCCCTCCCCCACTTGTTCTCTCTCTCTCTCTCTCTCTCTCTCTCTCTCTCTCTCTCTCTCTCTCTTTCAAAAATAAACATTAAAAAAAAAACTTAAAAAAAAAAAGAGAAAGTTCCAATGTTTGACTAGCTGTCAGGACAAAACATTTGGCCAGAAGGTATAAGTAGCTGCCTGATGCTGAGGTATGAAAACAGTGATGACTTACAGGAACAAGGGGTAGGTCTGTGAGGGAGCCTCACCAGGGAGCGGCTCACCTCATACTTCCTCTCTGCCTCCTCAGGGACTCTCCTATCTCAGTGGTTCTCGACCAGGGACAGTTCTGCCCCCAGGGGACATTGACGGTGGTGATAGTCTTGGCCGTCACAACTTGGGAGGCAGGGGAGTGCTACCAGCGTCCAGTGTGTAGAGGCCAGGGATTCTGCTAACCCCCTACAGCACACAGGACAGCCCTCCACAGCAAAGAATGATCCAGCCCAAATGTCACTTGTGCTGAAGTTGAGAAACCCTGACATCAAGTCAGCCACTCCTACTTTCATACAACATTCCAAGTAATCTGTGGCATATACACACACATCTGGAGATCCAGCCCTAACGTCCCTGAATCCACAACTCCCTGGGGACCCTCCCACCCTGGTTCAGAATCTCTGCCTTGGTTACAGCTTAAGCCTAAATGACCTCAAGTTCCCCCGTCAAAAATGCACCCCTCTTCATTTCAACATCCCCAGTGCTGTATCATTTGCCCCACTTTAGGGCAGGCCTACCCAGGAAACAGCCTGGTTTTCTTCCTAAGGGCCTCCCTAGTTTATAATAGCAAATGGATTATTTCCTCAATGCAAGTCCACTCGCTGTGTGACTCAGACGGTTGCTTTTGTCAGGTCATGAGATGGAGGAAACAAACAGTGGGGAAATCCCAAATCCTTAGCCACCCCATCTCCCAAAGTAAGCCCTACCCTTGGTCCTTAGAAGGCGTTTGCAGCCTTCTATCTGCAACAAATGAACCAAAAAGACAGATGTGTAAAAACCAGATCCTTTTTGTTGGACAACAGAAATACTTCACAAGATCCTTTTACAGCATCCAGTAATCATTTACTCATCTTTTGCTGGACCCGGGGATAGTCTCCTTCTCAGAAGAAAGGCACCTTCCTATAAAACCGCCTTGGGTGGAACCCTTGGCAGGGAGAAGAAAGCAGTGAGATCTTTCCCGGGTATGGCTCCTAGGGATTGGTGATATCCTTAGAGATAGCCCCAATCTGGGTCACAGTGGTGCTGGATGGCTGCCTCCCTCCCACCCCTGAGAAACTCAGGCCTTCCTATAAGTTTTCAGGCTCCCGGTCCCTGGCTGTCTGCAGGAAGCTGGCTGTGTATTTGCACTGGAGGTGAGCACTCAGGCAGATGCACTGGGCTGTCGCTGGTTCATGTTTCTTTGGAGCAGACACAGGTACGCATCAAATCTGCTACATGTGGCCTTGTCAAAACAAAGAGACATCTCTTGGCATATCACATTTACCCCAGCTTTCTAGCACTCCTGGTGACACAGGAGTGATTCACCAAAAATAAACAGTGTCCGTGTTATGCTGAGGATCTGTGTCCACCTTGGGTTTCCAGTCTTGTGGGGAGCAGCCTGCGTCCTTGTTTTCCTTTCTTCCTGAGCCTGATCCTTTGAAGGTGCTTGGTGGCTTACAGGGACCTCATGTTGGACTGTGAGTTTAAAAAAATTTTTTTAATGTTTATTTATTTTTGAGACAGATACAGAGCATGAACAGGGGAGGGTCAGAGAGAGAGAGGGAGACATAGAATATGAAGCAGGCTCCAGGCTCTGAGCTCTCAGCACAGAGCCCGACGCGGGGCTCGAACTCACGGACCATGAGATCATGACTTGAGCCGAAGTCAGACACTTAACGGACTGAGCCACCCAGGCGCCCCTGGACTGTGAGTTTAAACTACAGATGTTTGTCAGAAGTGCCCCAAGCAGCCTGGGATGTCCTGCTCAGAGCTAGCATTTACCAAGTGTCGGCTCTTGCAAGGTTTAATTATGTCACCTAATTGAATCCTCACAAGGATCCTGTGCTCGTTTTATAAGACAGAAACTCCACTTCACCACACCTGGGCCACGTAGACCAGCTTAGGATAAGAGACCAAATACCCTCACTCCCCAACCCCGTTTGAGCATCCATCAAGCATTTGCTCTCTGACTGGTTTCATTTTTCAAGGATGTTGCTTTTTGAAACGCTAGGCCTCCCAGTGGGAAGACGCCACCAGGGAAATGGAAACCTTGGGCATGGCTGGCCTGGGGTGGTAAACAGCCAGCGGGTGGTGGGGAGCAGTGGGCTGCGGGAAATGCCAATCAGCTGTGCCAGCAATTCTGCTTCTATTTCCCCAAGAAAAGCTGCAATCTAGGATTTGGTTTAGTGGAGTTTTTTTTGTTTTTTTTTTTTTTTTTTATGGGAAATCCTCTAGTTTTACATGTTGACAGTTGATTTAAAAAACAAACAAAACAGGGGCGCCTAGGGGGCTCAGTCGGTTAGCATCCGACTCTTGATTTTGGCTCAGGTCATGATCCCTTGGTTCGTGAGTTCGATCCCTGTGTCAGGCTCTGTGCTGACAGTGAGGAGCCTGCTTGGGATTCTCTCCCTCTCTCTCTCTCTCTCTCTCTCTCTCTCTCTCTCCCTTTCTCTCTTCCCCTCCCCTACTCTCTCTCTCTCTCTCTGAAAAAAAAATAAACTAAAAAAAAAAAGCAAAACACAAACAAAACAAAACTTGTTTAATACCCTGCAGGTGAAATAACACGTTTGTGAGCTGGTTTGCAATTTATAGGTTAGGCTTTCTGCTAGTTACAAAAATTCAAACACAGACTACAACGGGACCCCCTTTTTTTTGTCATTGTTCATGAAATGCACTTTTTATTAGAATGCATTAAAATTTTCCAAAATTCAGAACAAAGTTCTAAAGATATAAATGCTTAGGTATTTTTGTCACTACATTAATTTATCATATTAACATCGCCTTCTATTCCTAGGACGGTTTCCACAGGGCACGAAGCTGGAGGGTGTTATCTCTGTCACTGTTCACGAGGCAGCGGTGAGGTAGGCACCATTACTTCCACGGGTGCTCACAAGGACACTGAGGCTGGGAGAAGCCCAGTGACTAACTCAAACCCCATGACCATGTGCTGGCAGCCTAAAACCCAGCCAGGGCTTTCCAACTCTGACTGTGCTTTGCATTCAGTAAGCCCTGATTTTTAGTTTCCCCCACCAGTACGACTATACCGGTAAGTATTCTTCACTCCAGCCACATAATTTTTTCCCAAGTGAGCTCTGGTCATTAAGCAGAAAAGAAGTCATAAACACTGCTTGAAGCTAGCTTTCTTTTTAAGGGCCAATAAGGTAGAAAGTGATGTCTCTTCCCCTGGGGTGGGAGGACCTAAGAGTGAGTGGAAGGGGAAAACTGAATGTCCCACAAATGTTTGCAGCACTGGGGCATGCTCCAGGAAGGGGCCCTGTAGCTTTTCCAGATGGTGTCCAACTTCCTTGGAGCAGCCAAGGCCCATGCAGGTTTGACTCCAGACCTTGATCTTTATCCATACTGAATCATAACTTAGGCAACCTTCCTAGATCCGCAAAGCGATTTGTCCCCAATACCTTTGTTCAATCAGGACAATGTAACTCAGGCCGTTTTGCATCAGGAACTAGTCACTACCAACTAATTTGCTCTAATCCCTTGCTTATCAATCCTTATTAAAAGGGACTATTGGAGTTCCTGCAGGACAGGCCTCCACAGTTGTTACAACTTGGATCAGCCCTCAGATTCTAATTGGTTTCTTCTTAAAAGGCCCAAGCCCTTTTATCCTGTAATGAATGTTGCAAAACACTTTTGAACAAAATATAATCTTTTCATGAGGTAGTCATTACTTCATGCTAACCATTATATGTTAATATGTAGAGAGAATAAAATAAAGCAGAGGCATTTCTCCTGTTAAGAAGGCTTTCTGGGTAGTGTGAGAACCTTCCCATATAAGGTACTTCTCACCAGGTGGTATAAAGAGCATCCGGGCCTAGAGGCTGACCCATTTCATCACCTTTGCAACTGTTTGTGGGAGACAATGTGCAGAGAATGTTTATTATTGGAAGGAGCCCTGAAAGACAACATCAAGGGGAACCACAGTGCACATACGGAGTCGAGTGGCCTGGAATTTGATACCCAGCCTTGCACTAGTTCACGGTGTGGCTGGAGACAAGTCGAGCTCCTCATCTCTCAGACAAAATGACCCCTGGGGACAGGAAGGGCAAAGTGGAAAGGGCAAACAAGAATAACATCTACTAAGAACCCAATGAGCTGCCAGGTCGCATCGCTGGTATTCTTACATGAGGCCTCTCATGTAATGCTCACAATAGGACATCGGGATCCATGCCCCAGGCCACGTGACTTGTGGGTGGTGTGGCCAGAATCCAAAGCTGGATCTAGCAGACCCTAACATTGAGCTCTTTCCACAACTCAGTTCAGCACTTCTCAGACTCTGCCAATGAAGCATCTTCAGCAAGAGAAAAGACTGAAATACCTTGGATTTGTTTGTTCGGAGCTCCCACAACAAAGTACTACAAACTGAGTGGCTTCGACAATGGAAATGGATTGTCTCACAGTTCCGGAGGCCAGAAGTCTGAAATCAATGTGTTGACTCCATTGGTTCCTTATGAGCCTATGAGAAAGAATATATTCCAGGCCCCTTCCCCAGCTTCTGGGGTTTGCTGGCAATCTTTGGCACTCTGGCTTGTAAACACATCATCCGCATCTCTGCCTCCATCTTCACATGGCATTCTCCCTGTGTGCGTGTCTATGTCCAAATTTCCCCCTTTTTGTAAGGACCTACGCTACTCCAGTATGACCCCTCTAAACTAATTACACCTGCCATGACCCTCTTGTCCAAATTGGTTCACATTCTGAGGTAGTAGGGTTTAGGACTTCAACAAATTTGGTGGGGTTCAATTCAACCCATAACACTACCCACTGCAGGACCCTGATGGGATACCTAATGGCATCGGCCGTAGCATAACATGTCTTTGAAGTGTTGTGCATTACCTTTAAATTCATGAAACGGAGTGCTCTACTCCATTGTTACATCACTATTTAATACAAAAACATTTCCGAAAAGTCTGCGAGTAAAATTAGTGATCCACAAAGCTGCTCCATGTTGATCCTAGGGATCCAAGACCCCATTGCCGGGCCCCTATCCCACATTTTTTCGTGTCCTTAGAGGATATTCATACCAAGTATGGAAGGCCCCCAAAGCAGAGACACTTGTAAGGAGGCAAAGGCACATTTAACCTAAACAGACATGAAGACTGTTGACTTAGGGCTGAACAATTCACATGAAACCATGTGAATTAAATACACAGAGAAAATATGGAGCATCCCTGACCAAAACCAACGAGGAAGCAGACCAGTGTGGAAATGCTCACAGAGAGCCCTGTTGGAACTGCATGGCTGTTTTTCATTCTCTTCTCTTTCCTTTTTAAAGGAAATCAGCGTCATATAAGCACTGTTCATCCTGTTTCCCCAGCACAATGGCTTTTGAAGAACATGCTTTTGAAGTGCAGGTACCGTGGTGTTTGGGGACAAAGATGACGGTTGTGGCAGTAATAGGCTTCGTAACACACTGATCAGATTCATATTTTTCTATTACAGTAAATGTGCCTCTAGTAATAGAACTTACCAGCAACACTAACCATGGCCATGCTGTTCTTTTATTTCCAAAGAAATAACAGTTTCAAAAGTGACAAAGGACTCTGACAAAGGCCTCGCAATGGGAGCCAGAATGACTCAGTGGCAAGAAGGCCTTCTCGGTGTGGGTAGTTTATGGCCCCGCTTGGTTCATGACAGGAAAGCTGGTTGAGCCGATGCTTTTCCACACCCTGAGGGCCGGCCATCAGGCCTACAGGGGCTGGCTGCACTCTTACCCGAACTCGAGCCAGAGACAGCCTCTGATGGACAGAACTCAAAAGGCAGCACCAGGAACCTTGACAGCATGGAAAAAGAGACGGTGTTCTGCTTTCATCACTTGAAAACATGGAGGCCACAACGTTCCTTACTTTTTCCTCTCTGTTAGGGGAAATAACAAACTTTACAAAGGCATTCGCTGTCCACTTAGAAGAAATATCTGTCAAAGTTTGACACCAATCAAGGAGAAGACATCTCCAAAGAAGGGGTATCCTGCAGGGTATGGCCAGCCGACAAGCTTGGAGAACACGCCCAGTCTGGGTTATTGCTCAGGGCAGCCAGGAGCCTGGAGCTGCGTGTCTAGAAGTCCCTACCGATCACTGAGTTCTAGAAGCTACGCTAAGCAAGCACAGAATGCCAAGAGGCACTCTGGGAAGACTCAGTGTTAGCAAATGTGGGTGACAAGACCCCCAAGTAAATTGTGTGAGGATGGAAGAGGGGGATCCGAAAGGGAAGGAGGGCAGGGGAGTCTGAGGAACTAGAGCCTGCCGGGGCACTCAGCCCTCTTCGGCAAGAAAGCAGCTCTCTCAGGGCAGCAAGGGGCAATTCCCATCTCTGGGGAGATGAGCTTTTCTCAGAAGCCAGGCGATTTCATCAGGTTTTTCCACAGCCCAGAGAGAATATCTCATGAGATTGCCCCACTCCACCCCCTCTGTGCTAATGTCACATTTGCCAGACCTATTGCAGCTTCCTGGTCATCCTGGTAACTGGAGGCAATGCTGGGAAGGTGTCCACTCAGGACAGGCAACAGGCACTGGGCCTTAGGACACTGACATTTAAATGGAGCAGAAACTGTAAATGATTTCTAAAGATCATGCTGTCTCTCCATTCTCTCTCCTCTCAGATCCCCGCCTGCCAGCTCTCTCCCCAGCCAGCCCACAGGGGTCATCTCCTTGGCAGCTGAGGCAGACAGAAGGGGCCAGACACTCAGCCAGGGCCTGGAGCCCACTGGCCCCGGGGCCCCACGTGCACTCTGGACCACATCTCATGCTGCCCGCCCTGCATTCCAAACCCTGGTCACAGCTCCAGAAAGATGCACGTTTTAAAGCAGTACTATTGTCTGGCTTGTAAACCTAGTTTCTGGTAAGTTCAGTTTGTGTGAATTATTGCCCCAACAGCTTATTAATGCCAGGGAAGAGACAGAAATCTAGTTCATGGATGGGGGAAGTGGAGGAGCAGACCCCCAGGCACAGGGCCCCCCAGGCTCTGGGACAGCAGGTGGCCCTGCCACCTCCGACTAGCTGTCCCTCCTAACAGTTTCTCATGTGCCCCTCAAAGTTTTCTGAAAGCCACTGGAATTCCCCAAACAAGATGGGACTGAGCCACAGAAAGCAGGACTCAGCCCAGTGGTAATAGTGGGGGGGGGGGGGGAGGAAAAAAAAGGCCCTTGGGGGAAAAAGGGGACAAAGTGGTGAAGTAGTGTAAAATTTAAACGCATTTGGGAGACTCGCCCCAAAATGACTAGGGCAGAACATCACGCTGGTTACATTAAAAAACAGAAGCAAAAACAAACCCATAAAAACTGGGAAGAGAGGAAGAGCCCCTGGTTATGATGCTCATTCCCTTCCCTCCAGTCCTCATCCCACATAGTACTGGCTCCTAACCAGCGTGTTTGCTCCCCTCCCAAAGGGGACCTTTGACAAGCCCGGAGACACGTTCAGTGGCTGCACTGGGGGACGCTTGTGGGGCATCTTGAGGGTGGAGACGAGGCCTGCTGCTAACCAGCTTCCAGAACACACGCACCGCAGCCACCACGACTAAGTCGTCAGGCTCAAAGCATTCCGAGTGCCCCTGTTGAGAAACCTCGCCTGCAGAGAATGATTCTCTGGTCTCTCGGCAACCCACTTGCAGCCACACCATTCAAAACGTATGTGGGAGATTCATAACAAGGGAGGGTGCAGTAGTGACTGGGAACAAACACAAATTCCCAGACCGGTAACCGTGAGTTCTAAGAGGATCAACGATCAGCTGTAGTGAGTGATTCACTTTTCTGACCACCAGGAAAGAAGACCACCATCTCCAGAAGTCCCTCAAGAGTCCAGCCACTGGTGGTTTTATTGTCCAGTGATATAGGTCAAGGGGGTTCCATGGAACCTCGGTCCCCTAAGAGTTTACAGAATGAGACAGATAGCAAAGACAGGGCAGCTAGCTAGCTAGCTAGATTCTTTTTTTTTTTTTTTTTTTTTTAATTTTAGGGAGGGGGAGAGAGAGAGAGAGAATGAATCTCAAGCAGGCACCACACTGAATGTGACCTTGGGATCATGACCTGAGCAGAAATCAAGAGTCAGTTGTTCAACCAACTGAGCCACCCAGGCGCCCTGACCCAGCAGCCATTTAAAGGTTAGATGCACAAAGAGCAAAACTGAAATACAGGCCACACCAATGGTATATTATGGAACAGGCGGAAGCTGAGCATAATGCTGAGAAATGCTGGGGGGGGGGGGGGGGGGGGGGGGGGGAGATACAGTTATCATAGGTAAGTAAGGTGGCATCCAAAGGATGTAAGAGAAGGCGAGGAAAGCATCCATCACACCTCCCTTTCCTGGTACTTTCACTAAAACTCTCACCGTGTCCCATGCTTCGGGGCATGCAGACACAGAAGGCACCATCCCCGTGCTCCAAACACCTGCAGTCACATGAGAGTGATAGGAATTGTGCACAAATAAGCAAATGACGAAAATGTCATTTTGAGAGGCACAGCAGACACGTGCAACAATGTTCGGTGAAAGGGGTGATGCCTGCATGCGGCAGAACTCTCACGTGACCTGGGCCTTGGAGCATGCGCCCTGCGGGTGGGAGGTGAGTTTGCCCCGGGAGTCCAGAGTTACAGGGGGGTTAGGGGTCCTGCGGCCAAAATCTCTGTAAAGAGGGTTTGGGCTTAACGCGTTAGTCCTGGCTTGTCTTCTGGTCACTGAACAAAACCCCCTGTGCTTCATTTTTCTCTCTTTCCTATTTCCAAGCAAAAAGACCATACCTACTCTTATGAGGAATCTCAGGCTATGAGGAGCCCTGTGGAGCTTAATGGCGAAACTACCCACATTGGCGAGGTTCCAGGCAGATGCTAGTGGTTACAACCCACAGGCTATCAGGTGTTGTTTCCTCTCCGGTGCGTCTGCCTCACTCGGTAACAGTGACTCAGAAAACTACCCAGGCGAAAAGTCAGATGTTTTGAAGATGTACTAATAATTCAACAGCCCAAACGTTCTCCAGGACCAAATCTTTACCAGAGCTACTAACAAGTAGTCAGATGGACTGCCCTGTGCACTTTCTCCTCTGACAATGAACTCAGAGAGAGGTCAGCAGCCGGACACAGAAAGAGGAGAAGGGTCCTGAATACACACAGACAGTTTAATCACCCGTGAAGAAATCCAAGAGTTGACTGAAAGTGCTTTGTCAGGAAGAGTAGAGAGGCCCCTGCCCTCAGAGAAAGGCGAGGAAGGCTGGAGGTCGCCTGGGCAGCAGAGATGGTGGCAGACCAGAGAGGCCACGGTGGAGACACCAAGGGCCTGGTGAGAAGGTCAGTGGGAAGACTCAGAAACAGGAGGACAGGGAGAGCCAGCACTCTCCAAAGGACCTGGCAAACAAAAGTTCCCTAGAAAGAAGATCAAAATTTAGCTCAGTAGGAAGGGAAGACATTATTTTTAAAACCACCATATTTACTTAAGAGTATTCCTTCAAGTGTATGTCATTCCTGATTCCAGACTCCTCAGATTATTTGAAAGACTGGTTTATTCAGACTACATCAATGTCCCTTGCTTACATTTAAAAAATCAAGGTCAAGCTATGTTGATATGTGAAAGGGAATTTAGATGAATGAGGGCCAACTCCCAGGCTCTGGCCTTGTAATTACTTTCTTTGTAAGCCTGAATACCCAATCAGATGGATGCCTTCTCCACACTTTTTGTCACATTTATGGAATACCTTTAAACAATGGAATCTGGAAACTCCAGCAACATCTGTGTCCAAATATATCCAAGCCTGTTTATGTTTTTAATTGGAAATCCAACAATTTTAGATGAACTAATCCATGGTATCGTTGGAAGTGCATATTTTTTACGTAATTCTTGAGAGCAGTTTGCAAACCATTAAAGTAGCTCGGCATCATGCTTTATCTTCAAAAGATATCTCTCAACTGTGATTACTATCGGAATGAAATCAGGGGTAGCATTCAAAAAAGACTGCAGCATGAAAGGTTTGCAGAAGAATTCTGACTCCACTGGAAAACCATTGCTTTTAGGCCAGTTCTTCCATTCGCCTTGGCTCATGGTTGGTTTGTTCTCATTCCAATTAAAGATGCGACTCACTGAAGAGTCTTTAACTTCGTTAAAGCAAAGCTTTCTATTAAGGTTATCCGGCACTGGTGGGCTTCTAATCGGACATTCTCTGCAGGCAGGAGAATGCTACTTTGAAATCCTCCGGTTTTGTATGAAGCAACTCTCCTTTCTACACAGAGACTCTCATTGCTGTGGTCTGGCCTGGTGAAATGTGTATTCCTTTATGCTCAGTTTGGTTATTTTAGGCCCGTATCTATGGGCCCACTAATTTCTATGAGAGGATGATTTGTGTAGAAGGAAAGTTGTGTTTTTATTGAATCCTTGGTGATTAGAAAAAACTTAAACCAATTAAGGGTTCCCATCACCTGGAATTTCTTAGGAGGAAGTGACTTTCCAAGGCATGTGGGAATTATCAAGAAAATAATTTTCCCTTGAAATGGTGTGTTGGTACACAAGAGGAGGGCTGGGCAGGATATCAAGAGGAAGTGGTCGCTCGCACATGAGGAAATGAGTTGCTATTTTCAAGGCTAGATGAACAGGAGACCAGGGCACATTTTCCTCATTTACTCTTTCATTTTAAAAGGTGGTGGAATTCAGGTACACCTTGATTGTTCTGGATAATAAAGGATACATGAGACATGAATAGAAAAACGACAAATGGTCAGTAAAAGAAGTAAACCGGGGATCACTTTTTCTCCTGTTTATTAACATTCACACCAAGCTGTATATTTTGGTTACCATGGTCGCGTGGTATCTGATGTCACAAGCCACATCATATAAAATCACAGAGGCCACGGCAGGCAGGAAGAGAGGCCTGGCCTTGTTGTCTGAGTAATACAAACAGCCCAGTGTGTTGGACGTGAGCCTGGGAGTACTGCTGCCTGATGAGCCCAGCCTGGGAGCCGACTGGCCACCATCTCACCTCTTCTCCTGCCTCTGCCTGCCCCCTAGTGGACAGACGAGGGAAAGCGTGGGAGTCCACCTGGGGGTCTTTGTGGAGACTGAAATAATGGCTCCCTGAGAACCCGCCTCCCCCAGCCCTGTTCCCAGGCACTGTCTGTGGATTTCTTGGAGAATCAGAGCTCCGCCTGGATGCCCTGGAGTCTCCTTGGGATGAACACCTCCTCCATTTCTGTGTCATTTTCCAGGGGCCTTTGTCTACCTCTGCTCGCCCTGATTCTCAACTTGCAGTCACCTTCCCTTATGCAGTCCCCACAGGAAACATGCCTTTCTTAGAAAGGACAAATTGTTCATTCTTTGGGTCCTACAAGCTGTAGGGAGCCAACAGATTACTGTACTATGAAACATGTTCCCACTACAGGAGCCTCAGGTGCATCCCATATGTCCATACAGCCATTCATTTATTCATCAGAAACTTACTAGACTCCCGGCCCTGTGCCGGGCTCTGGAGACATGGAAGAAACCAAGCCAAGATTCCTGCCTGGAGGAACCCCCAGCCCAGGGAAGGGACAGCTCATCCATCAATTGCCATGGGATGAGGTCCATTCCACTAAGAAGGTATCAGCGCTGTGCTGTGGGAGCAAAGGCAGTAGGAAAGAGACATTTGGATTTGTCGTGGGTTTTTGCCACGGCACAGTTAGTCCAGCAACTGCTTTGTTCAAATGACTGAGGCAAATAAATGAGGCTGGCACAGGCCATCCTGATATCACACCCCTCTGGAGTACTCTGGCAGTGCTGGGTGTTTTCATCCCTGCCCAAGGCACAGTGATCTGACTGTCCCAGCCTATGTGGATGCTGCTGAAAGAGGCAGACACCACCAGGAGCTCCCTCACATGACGCACTGCCTGATTTTCCCACTGTGGCAGCCCTCGGCTGCTGCCCACACTCTGCTCAGCTTTGCTCACTTCAAGCTTCCCTTAATGTTTCTGAAGCCCCCATTTCCCACATCGCTGATTCACAGATATGGAGGACCTAAGAAGAAAAAAATGAAATAAAATAATTATCTCAAATGATTCAGGAGCCCTCCTGGACTCTGTGATCTCTGTGTTGACTTTCACTTTAAAAGCCTGAGAGCAATAATATTGTCATCTGTGTAGGCAAAGCTGGAAGGAAAACAGATTAATGTTCTTCTAAACTCCTGCCTCTTGGCAAAAATTAGTGTAGAGAAGACAAATTCTCAGCCCGGGCCTGACAGCCGAGGTGAAGGTAGCTGAAAAGAACCCAGAAGATGACAAGCTCCTGGGGTGAGGGCATCATGTTGTTCCCCTCTCTCTCTCCCTCTCTGTCTCTCTGTCTCTGTCTCTCTCTCTCTCTCTGGCAGTAAATATTTGTCGGAAGAATGGCTGCCGCCCTGAGTGAGTCCTGTCAAGCTGTCTGGGCTCTGGAAGAAACAGGAGTTGGGAAATGAAACCATTGGCAGGCCCTACGCTTGTCAGTTGAAGATTCAGGAATAAGGTGAAGGGACTTTACCTGCTACCAATGTGCTAGGAGAGATGCCCCTCAAGAAAGGGTGCAAACACCGGAGCCCCTAAGAAAGGGGGCCTGACAGGTCTCTGCCCAAGTCAGCCCTTCCCCCTTGGCAAAGGAGAGCTGGCACGAATGCCACCCCCTCTCACTTCCCCCCCACACCCCCAGAGGCAGAGCAGTGTGGCTGGAGGGCGCGGGGACCCACCTGAAATCTGTGGTTTTCCCTGAGGCTGTTTCGGCCTGGGGGGAAGGGGAGTTACACACAACTACAGATGTTGTGCACTCTGCAAATTTTATAATTAGTCTAAAGAAACTCCAACATCCTCTTTTAGGATGGTGTACATTCAAATTCTCTTCCTGTGCCCCAGCTTTAGGTTCCATTAAATGCCCATTTGCCCCGCATTTCCCCCATATACCACCCTCAGTAGCACTCGTAATTCATTTCTTCACTCAACACATACTAACTGAACGCCTGCCCTTTGCCGGGTCAGGCCAGCTACCAAAAATACGGTGTCAGCAAAAACAGACATGGTCCCTGCCCTCATGGAACTTCCACAATAGAAAAGGAGAAACCTTGATCAAATACCTACACGAATTAATGTGACATTGCAATGTGAGACTGTAATAAGGGGTTTGGTTTAATAAGAGATGTCAGGGAAATCTCTGAGGACATGATGAGTGAAATAAAATCTGAAGGAACAATAGGATTAATTAGGCCAGGTGGGTCCTGGGTCTCCCTGCGGTGGGATGGTGTCTGTGTCTTCAAAGCCATGAAAAGACTCAAGTGTGACCAGAGTACAGACAGCAAGGCGGGCAGGATACACCACAAGGCTGGGCTCAAGGCAGAGCTGGCCAGGGGAGGTGACGAAGTGTTTAAGCGGATGGGCAATGTGATCAAATATGCATTTCAAAATGCTGCTCTGTAGAGAAAAACTTGGAAAGGGTCCTAAGTGGATGTCATAAGACCAGTTAGGAAGCCATTACAGGTGAGTTCAAGACTAGGAGGAGAGCAATGAAGGAGAGAAAGGGGCAAAATTCTATTTAGGACCAACAATTGTCACAACGTGGTGATGGAACAGATAGGCTTACAGTCTATTCCACACGTGTACGATCTTCCAACAACCTCCCCAGCAATAAGCCCTCTCTTCATGGGCTAGATTACTCTCTGAGATACAAATACAACATTCTCTTTTTCAGGTTTGTCCCTATGGATGCCTTCATGATTTCTCTCTAGCTTTCTCTAAAAATGAAGTGGAGGAACGTCCGTGATGCCTGGAACATATCAATTCAAAGGTCATGAGTTGAAATGTGATAACAACTCAGATTACAGGATTGTCAACTTCCAAGCTCCCATGACCTTAACTGAAGGGCTGAAGGGTTGGGACGAGACCAAGAGGGCTTAACAACACTGTGAGCTGCCATAGCATTGGATGTGCTGAGTGCTCAAAATTCAGGTATTGTCCGATTAATCCACGTATTCTTTTACTACACACTTAGGGGATGCTATTATAAGATTCCCGCCTCAGCTAGGAATTCAGTTAACTACCAGATGCCCTCCTGCTGGGATCCTGGCTTCTACAAAACAGCCACTGGCCCATCTCAGGAGTGGTGTTTTATCACTATGCTATGCTAGGCACTAGGGACCGGAAGGTGAAGAAAAGTGTCCTTCCCCCTAGGAGTTGCAGCCTAGCAGGCCCATCAATCAGGATAGCACAGTGCGGTGTGCTACAGCACAGGCAGGGGCAAGGTGCCGTGTCCTCAAGGCAAGAGACAGGAGCTCTGCCTGACTGAATCAGGAAGGTTTTCCAGGAGGCACATCTAAGCCAGGTGTCAAGGGGTAAGCAAGAATTTATCTGGAGAAGAGGAGACTGGTTGTTTCGGGCAGAAAAAGTAGCTTATACAGAGTCACGAAGACACCTAAGAATAAGGTGTGACCAAAAAGTAATGGCCCACGGGTGATGGTGGGGCTATAGCAGGAGGTGAGACTGGAGACGGCACTGGTGGGTCACATAGGCCCTTCACTACCTGCTTTGGGTACTGGTGTTAGTATTAGAGGTTCTCTTCCTGCATGACAAATCACCCCAAAACTTAGGTGCTTAAAACAACAAACATGTATTCTCTCACCATTCCTGCGGGTCAGGAATCCAGGCATGGTTTAGCGGTCCTCTGACTCAAGGTCTCACAGGCTGCAATCCAGGTATCAGCCAGGGCCGCAGTTACCTCAAGGTTCGACTGGGGGAGGATCACCTTCCAGGCTCACTCGCCTGGCCGTCGGCCAATCTCAGGTCCTCGCTGGCTGCTTGCTAGAGACATCAGTTCCTTGCCACATGGGCCTCTCCATAGGGCAGCTCACAACTTGGCAGCTGGCAGAGAGAGAGAGAAAGAGAGAGAGAGACAGATGACAGAGACAGAGAGAGAAACAGGGAGAGAGGTCGAGAGAAAGACACGGTCTTTTTGTAATCTAATCTCAGAAATGACATCCCATCACTTTTGTTCATTCTGTTGAAAGAGACTCACCAGGTCCAGCCCACATGCCCACAGGTGAGGGGGTTTACACAGGGTGTGAATACTCGCAGGTGATGATCACTGGGGTCATTTTAGAGGCTGCCTACCACATACATGAGAGCTATTTAAGACACAATCCCAGCATCATCCCATTCTGCATAAATTATAGAGAGAGACATATAATTTCACTGCCTATGAGGTTGTTTTTGTTGATGGGTACACTCTGGTCCCGAAGAGCCCTGAAGAACAATGTGCTTCATTTCACATCTCTCCCTAAGGATTTTATACAACCCACTTCGCACTCACGCCGTTATTATTACGTGGATTCAGCCCAAAGCTGCCTGTGTGGGTAGAGAGAGGTGGGAAGGTGAGGAGGCAGAGAGAGGAAGTGATCGGGACCCCAGATTGAACAAGAAAAAGGTCACACGCCAACTGAAAATTAGAAATGAATCTGAGTGGAACTAAGTATCGTGGTTGACAGCTCACACACGCGGAGCCAACTTGCCACAGCTTGGCCGCGGACCTTGGTTTTCCCACACGCAACTGAAAATAACTAACATTCATCCTGAGGGAGTGCCACTAAAATAAGTAACTACTGGGAGCTATACCTCACTGTTCATTCAAGCTGGAAGCAGTCTGCAATTACTTGGCTGAAATTAGACACAAATTAAATTGCCACTTCCGGAACCCTTTTCTCCGGTACTATATTGCAAAACAGAAACTGCTTTTTGAACTCTGACGGTTTAGATTTTGTTTCCTTCCTTACAAATAAATGCGATATCCGACAGACTCTCCACAAGGGCAGATTACTGACACTAACCCCTCGGGAGACCTAATCTTTTCAGAAGCCTGGTTTTCTGAGTTGCAGACCTGGGTTTAATTGTTATGGACAGAGTGACAGGCTGGTAAAAGGGACTAGAGAGGAGAGCAACTTGCCCACATTTGAAGTAGAGCGCATGGTGGAGGAGAGGGGGCTAGCAGAGAATTTTGCCCTGAGATATATGTGGATGGCTTTGCTCCCAGTTTTTTTGGTCATCTGAAAGCTCTCAGGTCTGCATCCATCTAATTTTTTTTTTTAATTTTTTCAATCTTCGTGTTTGAGAGAGAGACAGAATGTGAGCAGGGGAGGAGCAGAGAGAGAAGGAGACACAGAAACCGAAGCAAGCTCCAGGCTCTGAGCTGTCAGCACACAGCTGGACACAGGGCTCGAATTCATGAACCGCGAGATCATGACCTGAGCCGAAGTTGGATGCTCAACCAACTGAGCCACCAAGGCATCCCATTCTGCATCCATTCAAATATGGAAGTTCTCCTATGATTTTTAAAAACAAAATTAACACACATACGTGAAAACAGTAATAATGATACCTCGAGGGTCTCCCCTCAAACTTGTCTAAGAAGGAACTGGCATGCAGATAATGTGGGTGTTTGGGGGTTTTCTGTTACAAAAGAGCCCTGAACTGTATTATCTCCTTAATAAAACACCATCTTCCTGTCAAGGAAGAACCTGCCATTGGAAGATGTGGACGGATATCAAAGAGCCCAGCTGTGCTGGAACCTAGGAGGCAGTGGAAGCTATCAGGGGAGGTGGCTTCTCCATAACTTTGAATTCTAACTTCCCTTTGCAGAAGGGCAAAGAGTACTTTCTTCCCGTTGTTGGAGACATTAGTCACAGATGAAGCACATTTAAAACTAACCCCCCCCCCCTTTCACCAGTTCCACACATTCTCACCCTATATACTTATTCTGATCTGGTGAATCTTAGAAGTGACAAATTAAACAAAGAGGTTTCCAGGTATCCTCTCCTCCTCCATGAAGGTTTTCTTTTCTTTTCTTTTCTTTTCTTTTCTTTTCTTTTCTTTTCTTTTCTTTTCTTTTTTCTTTTCTTTTCTTTTCTTTTCTTTTCTTTTCTTTTTTGTCTCCATAATTCTTTAACAGAAAACTAAGTCACCTAAGCAAACCTCTACAACCTTGCTTTAATTTTAGGGGTTATTTCATGCCCAGTTTAACTTTTAAAATTATTTTTAGTATCTCCTTTTCCAGACTTCCAGAAAATAGAATGAAGTTAAACGAAATCAAAGTAAACTGAGTAATCTGAAATGAATTGATGTCAGCAGCGATTCCGCAAGCAGCTCTCTCCCACATCACATCCCCCGGGAGTGGTGAGCTCAGCACTGCATTTATTCTGACAGAGCAGAGGGAACACACAGACTCTGGCTGGCTCAGACCAGCTGAAAATCCAAGGCAACCACCCTTTCTGGACAACTTTCTGCCTTTCCAGCACTTAGCATGGCCTGAAAATTTCTGTCTGGGGAGGCAGGACTTTAAGTCCTAGCAGGACAAAGTCATTCACTTAACGGTGACAACCTGAAAAGCCAGTTGGTGGAAGGGCCCCACTTTCTTGCCCCCTCCAGCCCACCGATCCAAACCTCCTAGAGGCCATCCCACCTGCAACTGGCCTAGAGGCCAGATAACCTCCGACTTGGACATCAAAATTAATTAAAGTGCAGGAAGGACGGAGGGGATCAACAAGGGCAAAATCAAAATGCTGATATCTCATTTGTTTTCGCCGTGCAGGTAACTTTTGGATTTGCATCCTTTTTCCTTCTCTGATTTCAAAAAACAAAAAAACAAAACCCTAAAAATCCTTAAGTTCTGAGGAGGGGCTCTGCAGCAGGAAGAGGAATAAGATCACAGGATGAGTAGGGAAAAGGCTGCACGTGTTCTCTCCCCCACGTCCTCTCCCCTGTCACCCCAACACACGCGCGCGAGCCTCAACCAGTGTGTAAAAATAGCTGCCTGGGTTTTGTTATTCATCCGTAAGCAGGAATGATGGGCGGGCTTCTCCCTGCACTGCCTGCTGCCCTTGAGTAGCTTGTACTATCAGGTGACGCCTCACGACTCCCAGTCCCCACCCCTCGCCAGATAAAAGTCTTCCGTGACGTTAGAAATTTTCATTTTAATGGAGAAGAAAACCCGCCCCGCTTTCCGCGTCGGCGGGGCGGGAGCTCCCCTCCTCCACGCCCTAGGCCCCTGCGCCGCGAGAGCGGTTCCATATGTGCTCGGACATAACGGCCTCTCTGTGCCTCCCGGCACGTCCAGCGCGAGGGCGTCCGGGCCGGAACACGCCCTCCCGCACGGGGCACAGCTTTCCCAGGGGCCTGGGGAGAGGCTCTGGCCTTTCCTAATGAGGGCCAGGCGCCTCCCCTGTGGGCTCGGTCCAGGCAGGCGCACCCCGTTCCCCCCGGGGAACACTGATTGCCTCAGGGGGGTGGGGGGGGAGTCGCGGACGATCCCTGCACAGCCTCCCGGGCGACCAGAGCTAGCGCATGCGTGGAGAGGCTCCGGGCGCTGGCGGCATGAGGCCGCGCATGCGCCAGCCAGCCTTGGGGCGGGGGGCTGTCCGCGGAGATTGGAGCTCCTCTGGTTTAGGCCCTTGTCTGTTTTCTGGCAGCACCTCAGGGACACTGCAGCATTGGAAGAGAGCCACAGAATGCTTAGAGCTCCTTAGAGAGCATCTGTTTCATGCCTCCATTTTACAGATGAGGAAATAGAGCCAAAGAGGCGATGGGAAGTGACCAAAGCTGCATTTCTGAATTCTGACACCTGGGACCAGATCCAGCTCTTATTGGCCTGGTTTAGGTACTTAAACATTTATCAAGCTCCTGGATACTATATACTAAATGTATGCATGGTATGAAAGAGAGCCACGAATGCATCAGAAGCAGTGTAACCATGCCTGCTCCAGACTTGGGCATAGAATGAGACAGACCTGGCTTTGATTTGATGATTTGCAGGACTACACCACTAGCTGGATGGCCTTAGTGATACTTGGCTAAGGTCTCTAAGTTGTAGTTCCCCGGTCTGCAAAAAAGGAGATAAAACAGGACTTACTGCTAGGTTGCAGAGTTTAAATGAGATAAGGTGCACATTGCTTAGCATGGTCACTGCACGTGGAAGGCACTCAAATAAATGTTTGTGCAATATTCTGAGAGGTAAAAGTGCTAGGCACATAGGCGTTCATGAGACAAACACGATACTCATTTCCAGACGGAAGTCAGGCAGAACAAGAGGGAAGGTACTTTCCCCAGTGCGGTACTGGGCGAGACTTACACAGGGTTACGGGACCTGGCACTACAGAGACAAGAGAAATGGTCTCTGTTTATCTTTCCACTAGCTGCTCCCACCCAGCCCTCTCCTCTTCCTCTTTTTCCAACTCTCACCGTGACTCATGGTGGCTGCAGAGATACATCAGAACCTCTTATCAGAGTGAAATGGGTTCTGTGAAGTAGTTTAATTTATGTTTGAAGTTCTACTTTTTTTTTTTTTTTTTTATCACGGGGCCTCTCTCCTCTTTTCCTGGGCGGGACAGGCTGGAGAAGGAACAATAGATTTATGTGAATAGGAAGGAATGGTGGTTAAGCCCCTAAGGTGTCAGACTGGAGTAGTCTGGAATCATAAATCATCAGAGTTAAAGATTGTCTGGGACAACGCCCTTGTATTAATGAAAGAGCCTTGAAAAACTGTAAAAGCTTTAGGCTCAAGTTAGAAAGGCCTGATTTTCTGTGTCCACATAGTTCATTCCTCCATTCATGCACATTGCTCTGGGGTATGTTACATACTGCCAGGTACAAGGTTGTCTCAATAAGCAGGGAAAGGGAAACAGAAAATAGGAATCCAGGAGGATTCCCAGGTTCTTCGTGCAGTTTCGTGGATGGTGATACCATTTATTGCGATAGCGACTAGAGGAATGGAAACTATTCGGAGAGGAAGATGGCATGTTTTGAACATGTTTTTTATGTGCATGGGATTTCTGGGGATGATCTCCAGAAGGCATTTAGGAACATGGGTGCCAAGCCCATCAGAGAGAGGCCTAGAAATGCCCAATTGGAAGTGGTCAACATAGAGGTAGTCACTGAGCTGGGCTGAGATGGTCCAGAGAGAGCAGGCAGAATGAGAAGATCATGGGATGGGTGAGAACTGAACCTGACAGATACCAGCTTCTAAGGGTGAAATAGGGGTTCTGAGGAGAGGGCAGAAAAGTGAAAAGAAAACTAGGGGGGGGAAATGTCATCAAGCAGTCCAAATGCAAAGGGTCTCTAGGGTGAGGAAGTGATCAAGAGTGAAAAATGCCACAGAGGTGTCCAGCACGTGAACACTGGCATGCAACCATAGACAATGAGGAAGTCAAGTCATTGATGACTCGTGTGACCCCAGTTTCGGTGGGGTCATGAGAGCAGAAACCAGGTCACAAGGGGTTAGAAGCAAATGGAGTCAGGGAAGAGAGCAGCAGGGAGAGTGGGTACATAGCCCACTGTTTCAGAAGAGTTGGTTGGGCAGAGAAGGGGAAATTACAGTCGGGGAGGCCAGGTGAGTTTTTTGTCAATGTCTTTTTACTATGAGAAACTGAAACATGCTGATAGGGTGAAGAGAAGCAGGAAGGGCCAACAGGGAGGAATAGGATGGGGTCTCAGTACAGCCTCCACAGAGGTGAATAGGAGGAGAGGGTATTCTGCCCCCAGGTAACCCAAAAGAAGGATCCTCTTCTTTCATTTCCTTCTACCACATGAATGGGAGTGGTGCATTTAAAAGGCTTATGGATGGATTTAAGGAGCTCTTTAAAGCAAGCTTTGTGTCATGCATCTAGCCATGGCATCAATCTGACTGTCAAATGCATTTAATTAATCCATTTGCATGTGGAGCTGTGCTTAATGCCACATAAATGATGTGACATAGATTCTGTTATTACCAGGTCTGTCAGGACTCTGGGGAGCGAGTGACTGAAACCACCTCTAACCAGCCAAACCAAAAATGGAATCCATCACTTTGCTCAACTGGGTAGACTGGCTTTAGGGATGGTTAGACTTTAGGTGCTTAAAAGATGTTGTTAGGAATAACGAGGATTATGACATATGAATTCAGTCCACCCAAGGCATTCATCTGCCTGGTGTGTGTGTGGGGGGGGGGGGGGGATGAAGATTCTTTCCTGAAGGTATGCAAAGAGAAAGGAAAGGTGACACTCAGCTTCACACATTCAAAGGTAGAGTTTGTAGCAGGACAATAGCCATGTAATGCAAGCTCTTACCTTGAGAAAATACCCTCTGCATTCCCTTACCTTCTCCTTTAGCAGATCAAGGACTGGGTTTGGTAGGCTAAAATTGGTGTTTTATGTATGAGAGGTCTAGACAGGAAGAGAAGGGGGGATTGTGGGGGGACAGAAGCAGCAGAACCAGCCAAGAAAGAGGACTAGGAGGAGCAATAGTATTGGAAAAGTAATGACTAACCCCACAGGCATGAGAGGACCTTCTCCCCTGCTACCTCCTCCCCACTAGAATTATGAGAGGGCCTGCCTGTGGAGCCTCGCACTGATCAGACAGAGGGAGGCCCACCATGGACTTCCCAAGCTGTGTTAGTCCCCTTAGAGCCTAGACCCTACTTAGATGTAGCAGCCAGTCTGTGGCCAACTTGTCAGAGGTGATCACTGTAAGAAGGTGACTCGGTGATGTGGGTCAAGTAGACCCCTAGGATCAGGATGGCTAGGAAGTCATAGCCAGAAGTCAGAAGCACCTGAAAAGAACAGAGAAGAGGCTAAGCCAGCCCGGGAGCACCTTTGAGAGCATTGTCTCAGACTAGAAGATGGACCACCAATTCACCATGCACAGACTTCCACGTCAGAGGCTGACAGCACACCCAGGACAGGCAAAAAGTGGACACTGCCCTGAGCTGGCCAGACATCAGGCAGCTATACCCCAGGACCATGCAAGGCCAATAGTTCCCTTCCTCTCAATACTGTGAGGGTATAGAAGCCACACACCTCCCTACCTCTACCCTACAGACCCTACAGGGGTGATCAAAACATTTAAAAATCCTGACAGGTTCAGATACTGACCCATCTGAACAGAAGCATTCCTTTGTGCCCAACATTAACCCTTTTGTCGACAGATTGTGAGGAGCTTGGAGAAAAGTCCCAGAGAAGGGGCACTGAGGGTTGCTCAGGGAACTCCGGGCAGCACCTGTTTACCAACTGCCCCAGGCATATTTCAACATTTTATCAATCAGGTCAACCATGATGATGTGTACAGGTGAATACGAGCCAAACACCATCATCTTTATTGGCAAAGCAAAGAAGAGCAAGGCCATCTGAGAATTGAGCATGTTCTCAAAGGGGATATTGAAATCATTGGATTGGACTAGGACTTATACCAGTTTCTCCCCCTACTATCTAGTGCCTCCAGATAGATTATGGGCAAATAAGAAAAAGTACATCTTATTGATACATCCACATTGCAGTGTATGCTGAATTTACCATCTATTTGCTTTCTTTTAGTCTGGCTTCACTTTTAGGAGAACAGCTCCAAACATTAGCAACCCCAAAGGACAAAGCACATCTTTCTCAATAGGGCCAGCAACAGTCCCAGGTCACATTCTCCCTGGCCCAGCTTTACTCACCTACCCATCTCTGAACCAATCCCTGGTTGGCCAGGCCCAGGTCACATGACTATTTCTCAGCTCAGGGTCTGAGAATGGGGAGAGCCATGACTCCCCTCAAGGAATCAGGATGCCGTTAGCAGAAAACATACTGGTTTTTGAACCGGCAGGCACATTGAGGCACAACACTGTTGCCTTATGGGGTATAACCTTCTAAGGTTCAGGGATGAGTGGAATGGCTCCACAGCATCAAATAAATTGTCCCTTGAGCATTTATCCAGAAGTTGATGTGTGTAGATAACTAATATTGAAAATCATAAATCAAAGCAGAATTTGTCTCCTATTATGATACTGATTAAATTAATTTTTAATGATTGAGCTAGAGGAATATAATCACCTAAGTGTTCACTAGGGTTTAAAGCATAGTGCATTTCGTAAATCCATTTAGAAAATACTCAGTCTCTCTTGTGAATGTGAAGACAACTCTCTTTCTTTTCCTCTGTGTATTATTGTCTCTTTGTAAAGCAAACCAGACTTTCCTAAATCCAAAAGAAACTAGATAATTAGTTATTGCCTATAAAAAAATTGTTTTTGTAATAAATAAAAACTTTAATTGTCCAGGGAGAGAGTAAAGGCAGCATCGGGTTTTCTTCACAGATTTTTATTTTCAATATCATAAAACACTTCACTCCATATACTTTTTTTAAGCCAGCCCTAAGTAAAAGGAGATATTTAAGTTCTCAGGAAAGGAAAAATAATCATCAATTTTACTCTAAAATTTATGCTGTGTCTTTTTGGAAATAATATTATTCCATAAGGAATATCTTAAAATTTACAATTTATAATATTTGCATCTCAGAGTTGAAAAACTGTTTTTCAACTCTGAACAAAACAAAAAATCACTAATCACAATAAGTAGAAATAAACTTGTCATGCCCTGATGGTTGAGTCACATATTTAATTCAGAAGGGGCTGGCTTTCTCTGCATGTGGAATCCAGGCATTCATTTATGCATCAAATATTTATCACACCCTTCGTAGCTTTCCTGCTCTATGCTGGGCACTGGGGATGCAAAGATGAGTCAGGGAAGGAAGGAGACAAGCAGATAACACAAAGCTCCGCAAAGGTGTGCAGGCATGCTGAGGGCTTGTGGGAAGGAACAGTTGATTTTTCAGCAGGGTGGATGGCTCAGAGGCTAGCTGGAGTAATAAGCGGCCTGAATGCTTTGCGTTTCTCACAGTGACCAGAGCTGTGCTGGAGAAGTGTTTGTAGACATGTTATTGCCCTGGCTAAGATGGAGGACATTTGGAAATCCTCTTTGGCAGCCCTCCAGAGGCAGCTGGGCTCTGTGTCAGCTAAGAAACGAGAACTCCTGGTTTTCCCAACACCTCAGTATGTGTGTTCTGACCCTGCTTGCCTAGGCCGGGGGATTCCAGGCATCCATTCGACATACTCCAACTTTCAGTTGTTTTCGAGCAGCCACCGTGGGCTAGATCCTGTTCAAGCGAAGCAGCCACAATGTCAGGGAGCTTACCTCTAGAGGAGGGGAGGGGGACAAATAGTAGACCAAAATGGTGATAAGTAGTACGGAGGAAAACAAAGCAAGAATGGGAAGGCAGGGAATGTGCGGTGGGGGTATACAGTATAAAACAGGGTCTATAAGAGATCCAGCCTAAATTTAGTTTCCCTGGTTACCTGAGCACCCAAGAACTGTGGCTGTTGGTGCATTAGGAA
The DNA here is from genome assembly GCF_014898765.1 of Herpailurus yagouaroundi. NCBI lineage: Eukaryota > Metazoa > Chordata > Mammalia > Carnivora > Felidae > Herpailurus > Herpailurus yagouaroundi. The sequence goes on from NW_024412400.1 coordinate 51,435,132, forward strand.
CCCACCAAGAGAGTGGTGTGGTGCCTGACTCCAGAGTTGCCAAGGAATGACCACCTCAGTCTGACAAAGGCTGGTGTGCATCCCCTGTCCCTCCCCCAGAGAGTGTTCTCATCTGGTGAGTGGAGCTGGTACAGTCAGAGTCTAGGATAGGAGCTCATGCCTGGAGGAAATGGGATATTTATTCTGGAGACGAGTACCCTAATAGCATCTAGGGGAGAAGGGCATCCAGCTCCCCCCAAAGAGAGCTGTAGCAAAGCACAGATAAAAGCTCAAGGCCTGGGCCAAGAGTGCTGGGGCCCAGTCTGGGTGAAGGCCCCCAATGGAAAGGGAAGTATCAACCAGGAAGGGGCCAGACACCAGGTCATTGGAGTGGGCTAGAAGGGACGCCTGGGTTGGGGTGGTAACAAGGGGGCACAGACCCCTCCCTACTGGGTACCAGGATGGGGGGCAGAATGAAGAACTCAGGTTCAGGACCTTTAGGCTGGAGCACAGAGTGTAGGGTGGCCAGGTGTAGAAGCTTTGGGAACAAGTCAAGGGTTTTGTGTTAATCTCAGGTCTACTGACACTGGCTAAGGCGTCTCTCAGCTGTAGCCAAGGCTTGCTTGTTCTGTCATTTGTATAAGCACCACAGTGGTTTTAACCATGAGCCAAATAACACTGAAATAAATTATAGTTGTACTGGGAGGGCAGCTGAGGGAGGGGGACGGAATGGCAAGGAATCTCCAATAGTTTGTGCCTAAAGCCTAATTGCAATGGAAACCAAGTAGAAAGAGACCTAGGCCCCTAAGGAGGATAAAAGTATGTACAACAAACTGACCAGCACAGCATGCCCTCCTGTATGGATGCCAGGATCAGAACAACATGTCACGCTGCCACTTTGATCATGGGATTTGGATCAGAAAGAACATGGGATTTGGATTTCGGCCTGGGCTTGGCCCTGGTCTCTGCCACCTGTTGGCTGTATGACTTTGGGTAAGTTACCTGACCCTATGAGGCTTTGTTTCTTCATCTGTGTAGTGGGAGGGTGCAAGCGGGAGCCTGTGCTGGGATTCAGTTGTGCCTGGAAAGCCAGTGGGAAACCCCACAGGGACCAAGGAATCTGCTTCTCTTGCAGAGCTGCAAGGAGCCAAGTACAGTGAGCTCACCAAGTGGCAAAGTGTCCGTGTCGGAGAAAGGAGTACTTTTGAGAATGCTATGATAATAATGGCTGAACGTATCCTTGGCCCTACCCGTGCTGGATCCATGTCTGATTCCTGAACAGAGCTGTCACTGAAAGCTCACAGGATTATTTACTAAATACTCTACTGAGGGACAGGATCACTGTGATGAGACCCCCATAAACGAGTGTAACGGGAGAGAAAGGCATCATCTCCACAGGGCAGCTTTGCCAGAGTGAGACGGCAGAGCAGGGAGAGGGGCAGTGTCTGGCAGGCGGGCATTGCCTTCTTGGCGAGTTAAATACAAGACACCTCACCCAGGGACCCCCCAGACGCAGAGGGAGGTGTCTAGGTGACAGATGGTGGTAAGACACTAACGTGGATTATTAGTCTCGTCATGGCTTCATTTGCCCCACATGAGGTGAGAGAATCTTGGTTGAAAATAAAGATGTTCAAGCATGAGAAGTACACGGCAAGTACACAGTAAATGTCAGATTCCCCTCAGAAACCACCTAAGGAACCCGATGGGCCCCCTGGAGGACTGTTCGGGACATGCCCTGGTCTGTCTGGGGATTGAAACAGCATTACCGTGGCAAAGATTTTTAATCAAAAAGGAAACTAACACATATCTTTGAGCACTTGCAATGTGCCAGTGAGGCATACGTGCTAAGAGGGGTTTGAATTATCTTTGTCTCAGCACTTGACAGTTTACAAAATACGCTGAAAATGCATTTTATTCACATTAGTCTTCACAACGACCTAACAATGTAGGATCCCCATCTACAGATTTGAAGATGGAATTCCGGAGAAGTTAAGTAATTTAACCACTAAGGGATGCAACTGGGCTCTCTTTGGTGGGACGCTGAGCCCAAACAAATGAAAGAATGAGGCAAAAACTCAGCAAATACTGAAACCTGAAGTTCTGACCAAAAGAGCTAGAGAGAAAGACAGGTCTTAATGGCTGGACCTCCAGAAGGGGTCAGCTGGGACTGGAGCCGGATCTCACCGGAGGGTGGCTGGAGGGGGACAGGATGTAGACGAGGAGGCACCACACACGTGGGGGAGGGCATGCTCCCCCTCCTGCCCCTGGAGCCGTCCCGGCTTGTCACATTTCAGAGAATTTTTATGGCCTTTCAAAAGGAAATTGCTACTCTCATTCCCCCCGAAGTAACAACAAGGCTTTGCTCTTACTGTGGTGTCTGGACCATCCAGATCGCTTCTCCTGACTTCAGCGACTGCCTGTCTCAGGGTCTGTATCCCCATCATTTCTAATTCTTCTTGGAGAAGTATTTATGACGTTCTAAAAGTATGCAAAGCCACACACTGAAATGTGCCAATATTAGAACATTAGTTAACCAGAAATTATGCTCATTTCAAATTGCAGACGAAAACAGAGGATACAGGAAAAGGAATGAGCATTTATGGGCCAGACTCTGTGCTGGTACCTTTCACATTCATGATCCCTTTTACTATTCATTACAGTGTAATGTGGAAGATGATATCAATTCCACTTTGGCAGTTGAAGAAATGGACGTTCAGAGAGGTAAAGTAACGTGGCCGAAGTCATACAGCTACTAAGGGGCAAACCTAGGATTTGAATCCAGGTCTGACTTCAGAAGACTCTGGTTTCCAATATAGCATAATTTATCACTTGTGAAATTCAGGTGGCACTGAGAGTGACCGTACAATTTTTTATCCTATTTTTCTTTTATTAATTCAAGTTTACAAGCTGTGTAATTTCCAGATTACCAGCTTCAGAAAGTTCTTAAGTCATTGAAGTCCCCAGGATTCAAAGACGGTGCTCTATCAAAAATGGGGCCCACCTTGCACTGGGTAGAGGAGGAGGAGGAGATTGGCAGGTGATCCTGCCTCATTTCCTCAAACTCTGTTTAATACAAACGCCAAAGTTTGACATTTCCTGACCGCTTTACTTTCTTTGGCAACTTCAACTCTGACGAGAGAGTAAGAAATATGTCTCCCCTTGACAGGAACAAGGTGTGCAGTGAAGGACCTCAGGTGCTGTGCTGCATTTTGACAGTTCCTTAGAAGAAAGCACTCCTGCCTGTTCTATTCAATCCCAGTCCAGGTGAGTCACCACATTTTCAGTCAGGCAAGTATTTTAAGGAACGAGAAGTCTAAGCTGGAAGCAGAGAAAGGCGAGGGATGAATTATCACCAGTAGCTTTGATGATGATGTGTTGTCATGGTGCCACGAGACTCATTTCCAGTTAGGGTCCCAGTCACCGCTGCTTTGCTGGAATTTTTGACACGGGAGACTGGTGGCCACCCCGACACAGGCGTGAGACACGGGCAGGTGCACATGTATTTACCCAGAGCAGACCCCCACTCTAGAGGGCTCGCGTTGGTTATTTGGGCGTGGTTAAAAGGATGTGCTCACATGGATGGATCATCTTGCGGGGAGCCAGTATGACCACTTACCCCGCTCCTGTGACATTGCCCGAAGTTTTGGGGCAGAATCAGGGACTTCCTGACCCACCTCAGCATCTGCTCTCTGGTTTTCAGTATTTGAGTCTGCACGATGCCACCACTCGGAGTCTCCTGTGCTGGCACCTACACTGCAAAGCTCTGTGGTATCTATACTGAAGTGGACCAGGAGGCTACCTATGAGCAGAAATGTAGGTTCTGTCGTAGCCCTCTTGGATGAACCATCAGGATGCACTGTGTTCCTCACTCAGACTTCCCACTGGGTTGCTTCCCTGTCTCCTGCTCCTCTTTCTTCTGCCCTGACCTGGGGACTCCAGGAGGGTGGGGTGGGGATGGCGAGTAACCTTGCTATCTAGCTTTTCCTGAATCCCCTTAAACTTTCACATGAATGTGAAAAACAAGCAAGTTCATGGGGCGCCTGGGTGGCTCAGTCGGTTGAGTGTATGGCTCCTCATTTCGGCTCAGGCATGATCCCAGGCTCTTGAGATTGAGCCCCGTGTCAGGCTCTGTGCTGAGTGTGGAGCCTGCTTGGGATTCTCTCTCTCTCTCTCTCTCTCTCTCTCTCTCTCTCTCTGTCCCTCCTCCATGTTCTCTCTTTCAAAATAAATAAATAAACATTAAAAACAAACAACAACAACAAAAAGAAACAAGCAAGCTCCATACCTGGGCCCCGCAGCCCCCTCCCCCAGATTCTGAGTCAGGGGCCTGGGGTAGACTTATTTTTATTAAGGGCCCAAATGATTCAATTGCAGGTGATCCTGGGCCACACTGAAAAACACTGGGGCAGGAATAAGCCAGCAAATGTATGGGATACATCTGGTGTGAATGGTAATTCATCTAGTTTCTTAAACTAGTATTATGGGCTAAATTGTGACCCCCACCCCCGAATTTATACATTGAAGTCCTCACCCCCAATACCTCAGAATGTGACCGCATTTGGAGATAGGGCCTTCAAGGAGGCATTTAAATGAAAATAAGGTCATTGGGGTGGACCCTGATCCAATATGACTGGTGACCTTATAGGGAGAGAAGATTAGGACACGCACACCAAGGAAAGAGAATGTGAAGACACAGTAAGTAGACAGCCATCTGCAAACCAAGGAGAGGAGACCTCAGGATTTAGGAATTTAAGAAAGATAATACAGTGCACGTGTTATGGCTGCATAACATCCTGTAGCATCTACAACAGTATCCTGCAATCAAACATGCTAATGTGTCTGTAGTGAGATGTGTATGTTGCATAAATAAAGCCTATAAGTAGCCATGTATCATCTTAAGACAGATTTTTGTGCCAAATGAATCTGTTTCAGGTCAAGTTTTGCTGCCAAATGAGTTATAAATACCATCTTTGGTATTCAGAGCGTTTAGGGCTTTGAAATGGTGGACCTTTAGTATCCCTGCCTTACAGATGAAGAAACCGAGACACAAGGAGATAAAACACCTTATCCGCTTTTATTAACCCATGGGAGGTGGGACTAGGCTACCGACCCAGGCAGCCTGGCTTCAGAGTCCGTGCCCTTCATGTCCACCTGGCGGCACCCTTCGGTACCGCCTGCCTGCCAGCGCCGGATCTGCCGCAGAATTTCACACCAAGCTGGCGGCCTTGCTGTGAGGACTAGAGAGTGCAGGTAGAGTTCTGTGATGGGTTGAATTGTCTTTCTCCCCCCAAATTCATAGGTTGAAGTCCTAACCCTAGTACCTCAGAATTTAACCTTATATGGAGACAGGGTCTTTGCAGATATAATTAGTTGAATTACAATGAGGCTATTAAGATGGGCCCTAATTCAATATGGCTGGTGTCCTTTTTTAAAAAAGAAATTTGGGGGCACCTGGGTGGCTCAGTCCATTGAGCATCTGACTCTTGATTTTGGCTCGGGTTGTGATCCCAGGGCCATGAGATTGAGCCCCGCGTCTAGGCTCTGCACTGAGCATGGAGCCTGCTTGGGATTCTCCTCTCTCTCTCTCTCTCTCTCTCTCTCTCTCTCTCTCCTTGTGCCCCTCTCCCCAGCTCATGTGCTCTCTCTCTTTCTCTGAAAAAAAAAATTAAAAAAAGAATTTGGACACAGAAACAGAGGTGCACTCTGGCAGAATGCCATGTAAATATGAACGCAGAGATGAGGGTGATCTTTCCACAGGCCAAGGAATGCCCAAGATTGCCAGCAACACGCCAGAGGCTAGGAGCGTGGAACAGTCACGCTGAGCCTTTGGAAGGAAGCTACCCTGGCGATACCTTGATTTTAAACTTGTAGCCTCCAGAATGTGAGACAGATTTCTGTTCGAGCCCCCCAGTTTGTAGTGCTTTGTTACAGCTGCCTTAGCAAACTAACATAATTTCTTCATGCAGGTCCCAGAGTTCAAGTGGGAGACTAATAAATGGTAGCTAACCAACTTTCTACCTTTGTCATGGAGGCTGCAGAAAATAAAGAAGGTGCATTTGGGGCGCCTGGGTGGCGCAGTCGGTTAAGCGTCCGACTTCAGCCAGGTCACGATCTCGCGGTCCGTGAGTTCGAGCCCCGCGTCAGGCTCTGGGCTGATGGCTCGGAGCCTGGAGCCTGTTTCCGATTCTGTGTCTCCCTCTCTCTCTGCCCCTCCCCCGTTCATGCTCTGTCTCTCTCTGTCCCAAAAAAAAATAAATAAACGTTGAAAAAAAAAGAAGGTGCATTAGATGATTTCTAAGGCCACTTACAAGTTGCAGGTCTAATTTTCTTTCTTTCTTTCTTTCTTTCTTTCTTTCTTTCTTTCTTTCTTTCATATTTATTTTTATGTTGGGGAGGGGCAGAGAGAGAGGGAGACACAGAATCCGAAGCAGGCTTCAGCCTCTGAGCACAGAGCCCGATGCGGAGCTTGAACTCACGAACCATGAGATCATGACCTGAGCCAAAGTCAGACGCTTAACCAACTGAGCCGCCCAGGCGCCCCTAATTTCCTGTTTCTAACAGGAGGATAGCCCAGCTCCACTTATCACTTGCACCAATCAATCATCTGGCTCTTACAGCATTTCTTTGCTGGTTAAAAGATGGGCTAATGTAAAGGGGGTCTTAAAAAGCAAAACAAAACAAAGCAAAGAATGTTTTTTCCTCTGATGTGGGTTATGCCCATGTACATTAAAATTGAAACCAGGTGGGCCTTCATTTCCCTTCTGACGTTCCCGCTTATATCATGAACTCAGTCAGACGTGGGTTTTTCTGAATCCCTTTCACTTGTGTCTTCAGAACTGCCAAGTCTAACCCACAATATGTGTCTGGGTACAAATTCTGCAGAGGAAAGCAGAAATCTAAGAGGTTGTTTTCTGTAAGTTAAGAGTGTATTGCTGGAGTCCTGTGTTGGCCTAGAGATTTGGGTTCTTCATATCAAAATTTGTCCCCTCATCACCATTTTACTAAGCAGATAAAAACCGCCCTAAGAAAGTCTAAAAGGCTGATGAATGTTTTTTCTGTTCATAGAACAAGGTATGGTTGGCCCAGTGTAGAGAAGGCAGTGAAAATGCTAACATGTGTTCCTCAGGCTTTAGGGATAGGATCCCCCATTGTAGAGCTGGTTTGGATCTCTAGGCCTCTGCCTTTAAGATTCTACATGTCAGGGGGTGCCTGGGTGGCTCAGTCGGCTAAGCATCTGACTTCAGCACAGATCGTGCTCTCATGGTTCATGAGTTTGAGCCCCATGTTGGGCTCTATGCTGACAGCTCGGAGCCTGAAGCCTGCTTCAAATTCTGTGTGTGTGTGTGTGTGTGTGTGTCTCTCTCTCTCTCTCTGCCCCTCCCCTGCTCTCTCTCTGTCTCTGTCTCTCGCTCAAGAATAAATAAACATAAAAAAAAAAGATTCTATATGTTGGGGAACCTGGGTAGCTCAGTAGGTTGAGCATCCGACTCTTGATTTCATCTCAGGTCATGATCCCAGGGTTATGGGATCAAGCCCTGCAGCAGGCTCTATGCTCAGCATAGAGCCTGCCTTGAGATTCTCTTTCTCTCCCTCGGCCCCTCCCCTGCTTGTGCAGGTACTCACTTTCTCTCTTTCTTAAAAAAAAAAAAAAAAAAAAAAAAAGATTCTACATGTCAATTTCAGAAAAAAATTATTTGCTGTAGGCAGAGTGTGGCCCCCAACACCCGACATCCATTTGCAGCTGTTCTTCTCTGACTCCCTGTCATCCCTCAGCCTGTGTCCAGCAGGCCGCTTCCAACGGCCTTCCTCACCAAGCCAAGGGCCCTCTCTCATCCCCCTGAAGCCCCTGCCTGTTCCAGGGCCGGAGTGGTGTTGGCATTTGCATAAGGTTTTTCATCTTTGCCCCTTGTTCCTGGTTATCCTTCCACCAATTTTAAGAGAAGTATGTCTTTTCCTAGCGTGGGTGCAGCCCCGGTGGAATTCTGTTGGGAGGCAAAAATGGTTGCAGGGTGGGCGGTGTCACTTTGGAGATTTCATGGTTGGTGATTCTATCCGATGTCATTATGAGAAATTTAATTAAACCAGAGTAAATGCCTGATAGATGGAGCTGCTCAAGAGTAGAGACCACACTTTGTTCATTTTTGAATCTTCAGTGCCTTGCTCAGCGCTTGGCACATAGTAGGTGCTCAATCAATTCTTTGTTGGAGGTGCCTGGGTGGTTCAGTTGGTTAAGCGCCTGAGCTCAGCTCAGGTCATGATCTCACGGTCTGGGAGTTCGAGCCCCGCATTGGGCCCTGTGCTGACAGCTCAGAGCCTGGAGCCTGCTTCAGATCCTGTGTCTCCCTCTCTCTTTGCCCCTTCCCTGCTCACTCTCTCTCCCTCTCTATCAAAAGTAAATAAATAATCATTTTTTAAAAGTATTTGTTGGGGCGCCTGGGTGGCGCAGTCGGTTAACCGTCCGACTTCAGCCAGGTCACAATCTCGCGGTCTGTGAGTTCGAGCCCCGCGTCAGGCTCTGGGCTGATGGCTCGGAGCCTGGAGCCTGTTTCCGATTCTGTGTCTCCCTCTCTCTCTGCCCCTCCCCCGTTCATGCTCTGTCTCTCTCTGTCCCAAAAATAAATAAACGTTGAAAAAAAAAAAAAAAGTATTTGTTGAGTGAATGAGTCTTTATTTTCTTTCTTTATGAGAAAGGTGTCTGACAGGTATTAAGTCCAAGGATCACTGCCACAAACAAGTTTGGAGAACGTTTCTGCTTCATCATAGCTCTCATGGGTCCTGTCCAACAAAAGAGTGCTGAGGCCAAGAGGCAGAGATAGAGGTCCAGGTCTGGCCCTGCCATTGTCCAAGAGACTCTAGGATCTTCAGCCTCCCTGTGCCTCAGTATCCTCCACTGAAACACAGAGGTGGTAATATCTGCTCTGCCTACCTCACCGGATCCTTATGAGAACATGGCAAGAGAATGGATATGAAAGTTCTCTGAAAATTTCTAAGAACACGCCAAGGATATTATTTTTATTATCATTTCTATTATTAAGGTATTTGCAGAGTTGCGCTGCTCATAATTACTTTCGATTTCTTCGATTTCCTTTCTACATGCTCATGCTCAAGAATCAAAGTCGGAATTACCTCCCACCCCAGATAAAGAAATATCCATCTTGGTAGTCCAGGTGCTGCCAAGGGCCAGCCTCCTCGGAGCTCAATCGTCTCATTGGTCAGCAAACGTTTCTGCATCACAGGTGGCGAATGGCAAATTAAGTCACAGAAGACTAGCTGACATATAGTTGCCCCCTGATGCAATTCCTATGCCTGAAACCACCGGAAACAGAAATAGTAGGGCCTTCTCCCTGGAGGACTATGCTCCTTGACATTATCCCTAACCCATCCAGGCAGCCCTTGTTCCCATTCCGTCTAGAATACACCAGTGGGGAGGCGACTGGTGGGAAGCAGGTAGCCAGTGGCGCCGAGCCCAGGCAGAAGCCCTAGCCTCTGGACTTGCAGGCCAGTGCTTCCCCCATTCACTCTGTCTCTCGATGAATGGAGGTCCTGGTAGTTGGTGCTGTTCCTCCTCTTGTTTCCTGTTGCTAAGGTAACTGGGTGAATATGAAACGGAGACAGCCCACGTGGTCTTGCTGCCTCTACCTACCTTGCTATCTCAGCCAGAGAGCCACGGTCAGGCTGGTGGATTTGGGCCGAGTGTGTGTTTTAGGGGCAGGAAACCCCCTGAGGAGAAACACCTGAACTGTGTGGCAGTGACTATTCTCCGGACATTCTTCGTAGGCAGACGAGGTGTTGAAGCCAGGGAGTGGCAGAGGATAGAGAGTGAGGAATTGAAATGACTGGAGTGTGCCGGTTGTCAGATGTGACAAGGCTGAACTCATCTGAGGCCAGGCTTCTAGCTGCCTGTCCTTCGTTACTGAAGGAGAGAGGGGACGGCCACTAACCCTCACCTCTGAAGTTTGTACCTCTAACTTTCCCGCTTTCTCCCAAGAGGGGTCCTTCCAAGCTTTCAGACAAGGGTCTTTCTTAAGGAGCAACATGGTAAAGTTGATAAGGGCAAGGCCATCTGAGAACCAGGCAGCTCTCAGCACTGGGCCACAGAACTGGGAGTCACACGAGAGGAGGTGCAAGGCAGATCATCCAACGGACGTCCCTCCAACTTCAAGGCTCAACTCAATGATGACCTTCTCCAAAAGTCTCTTCAATCCACCTGGAGGGGTAATAACACTGTCCTTCTCTCTATTCTCCTGGCATTTCCATCTGCACCTCCCTGTGCACTTAGCACCCGTTCACCATATACTCACCCTTTGAATGACTTTTATTGTACACATGGCAATATATGTTTTTTGAAGGAAAAATCAGAAATGCAGATACCCACAATGAAGAAATTAAAACCACTCTTAAATCTGCCACCTGGAGGTAATCACTGCCGATGTTTGGGGTGGTAGCACTAGTCAAGCTCATGGCTGGTTTTCTGCTTGTGTTCAGCTATTCAAGGGCCAAGTCCACACCTCACGCCTTTTCTATGTACCCTCATAGCCCCCATAGTGCTTCCCATTGGACAGTGGGTGAATAAACAAATAGATGAGTGGACAGAAAAGGAGGGAGAAAAGGTTCTCCTACTCAAAAGTTGCCCCATCAAAGGAACCAAAAAGGGAAGAGAAGGCCACATGCAGCCCACCTCCCTTCCCCTCCCCTCAGGTCCCATCAGAGCAGAATCGACGCCAGGAGATGAGCGGTGCACAGAGAATGGGCTGGACCTGAACAATGATCATTACTGGAAAGATAGAGATCCCTGCCGTGTGACTTCGAATTGTCGGCCATGGCTTAAGGGGAAAGAGGATTCATGGAAATAGCCAAGTCAAGGTCACCACATGTGTGCAGTATTATAGGCTCAGCAAGCAATCTGGCAAATTCAAAGCCTCTTGCAAATGACTTCCAAGAAATCTGCTTTTAGCAGTGTCATTGACATGGGAGTACATCCCCATGACTTGCCCCTCACTGGGTTGAAGATTATCATTGATTTATCTGGAGCAGAAACAGCAGGATTCCACATCACCTCTTGGAAGGCAGCCGGGGCAAGAGCAGGGAATTAACAAATCTTTATTATTAATTCCAATACCACAACACCCCATGGGTCCTGCAGCAAATCACAGGCTCTCTTAACAAGAGTTCCTCTGTGTTTAAGTGGAGCTGTTTTTGTTTTTTTTTTAATGGGACATATCCTCATTCTTAACTATAAAGACAACCTCAAAATATTCATGAATCACGCACAAGTCCAGAATATGCCAGGTGCTGCAGAAGATGCAAAATAAGTAGAATATCCCTATATTTCATTCATTCAAACATCAGACATTTATTGAGACCCTTTTATGTGCCAAACACTGTGCAAGACACTGGATTTTATAGCACATTACAGTTATTATCCTGTTTTAAAAGTGAAGAGATGAGCCTCAGGGAGGTTATACAACTTACCCAAATTGCCCACAGCCACACAGTCTGGAAGGCATTTGGGTCTAGGATAAAGGGAAAGAATCTGATGCTTTATTATTTTTATTATCAGTTAAGTGCCATTTATGTAGCCTTAGAAATGTTAAGCCAACATTTGTGTGAGCTTCCCTTTCACTAACCCAGGACCAGCTGTAGTTGATGTGAGGGGAGTAGGAAGAGGGTTGGGCTCACTCATGCCCCCTACGAGTCAGCCTCTGGGAGAGGCTGATATGTGCAAAACCAAATGCCAACCGTTCCTTGCTCTGTATTTGCTCTCGGTAGTCTGTCGGTGCCTGCCCTCCACACGGTGCCCAGAGACGGTCCTGGTGCAGGGGTGATCACAAGCCCACAACCAACATGAGCAGGAGGAGAGGAAGTTTTGGTCCCAGCAGTGTTTTGCTTCTGACCTCACTGCTTTTTTCCTCAACTCGAAAGCAACACTTGGGTGCTGAGGGAAAGGAGGCTGAACTTGGAGTTTCAGACCCAAGGGTTCAAACCCCAGCCCGACCTCTTGCAAGTTGTGTGAGCTTAGGCAAGCCTCACGGAGGCTTCATCTTCTCCCCACCAAGCGGAGGCAGTACCTCCCCTGCAGAGAAATTCAACTAGGTAACACAAGTACAGTGTTGTTCAATCAGTAGTAATCATTTACTATTGTCCAAACTAAATTCCACCCAAAAAGCAGAGTCGTGATTTTTTTTTTTAAACCATGAACTAACAAGTATTTATTAAAGATCTATTTTAAGCAGGAAGATTTAGAGAAACCCTGCCCACCCTCTTCAGGAGTGAGGGACCTAGGCAGGGAGTAAATAAAACCAATGCATGGTAGGGCGCCTGGGTGGCTCAGTCGAATAAGTGTCCACTCTTGATTTTGGCTCAGGTCACGATCTCACAGATCATGATATCGAGCCTCATGTTGGGCTCTGCACAGAGCATAGAGTCTGTTTGGGATTTTCTCTATCCCTTTCTGTCTCTGCCCACCGCCCCTGCCTCCTACTCATGCTCTCTCTCTCTCTCTCTCTCTCTCACTCTCTAAAAAATAAACTTTAGAAAAATACAATAAAACCATGGCAATGAGCAACTTCCAATGACTCAAGCATCCGAGATACTGGAGGTGAGACACAATTCTCCAGCTTTGGAGATATTGTGCAGTTTTGGAGATAAAGGCTGTGAGTGTGGGCAGATGAAGGCCGCTAGGAGACCCCCCAGCTGAGACCCCCTAAGGCTATATCACAGGTCCTTTTTCGTAGGCTTTGTTCCCACCCCTGTTCCTTTCTCCCCCTGCCCTAGAGTTTGCTGTTTTGTTCATGCAGGTATTTTCCTTCCTGAGGCCACCAAGGATTCGGAGCATCCACAGGTTATCTGTCCCAGTTCCCGGCTGGCTCCTCACCAGGCTCTGACCTCACCTCGGCGTCAGTCTTATCAGGTGTGGACAGAACTGTCTCCCCGCTCCGGGAGTTCTGAGCCCTGGATCCCCTCCACACCCAGGCAGAGGAGGGCCGGGCACCTTGGAGACTGAACGCTGCCGTCACCTGCCAAATCCGGAGCAGCCACAGAGGTCTGCAAACGCAGCCACGAGGCGCAGAAGCAGGAAGGAAAGGGAAGGTTTACCAAGTATTGACAAGGAACAGAGCAGATGCTGAGTTCTGCCAAACAGGAGAGAAGGGAGGAGAGTGACAGTAAAAGCCAGCCACCCCCCCCCACTTCAGTCCTCATGGGGATCCCGGCAAAGGGCAGCAAGGTCACAGTGGGGCTCCAGTCTCCTCCAGAACGTGCTTCCTCCCAGGGGCAGGGAGATCCAGCCCAGCCCCGTCTTCTGAGAAGCCGGCCTTGGGATGAGTGAAAGGAAAGGGAGGAAGACGGCTGGGCACCAGGGAGCGGGCGTGTGCCCTTGGCTCCTGAGCCGCCAGGCACGGTACCAGCGGTTGGTGCCAACTCCTATTCCACAGTCACCAAGGACACTTCCTGGTGACCGCAACTCTGGTTTGTTTAGCTTCGTGAGGTTGAGTGCTCCTTGGTGTTAATGGCCTGGGGGTGAAGTGGGGAATGGGATATTTCATTGGAATTCGTTACACACAGGCTCCTTTGTCCTGCTGCTCCAGACGCTTGTTTGTTTGCACCGAGACTCTTGCCTTTGTTGGACTGGTTAGTGTCTGTCAGTAAATGATAACTTATCTGAACTGTCCACAGAATCATAGTTGTGCATAGTTCTCAGCAGCTCCACGCATCAGCGTTTTCACATTCTAGGGCCTGGAATGGAGCGGGGGTGGGGGGGGGGCGGTCAGAGCACCCCCAGTCCTCGCCTGGTCCCATCCTGGGGTGGGAGAGGTCCGGGTGAGCAGGAACTGGCCGCGTTGCCCTTGTCAGCAAGAGGAACAAGTAGGGACACTGGGAATCTGCAGCTGGACAACTGTGCCCGAGAGAAGAGGGGAGGCCCGAGGAACAGAAAGCAAGTCCTTCCCCACAGGTTATACTCCACGAGCAGGCCCGTCGCAATTACACCCTGCAAGCCGCAGCCAGGAAGTCCTCCTGCAGAAATGCTCACAGGCGTGCTGATGATGGACTGCGAGGTTGTTCGTTGCGAGCGTTGCTGGAAACGGCCGAAGTCTGGAAACAATCTAAACGCTATCAATAAAGGCCTGATTAAATAATTTATGGTCTGTGCATCCGATGGCACACTCTGAAGAAAGCTTCTCGTACACTGGTAGGGAACGATCTCCCGAATACCTTGTTATGTCAAACAGCTACAACTAGGTTAGGAACCGCGTGTTATCGTTTGTTTAAAAAGGGACAAGAGGGGAAGGGAGGAGAATATATATTTCCACAGAGACTGTCTTTGGAAAGATTCACAAGCCGGTGATATTGTATTCCCCTGGGCAGGAGCGCACTGGGTGGGTGTGGGAGCTGGGAAGGTATCAGTTGACCTGTGCTGTATACCGACCCAGCCCAAACTTAGTAGCTTAAAACAACCATTTTATTCCAGGTTGCATTCCTGTGGTTTTGACTGGTAGTGGCTGGGGAGGCTTCACATGGCAATGCCCGAACCCCCAGAAGAAAGAGAGCAACCCATTGCAAACACTTTCCAGCCTTTACTTGCATGATGTTTGCTGAAGTCCCTTTGGCCAAAGCACCTCACACAACCAAGCCCAAATTCAAGGGGGAGAAACAAACTCCATGTCTTCGAGTACAGTGGACATCAGTTTTAATCTACCACATGGAGGAGCAGAGGTGAGGAGGGAGGGAGGGGCGTTTCTCTTTTAACCCTTTATACTTTTGGAATTTGAGTCGTGTCAATATTACCTCTTCAAAAAGAAATAAAATTATATTGATTTATTTGGTTTTTATGAGAGACAGAGAGAACGTGTGTGCACAAGCAGGGGAGAGGGGCAGAGGGAGAGGCAAACAGACAGACAGACAGAGAGGGAGAATCTTAAGCAGGCTCCATGCTCAGCACAGAGCCCGACATGGGGCTTGATCCCAGAACCCTGGGATCATGACCTGAGCCGAAATCAAGAGTCGGACACTCTCAACCAACTGAGCCACCCAGGTTCCCCAAGAAATATGATGATTTTGAAAATTAAAATAGATTCCCTGAATTTAACTTTGGAATAATCCAGTTGCTGGAAGAAACACGGAGAGGGACATGTGAGGTGGAGATATAGGTGAAACAAGATGGCTGGGTCATGAATGTGGGAGACTCACAATACTACCGTATGAATTTAAAATTGCCTACAACAGGGCGCCTGGGTGGCGCAGTCGGTTAAGCGTCCGACTTCAGCCAGGTCACGATCTCGCGGTCCTTGAGTTCGAGCCCCGCGTCAGGCTCTGGGCTGATGGCTCAGAGCCTGGAGCCTGTTTCCGATTCTGTGTCTCCCTCTCTCTCTGCCCCTCCCCCATTCATGCTCTGTCTCTCTCTGTCCCAAAAATAAATAAACGTTGAAAAAAAAATTAAAAAAAAAAAAATTGCCTACAACAGTTCATGATCTCACAGCTTGTGGGTTCGAGCCCCGCGTCGGGCTCTGGGCTGACAGCACGGAGCCTGGAGCCTGCTTTAGATTCTGTGTCTCCCTCTCTCTCTCTGCCCCTGCCCCGCTCTCTGTCTGCCTCTCTCTCAAAAATAAATTAACATTAAAAAATTTTTAAAGGATTTCTTACAACAGAAATTTGGAAAAGTAAAAACGACTAACCAGAAGCTCAACCTCGTTGAGGGTCACTGACGTGGCAGGTGCACTGCCCGCATCATCCCCTTTTGCTTTCCCAGCCACCCTGGAGGTGGGCACGGTTGGGCCCTGGAAGTAGCCTTCTTGAGGTTGCTGATACCAGAGGGTCAGCTGCAGAGTGGGGCCGCAGGCAGCTCCGAGCAGGGATGCTGGACCTGGAGGAATTGCCGGAGAGCCGGGAAGAAAGGACACCTGAGGAGCTGCCTCCACAGCGTGGGTGCGACTAGCAGGCGAAAAACCCAAGGACAGTGTGGTATTGGCGGTGACAGGGGAGGTGCAAAACACTTGACGGTTTCAAACACACACACAGAGATTGTGAGGGCGGGGAATAAGAAGGGTGCCTTTCCAAAGATTCCAGACAAAAGTTCTAGTGCTTATGGGCACGTCTGAAGGAAAAGAACTCAGTGAGAGAGAGTTTCTCGCCTCTTCTTTATTACACAAAATGGCCACATGTGTACCCAGGCCTTGTGCCAAGGTACACCTCGAGCCACCCACATGGCCTGTGCCTGGCTCTGAGGGGGGTCCCATCTCAGAGTAGCTCTGAGAGTGCTAAGCACTCTGGGTGAGCCCTTCTGTGGGCAAACAGGGAAAATCCTTCATCATCTCTACCCTGTCATTTGGGGTCCCTAGCTAACCCTGAGAACTTTCTCCTCTGTTCTGAGTGTCTACTGAGAGCTTCGCCAGAGGCTGTGTTCCCTGAGGCCTTGCTCACTCCCTTCATACACATGCCTGGGAATGCATATGTGTGCATGTATGGACATTCATGTAGCCGCTACAAGACAAGGAACTGAGAGAAGTGACCGTAGCACTTTCTAGGCATCCAACTTTGTCCCCTGCTCCCACTCCAGGCCAAGTTAGGTGGCCCTCCCTCTCATCATGCCCTCTGCCTATTTTATTGCTGAATTTCCATACTGTTTCAAATTGTTCAGGGGTGCCTGGGTGCTTTGTTGGTTAAGTGTCCGACTTCAGCTCAGGTCATGATCTCACAGATTGTGAGTTCGAGCCCCATGTCGGGCTCCGTGCTAACAGCTCAGAGCCTGGAGCCTGCTTTGGACTCTGTGTCTCCCTCTCTCTCTCTCTCTCTGCTCTTCCCTCACTGGTTCTCTATCCCTCTCTCCTTCAAAATTAAATAAACGTTAAAAAACTTAAAAAAAATAAAATACGATTGTTCAGCACTGGTTAAAGACTAGTACTAAAGAATTACTGTCACATTTTTTGGAGTGGTAGTAGTATTGTGGTTATGTTTTGTTTTATCTTTTTTCTTTAATAAGTTTTTTTTAGGTTTATTTATTTCTGAGACAGAGAGAGACAGAGCATGGGTGGGGGAGGGGCAGAGAGAGAGGGAGACACAGAATGTGAAGCAGGCTCCAGGCTCTGGGCTGTCAGCCCAGAGCCCGACACGGGGCTTGAACTCACAAACTGTGAGATCATGACCTGAGCCGGAGTCAGTCACTCCACCGACTGAGCCACCCAGGCACCCCTGTTTTATCTTTTTATTGCAGTATAATCTACACTCTGAAAAAATCATATGTTCACAATTGATGAATTTTTAAAAAAGGGAAACATCTATCTGTATTTCCAGCCTGCAGATCAAGAAACAGACCACTGTAAGCATTCTGGTATGTTCCTTAAAAAAAAAAAAAAAAAAAAAACACACATTGTTTTTCGTAATATCTTCTTAAACACGTACAGATGAAAGATAGGCTGTGTTGGATTTGCTTCAACATAATCTGGAGTTAAGAGAAGCTAGCGATTAAACAAGGTTGGTCACAAATTCATAATTACTGAAGCTGAGTAATAATTACATAAGGGTTCTTTGTATTCTCTCTCTCTTCATATTTAAAATTTCATGATACAGATTTTAAAACAATCAATCAGGTGTCCTGGTTTCACCTCAACCTGGTGCCTCTGAGACATGCGGTAAAAGCCGAGCGACGCGGTGAAAGCTGTCGCTTTGGTATGTGACTTGGTAATTAAGAATCGGAGAGTCTACTGGACTAAATGTATAAATAACTAACTTTTCAAAAATGAGTTTTCACGTGCTATCTTCTCTGTGTGAGGGAAAGCTCCCTGTAGGCACTGGGTTTTATTCATATCTGTATCCTGGCCCCTCAGCACAGTCACACGGTAGCTGCTCAGAAGTGTTTGTTGAGGGAATGAATGCTCGAATGCTGTATCCTGTCCTACAGAAGACCTAATATGGCACCAAGATGGCACAGGTGCCCCAACTTGAATCGAAACTGATACTACCAAGTTCTTTTCTCTTTTGTAGTGGCTTCCAAACAATAAATTGCTCAAATCCTAAAATATCCTAATTGAGAGGGACTCAGAGGTCATTTTGAACACAATTCTTGTGCTATAGATGAGAACACTGAGCTCCTGACTTTATTGAGGTCACAGAGCTGGCAGCGGACAGAGCCTGAGCTCAGGCTCCTGGAACCCAATCTGGCCCCTTTTCATTATAGCATCTAGGTTTATAGCTGGAAATTCAACACATATGGGCAATCCTATCTTCTCAGGTAGAGACAGTGGACTTCAAAGAAGTGAATAGAATTTTCCCATGGTCTCGGGTCATTTCGACTCCATAGCTGTCTCGAGAACAGTGTTTTCCACACTGGGTTATGTCCCTTACTTCAAGAACCTTACAATTCAAAGACATTAATTTTCAAAAACAACCAGAGGGGTGATTATTCTCGTTAGAAAGGGCTTTGGTGCGTATGTTTTTTAAAGTGAACTCTCTCCAGTGTCTTTGAAATATGAGTCAGGTTTTAACAATTCCATCTGCATCCAGCTTGTTAGGAACAAAGTGACAGAATAAAATCAGCACAGTTCAAGCCATGGCCCCACAGTCCCCGTCATGTCAAGTGTCACAAGGGCGCTTTCAGCATTCCCAAGCCAAAAAATAAACAAATCAATCAAAGATAACACACCGAGAGTAGAAATAAACGCAAAAAAGAAAAAGAAAGAAAGTCGAACATTTTGTAAAATTACATCCTTTTAAAAACATGTTGATTTTTTTTTAGGTTTTTAAATTAAAATGTTAGCATAACTGTACCTTAGAGTTTACTTTTGTTGGCACTCAAATCAACATAACTGTAATGGTCTTTTGTGTCGGTCCTGTTCTGGGCTTTTCCATGCAAAGTATTCTCGCAGCTTTGTCCGGTGCTTCTTTCAAGAACCTTGTGACACTTCCATCCCCCTACCTAACAGGGGTGACCGGATTTCTTTGCTGTTAAGAGGATTACTGAGACGTTCTCTTTTATATATAACCCAGAAGACTCCGTGAATAACAGGAAAGAGCAAACAAGAGATGTCAAGGGGAGAGGTTACGAGCAAGGGCTGCAGTTCAGGGAAACTCTTTAAGCAAGGAGAGGTCAAAGAATGTTCCTAAGGGACAATGATAAGCTGGGGCTCAGGAAGCAGTGTGCTGGGCGCCATTTTCATAGGCAAGCAGTGGAGTTAACTTACATCCATCCACCAAGGGTTAAGCTTTAATCCCAAGAACTTCGGGTGAGTCAGGGCCAGAGCACTGCGAAGAAAGGAGACACCTTATCTCTAATCAGCCCTGCCTCAAAATAGCTCTCTCTTCCCTCAGGCAGAGACTCGTCATCCTTTCCCTGCACAGCACAGCACAGCAGCATGGAGGTGCCTGAGTCCCACTTAGTCAGAAAGTCAATGAATATGCTTTATTCATCTCTTGCACAGTTAGATCTCTCTAAGCAATGCATAATTTAGCAACCCTCAAGATGGCTTGCATAGAATCAGGATGTTCCAGTCAAAAAGAAACTCACAATTTACTTAGATCCGCCTGTCATTTTATGGATGGATAAACTGAGACCCAGGGAGATGAAATGATTTGTGGAAGAACACACAGGCAGTCCATGGCAGTGCTGAGGGCTGAAACTCTGGCTGGAGCAGACAGACATTCTGCCTCTCTTGGCAATGCTGCTGTTCTCATCTGAAAAATGAATGAAACACTCATGCCTCTGGTCAGTTTTCCTTCCGTTGTTAAGGAAATCATTTCCAATGCTCCAAGAGTTTGCGAATCAACACTTTCACAGGCAGCTCTTGTTAAACCCTTTCATTGTGAGTCTCTCAAACTTCCTCTTCTATCTTCATAATCCAGACAGCTTTACTTTTGAGGTTTAATACATGGGCTGCCGCTGCCGTTGTTGTTTTTTTTTCCCAGCTGCTGGAAGAAAATGTTACAAATGGGTAATTGAAGGACTCAGAAAGTAGCTTAGAATGGGGTCAGACAAAAATGCCCACCAGTCTCATCAGCTGCTCACCCATGCCGAGGGTTGTGACTCACACAGAGGACTTGCCCTCCCAGTGGCCATCTGTGCATCTGTGCGATGGCAAGCTCAAACATTCCTGCTGCCACACTTCCTACACCACTATTTGCAGACTGAGTCCCCTTTGTGCATCCTTTACACAGTATGGGCTCTGTCGAGAGCTGTATGAGGCACACAAGGTCTAAACAAGGGTGGGGACAACCCCGGGGCTTGCAAAGTCTGCAGAAAACCAGGCAAAGTAAGGGAGGTGAAGAACAAAGACAAAAGGCTGGAATGTGTCATTAGGAAAAGGCCCGGTTCCATCAACTTAAAACAGTTTTGTTTCAGGTTATTATTCAGTGCAAGACACTGAAGAGAAAGAGCTAAGAGGCAGAAATTGAATTTCAACTCCCTTTCATTTCTCCGTGATTGTCATCTCTTAAATGTTCCCATTTATTTCTTGCATGAGTCTCTTGTGCCGGACTTATCACAGCTCTCAAGTAGGAATTGGTCCTTAGCTGTTCATCGTATGTGGGGTTTTTCTCTTCTAGTTAGACTCCAAGCTATTCTCCATAAGGCCAACAGCTTTGTGATTCCCATAGGTCTCCCGCCATAGAGTAGGGCACCCAGCATGTGCTTAATAAATATTTAATAAGCATGTCCTACTGGGTCAGCATCACAGTCTCACTTTGTGCTAAAGCCAGATCATGCCATGATGGCCCTCATTTTATTCATGAGAAGGCAAAAGAGACAAAGAAAAATGATCATCTAAGGTTTACACACAGTGAATGACAGAACTGGACCTCAATCCTAGGTCTTTTGAGACTAAATTCAGCCTTATCTGGCTATCTGTGAGAGAAAATATAGAAAATATTATGCTAAAGACCTTCAGGCTAAAGTCGGTGAAAGGCGAAGTAGTATGAGTTCATTGCTTGAGGGGTCTTACACTTTTCATGTCAATCTTTTTAGGAGGACATTTTAATTGATATATACTTAGCTTAAAACATGAGTTACATAAACATCCTCATACATTTATGTAATGATAAAACTATGATTTCTTTTCTAGCAGCTCAATCATAATCAATTGTTTGATCAGAATAAAAATAGATTCCTTTTTTGCTGAACAACTAAAAGTAAAATGTAAATTAATGCATGGTGAATGAGATCTCTCTCTCTATGAGGTAAGATCTTGTTCTGACTAATATTGGCTCAACATGGAGTTTGAAAGTCTCAGAAACATGCATCTTGATGCTCAAAGATTATCCTATCAGAGGAACATCATTCAAGCATTCATTAAGTACCTATTGCGTGCATAGCATGGTTCTAACTGGCCTTCTAATTTTGCCATTAACTAGTTATAGGATCTCAGGTACGTATGAAAGGACTCGACATTTTTTGAAAGTCACTCATGTGTCAGGAACCTTGAAATACATATTACATATGTTATTTCATTTAGTCCTCGTACACTCTTATGATTTACAAATGGGGACTCTGAGGAGGAGAGAAATCATGGATCTTCAAAATCACACAGCTAGTAAATGGCAAAACTGGGATTTGACCCAGATGCTAGTGACTCTAAATTGCCATTCCTTTCCTGTTCTACCTGAGCTGTTCAATCCTAGGTCATATTAATATTACCTAAGGAGTTTTTATATAATACGAATGCCCACTTCAGACAATGACATTAGAATATCTGGGAGTTGGAGTTTTAAAAGCCTCCTTAGATCATTATAATATGAAACCAGGGTTAAGAATTACTGTGCCAGGTGTTCTGTGCTTCAGTTTCTTCAACTGTAAAATGAGGAGTTTAGACAGACATCTCTAAGATCCTTTCTACTTCTGTAGCCACCAGAACTGGGATGACAATGATATGGGGACAGCTGCCACTTGAGAAGCCCCAATTTGTACTTGGAGTAAGCAGTTATCACCCATACTAGATAGTCTCCTGACTCTTTAGTTAAGTGTAGGCTCTGACTGAAGCTGGCTGAACATCCACAGATAAGACTCCCTAAAGCATACAATTATTTCATATATTTATGAACAAGGCCCTAAAGCTCAAGAAACATTCCCCATGCCATCCTTCTCTCTCTCTGTCTTCTTTTCAAGTATCAATCATAGTTATTTGGTGAAATTCCTTTATGAAGAAGCTGTTCAGGACACCTGGCTGGCTTAGTTGGTTATGCCTCTGACTCTTGACTTCTGCTCACGTCATGATCGCATGGTTAGTGGGCTCCAGCCCAGAGTCGAACTCTGAGCTGAGGGCATACAGCCTGCTTGGGATTCTCTCTTTCCCTCTCTCTCTCTGCACTTTCCCCATTCGTGTGTGTGTGTGTGTGTGTGTGTGTGCACGTGGTCTCTCAAAAATAAATAAACATTTTTAAAAAATGAAAGATGTTCATTGCAGTATTGTTTATTACAGTGGAAAACTGGAAACCACTATCTAACAATAGGGAAATGATTTAGTAAAATATGATATAGCCTACTAAGGGAAGAAATGGCCATTACAAATAACATTTACATATAGACTTTTAAGTGATGTGGGAAAATATTAACGCTTATGTTATAGTGCTGAATGAAAAATATAGGGTTTAAATTACATAAAGTTAATCTATTAGTAAAATTGCATAGAGTTAATGTCCAGTATGCAGTTACTTTTGTACATTGAAAAAAGACGAAAAATACTATACAATGCAAAGGTTAAAATATCTGAAACTGTTTTCACCATTAACCCAATTCTAAATGTTTGATGAATGGAACAGTGGTTCTGCGGTAGGCCCTGTCCAGAAAAACTTTAAATCTGGCCCTCGAGCCTCCCAGACTGTGTAGAGCAAGGACTTATAAACAGCAGAGCAGGAACATGAAACCACAGGTCAAGTGATTCCTTTAGGCGTGGGAAGCAAAGGTACATTTATAGAGTCAGTATAAGGAAAAAGAAACTATGAACACCAAAAGGCCAAAATCAACTCTCCTTTAATCTAGAAAACCATCAAGAAGGAAATGCGATTCACGAGAGAGTTAAGTCAGTGAGGGAGTGGCCAACGTGGCCATTTTCGAAGTATTTTCGGACTCCCTGTTTCGCAGGCCCGGAGCACGTGCTCAAGGCGAGCACGCGCATCACGCGGAGGCGGGGAACGAGCCTGAGACGGGCGGCGTGCCCTGCGTGGTATCATGGCGGCGGCAGTGCGGCCCCGGAGCCTGCCTCTTGGCTGCTGCGGAGCCAGGGCCATCGCAGGAGAGCGGGAGGCCCACGGCCATCGCTCAGGACGAGGCCGTCCAGCGTCGGCTGGCTGCCTGCGGTTCGGGGTCACCAGACTGCCAAGGTAGGGACCCACGGCGCTTCCAGGAACGGGAGACCCAAAACCGAGCTGGGGCGGAGGGCGGGGCTGGGCAGCTTCAGGCCGCAGCCTTGTGCTGCCCTCTCTTGGTCCCGGAAGCCACAGGTCGGCGCAACAGCACAGGGGATCACACCGGTCTGGGTCCTCCCCCAGGGCCCAGGACCCAGGACACCCGGGCCACGTGGTTCGCCATGGCGGCCTTCCGCGTTCCGCCCGCGGCAGGACGAGCTTTCCCGTCCCTGAAAGGTGCAGGCGGTGTAGCTGAGGCTGGTGGGCCCGGGTGTCTGTGCTCCTGTGCCTCGATGTTTGGTTTTTCCTGTCTTAGAAAACTGAACCTTGTGTTTTCGCAAACAGCGGGTGTTTGCTCAGCAACCCGAGCAACATCTGAGGATTGCAGGTGGCAGGCTCCAGGTTTGTGGTCGGTGCGGTGTGGCAGGCCTCACATTCCAGAGGAGAGGTGGCCCCGGAAGCACCAGGGGATGCCGGCCACTTGGGCTGAACCTCAGGGCCCTGTCCTCAACTCTGAGGGTTCCTTAAGCTTCCTTAGGCTAAATTTTATAATGAAGGGTGTCCTAGGCCACAATTCACTGACTAGTAAATTTTGACCATCCTAAAGCCCTCTTTACCCATAAAAAGCTAATGTTTTTATAGATAATGATAATAAATTTAAGAAGATTGGTAAATCTGTTGTTTTTAAATTTGTGTCATCCTGATTCTTTTAAGTCCAGAACAGGTCCCCTTTTTGCTATTAAGAATTGAAAGCAAGCCATTTCAGCTTTTCTTTGAAATACAACTTAGTCCATAACTGAGGTTTTGTTTTTCTAGATTTGAAAATCTATTTGGAATTTGCACAAATGCCTTTCCCCTCAACACCTTTTGTCCAAAGAGAAGCACAAAATTGTACTACTTCTCTTTTCTTCCATAGACCTCATTTCACATTATCTTACATACACACCAAATTGTTCACTGTTAGACATGCTCTTATTAAGGAGTTACTCAGCCGTGCTCTCAAATGATGTTTATCTTTGCATTTAAAAGGGGGTTGGATATTACCAAAATAATCAGCAATTGTAATATGTGAAGTACTTTGCAATTCTCTAAACTTTCCCTCCTCTAGACTCACACTGTTCTCTTCCTGGATTATATTCCTCTGGTACCCAGAGATGCTTTCTCAGACAATTTAACATTGTGTCCCTGAACTTTTATCCAGTGTCGTTTTAAGAAATGATCAGGTGAAGCACAACTTTAAAATCTCTGTAAAATTGCCATAGACGTTCATTATGTTGCCTAATGTAAGAAACCCTTGCCAATAATTTTCACTTGGACTTTAGTACTAGGCTAAAGTTTTGCTAAGCTTTCTTTTATGAATTAATGAAAGCCACGAATGCACTGTACAGTACTTTTTGCTTTCACTACCAGGAGTCTCAGAACTTCATTTTCTGCTCGGTTTCAAGAATCTCTCCTAGCTGAGGCTTTCTGGATTAGTTCCCATTCTGTATCCCCTTTTTCCCCAACCACTACCAGGTTTTTCTTTCTCTGATTTACTTATCCCATCTTCGTTTGAGGTACCTGTAACTTCTTTAATGATTGCCCTCAAAACTTCTCAGAAGTCAGAGGATATAAAAATTATTGTAGATTGCCTCAGAATGTTCTTTCGATCTGCCTTAAGCAGCATATGCAGTCATTTTTAGTTTTGGCATCTGTTTGGGTGACACTCACTTGCAAAGCTCCCAAAGGCCCACCCAGAATTGTGTACAGTCCCAGTGAGCTAGGCTCTGTCCCTTCCCTCCCCTTGAGAAAGCTTATCTAGTTGAATGTATTACTGCTTAGTGAGTCACAAGCTTCAATACTTTTTTTATTAGTAACAACTGACTGGAAGCACACCTTGCAGCTGTGGGTGCCCCACCCAGCACCCCGACCCTTGGTGCAATGCAGCTGCTCTGGGATATGCTGGGACGCCACAGCTCATAAATCATTACTTATTTCCCCTCAAGTAGTAGCACAGATTTCCTCAATTTCCAGTGTCATGAGTGTGCAACTCATTGTTCGGCAAAGCCTAACATCTGTGCTTCCTTCCATACAGCAGGAAAACTTCTCATTCCCCCCCCCCCCCCCGCCCCATATTTATTTGTTTAGTCAATTGTGAGGAAAGTCGTACTTGTAAAGTCACTCAAGGAACAATTGGGAAAAACTCTTTTGGGTTCTTAGGACCCTTAGAGGAAAGGCTGATGGAGAATGGTAAGGGAAGAACATTTCTTGAACCTCAGCTAAGTGCCAGGCACTGTATGGAGTACTTGGCAAAAATTTTTTAGGCTTCCCAGCAGGCCTGCGAAGTAGGCACATTTATACTGATAGATAGATGAGATAGATACACTTTCTAGATAGATGAGAAACAGGCTCAGAGGGGCTAAAGGACTTGCCCAAGTTATATCACTATTAAGTGGTGAATCCTAACTAGTGTTCTAACCCAATTTGAAAAATTATGGGACATGATCATTCCATTTTCACTATAAATATTGCTCACAGAGGGCAAAGCTTTTAATACCCTCCCATGGACTGAGCACACAGGACTCTGTAGTGTAGGCCTCATGCAGAGACTCTGAGACCATGATACCTGGGTTCAAACCCCAGCCCTGTCACTAGGTTTATGACCTCAGACAAATCACTTAACCTCACCAAGTGCCTGTTTCACACATCTATAAAATGGGGATAGTTGTTGTAAGGAGTAAATTAGTTAATCTTGGCACATTATCTGCATACAATAAGTGATAACAGCCATTCCTGTTTTACTTTATTGCAGGATAGGAAATGCTGCTTTCTTGCCTAAATGATGGTGTTTTTATGTCAGCCTTTCATGTAGAAATCACTCTCTTAGAATGGTAGTTCTGATAGTAGGTCATCTTTGGAAACACTCAGGGAGTTTTAAAAAATATTGGTGCCTGTGTCCCACCCCTAGAGATTCTCACTCACTGGGTCTGGGGAGTAGCCTAGGTGTGGGGGCGAAGGAAGTTCTTAGTGGTTCTTAAAGTGTAGTGCCTGGACCCACAACTCAGTATAATCTCAGAGCTTGGTTGTTAGAAACACAAATTCCCAGGCCTTACCCTGGAACTACAGGATTAGATACCTGGGGTGTAGAGCTCAGCAAAACAAGGCCTCTGGGTGATTTGATATCCATGAAGGTCTTAGCACCATTACTCTAAGGAAAGACAGTGCTCATGAGAGAGGCTCTCATCTTAAATACAGACCCCAAGACTGAAGCTGACCTAGAGGGCTTATCTACTTGTTGACACTGAGCAGTGAGCCACTAGTATACTTGTCTTCTCAGAGCCATAATATGCTGTGACTCTACCAGCTTATCCTCTCCCAACCCCAAGGAAAGCCAGGTCTTCATCACAAGTCTTTTTATTAAACGTTGAAGGACATCAAGCTAAGAAAGCCCAATCTGTATATTTCATGGTATAGATCCTGAAATCATGCACCAAAAATATCGAATTCCTCTGAATGCTGTATTAGCCAGAGTCCATTGGCTACCAACCTACCTTCATCTCAGAGTAGCCCTGCCACAGGTCCATAGGCAGTAAAGCTCCCTCTCCTCTTCTGGGCACCACAAGATGGACACAGCTGTCCTTTGCCTTGGTTAACTCTTCTTTCTCTCTGTGTCTGGCATCCTGCCCCCTTTCCCGTGATTGTGGCAGTCTTTACCTTGTATCAGTATATGCCAGGAGATTTTAGTTGGATCTTGCAGGCCATATAGCCTCTTGTCCCTTCTAATGACTCTGCATAACTCTGCTCTGACCCTGTTGTGACACTCTGACACTCTTCAGAGGTATGGATATCTACTTCCCACTTTTTCCATATGGAGCAACTCCCCAGAGCGCTCAAATTCTCCTTCACCTGTGTCTTGTTCCTACTCCTTTAGCCATCATTAGTCTCTTCTGAAACTAAGAAACATTTGTGTTAAGGATTTCCCTTCATCGCTTTTCCAGATTCTCTGGAACTTATGATCAGAAGTGTTTCTCCAGTGTCATACAGTTTATCTTGCATCATCTGATTAAAGAGAAGTGCCATTGTAGCATCTAGTGAAACAAATGCCATCTGTGTGGTTTGGTGTTGTAACTTATCACAGGAATAACATTCATGTTTTCCTCATGCCTTCAAGTAGCCACTCACTGGGAAGCTTACAGCAAAACTTTATAACTTTTAACAGATGATTTATTTCTAAGATAACTTTACTCTTTAAGCAAGTGAACAAACATCAGAATCATTGAAGCAAGGGCAAAAGAACAGCAGCAGTGGGTGACACAGGGAAGAAAGCAGAAGGAGAAGGTGTGAGTGAGTTAGGGAGGAAGAGGGAGGAGGAAGGGGATTGATGGACCCAGGGGGTTTTGAAATCTAGGTTGAAGAGAAGCTACTGCAGGTAGGTATTAAACTCAACCTTGGCAGTCAAGGTAAAAAGAGAAGCAAGACAAATTCCATTGCTCTGCAGCAGGATGTTAGGGAGGCTATTTTGTTACTACATAATTTCAGCTCATCCCTCAAAGCTAAAAACAATAGGTATTAGGTGGCCATATTCCATGGAGGGGAGCTAAACCCTCCACACAGAATTTGCTAAGCAGTCACCCCTGAAGCCCAGCCCAATGACTCGGAGCCTATCACTTATACAGAGGTGTGGAGAAGGGAGGAGAAAGTTGATGAGGACGAGAGCGGTGGGACTTCTTTGAGGAGAGTTGTCAGTAAACTGCCACAAGCCACCACAAGCCAAGTGCAGGGAGGGGCTTTGAGAGAACCACTTGGGGAAGGTAAGGGGTCTCCCAGGAGGAAAACTGACATCATGCCTCCTGGCTGATCAAAGCAGAGTGGTGGAAACTGCCTAGCCCCACACTGTCACAGTGAGACAGAATGTGGGGAGAGGCTTCTTAGGAGGACTTGACTTGGGTCGTCGGGAGTTGAGGGAAATAGACTGGAGCCTGACTGTAATGATGTCTGTAACGTAATCTGAAATGCTTCAACACAAACAGGGTGATACTGTGTTTGTTAAGCTGTAGCCTTACCCATACTCCAGAGGCAGCTACCACAGGACATATAGTTATCTTTATCTTTGAGCAGTGCCAGGGACTTTGCTAATTAGCATAATGAATGCTTAAAATGGATTTTATTTTGTGAAATAAATAGGAATAGCCTGTCTTTTTTTTTTTTTTCAACGTTTATTTATTTTTGGGACAGAGAGAGGGGAGGGGCAGAGAGAGAGGGAGACACAGAATCGGAAACAGGCTCCAGGCTCCGAGCCATCAGCCCAGAGCCTGACGTGGGGCTCGAACTCCCGGACCGCGAGATCGTGACCTGGCTGAAGTCGGATGCTTAACCGACTGCGCCACCCAGGCGCCCCTAGCCTGTCTTTTTAAAGGCATTAGAGACTTGATCTCTAATGGTCCTGCAGCTAGCAGTTGGTGTGAAGAAATCTAGTTGTCTGATGCTAACCCTGTAGTTTATTTGAATTTTGCCTCTACAATATCATGATGTTTCCCTTAAATGTCTTTTGTGCAAAGACAAAAAGCTTTCATGATAACCTAATAATAACATTGTGAAGGAATAACTAATCCTCCCCTACCTCTACCTATTGATGGCTACTCTTCCTCCAAGTAGTCCAGTGGTCCTGCCTGGCCAAATTGGCCTAGGACAGTTCATAATACTGCACCTTACCTGGAAAAATCGAAAAGTGAGGCTCTGGCTGGAGCTGCCTGAGACAGGAAGAGTGGAAAGGAAGGGCTGAGTGAGGGTGGTGTGCATGCCCAGTGCTAGGCAAAGCAAAGAGGTGCATTCGCTTGGGTACAGTGGAGACTGGAAGGTGTCACCGAGGAAGAGACCCCACCCCAGAAGATAGAGTGAGGTTCTCCTAGCAGAGCTGGGTTCTTTCTGGGGTGTGCTGTCGGTAGGGACTGAGGGAAGAGCTGTTGGGAGGCAGCCAGTGGTTGGGAAGTTTCACCAGGGCGCTGTGTGGTTGGACATGTCCAGAATGCTCCCTGAGGAACATCTGCCACAGTCTGAGCCAAGAGAGCCTGCTGCCCCTTGTCTTCCCACCCGGAAGGGGCTGGAGCCAGCAATGTGAGTAGCAGAGGAGTGGAAGGACCCAGTGGGAAATTAGTCAGGCAGCTAAGCATCTTTCTCCCCAGCACACCCTCTGCACTTCTGCAGGCTTCAGAGTCTTTTTCAGGCCCCAGCTAGGGTGGGAAGAAGCTTTATATGAGGTGAGAGATTAAAGCTCTGATGTGAGACTCATACCTAAAAATGAGATGCTTATTAACACCTGAAAGTGATCATAAAAGCTTAAGGATATGCCCAGCATTTCACCCAGGAAAATGGAAGAATGATTCCACAGAAGGGCTTAAAAGGGTGGTGACAAGAGAAATACTAACTTATTTTCTATGTCCAACTGAGTCTGACTTGATCAAGTATCTACAACTTTTATTATTGAAACAAAGGGACATGGTATTTTTACTATAATTTTCCAAATTACTTATTTTTATATCTCACTGAGTAGAAATTGAGGGGTGGCAAATTAGTTTTCAAGCCTATTCTTTGAAGCCACGGACTGGATAGCAGTGGGATGGAGAGGCAGGGAGACATGTATTAGTTACTTATTGCTGAGGCGACAAATCACCATCAACTTAGTGGCTTAAAATGAAACACATTTCACAAATGGATTTCGCTGAACTAAAGTCAAGGTGGAGGCAGGGCTGTGTTCCTTCTGGAAGCTCTGGGGAGGAATCTGTTCTCTTACTTTTCCAGCTTCTAGAGACTGCCTACACTCTTTCCCCATCTCTTTAAAGCCAGCAGTAGAGGGAATTCTAATCTCTGACTCTGCCTCTCCTGCCTCCCTCTTTTACTTATAGGGACCCTTGTGACAACATTGGACTGACCTAGATAATCCAGAATAATCTTTTTACGTCAACATCCTTAATCACATGTGCAAAGTCCTCTTTACTATGTAAGGACATATTTACAGGTTCTAGGAATTAGTGGGTGGACATCTTGGGGGTGGGGGAGCATTATTCTACCTGCCACAGGAGAGGCCCAAGTATATCTCTGAGAGCTCTGTCACCCTTACCTCCTTAGCTACCAGTTGGCTTAAAGGTGAACTCAAGGAAAAGGCCCTAAGTAATCTTGGGGAATGCACATAATCTAGGGGGAGAAAAAGGCACATAATCTATTCGTATCTCAGTCTCTTCATCTGTGAAATTATAGAATTAGGTGTTCTCCTACATTGTCTTCCAAACTTTTTCTCTTTGGTAAAACAAGTATTTGAGGAAAACTAGCTGCTTAAACTCAAGAAATCAAACTGATGTTGTTCTAGTGCAGACTGCCAGCCTCCAGCTCTGCCCTAGGCCGAGGAGGCTCTGACAGCCTGCACTTCGGGAGCCTCAGAGGATGCCACAGGTGGGAGGTTCTGGCCGACCAGCCTCTCCAAGCAAGAGCGTTTCATTGTCCTACTCCTTTCTGCTGAGTCACCATTGAAGGCCTTGAGCAATGGTTACAGTCGCAGACACGGCTGCTGACTCAGAGCTGCTGGAGTGGTCCAGGGAAGCTCCAGGGGCATGAGTCACAGGCCTCTTGTGCTAGCTCCTCTAAAGTCAGCACACACAACTCCTTCCTATCTCCTTGGAGCCTCAGGCTTTTAGAGCAGTAGGCCTCAGAACACTGGAGATGGAAACACCTTGTCACAGTTGTCTTTCCCACCAGCCTTTCCTTGCCATGTGATCTTGAGCTGGTTTGTGTGTTTTGTTTTTCCAACTACTCTGATAAATTGCAGTGTTTTTGTGGCCTACATCCCTCTTGAGTCTGGCCATAAAATTAAGGTTCATTGTGCATCCTTAGCCCCATGAGTTTCAGAGAAACATCCAGCTCCCCAGGACTCCTCTAGGCCACATTTACTTTCCACTTTGAAGATAGTGTCATCTACCAGCAAGAGCCCTGGGCCATAAATCAGGAAACTGGGGCTTCTTCTTCCTGTTTTCTGAGCAGCTATGGGGCATTCAGCAAGTCACATCATCCTTTTGGGCTACATTAGGGTTTGACTCTTTCCTCCTAAGTCCCTTCCTGTGCGAATGTGAGGGGATCAGAGTAGATCATCCTAAAAGTCCTTTTCAGTTCTGTAAGTCAATTTTACTCTATCACAGAATTCCTGAATATAGTGAGTCTGGCTCAGCCTGCCCTAAGAGGCAAGCTTTCTTTGGATTAGTCTTTTCCTGTGGCTCCCAACTGCCATGTTTGCTCTCTTCCAGGCAGATACTGAATGCACAGCCTCATGAATGCCCACACATTGTTCTGAGGGCTCCTGTCCTTTCTTGAGCTGGTTTCTCAGTCCCTCTCCTCCCAACCTAGGCTAGACTGTCACCTTTACCCACCAATCCCCTGGGAAGTCGGGGGTTGGACTGTGGAAACCCAGAAACTGAACTGTGACTCTTCATACATGTGACAGGCCTGTCATTCCTCCTTTAGTTGGGCCTAACCAGACCAGTACTAGAGTTATTCGGTGTGAGTAGGGAGAGATTCCTGCCTATTTGGTGACCCTGAGGATGGATGCTGCTCAGTGAGTGGATGTCACCTCTGTCCTTGGAGAATCTGGAGTACCCAGGGTTCCCACCTACGCATTGCACATCTCCAGGGCCTTCCATGTCCCCTTGCCTCAGGCCTGGCTACGCTTTGCCAAGGACTACTTGCTCCCAGAACCTTCTGGGCTCCTTTGAACCACAAAGGTGCTCTCGAAGTCAACAAACCACCCTAGGGGTTGCCTTTTCACATCCATTTCAATTGGGTTCTTGTGTTTCCCCTAAAAAAGTGAACAGTCCTTTTCTGCTCATCCAGCAAGGAAATCTGCCTTTTATTTATCACATGGGTTTAGGCATGGCCCTCACCTCTAAAGGAGGAAACTGAACACAAATTATCTGTGTTGTTAACTAGCTTCCCCTTCAGTCCAGAACCCCAGCACAGAGTTGGCATCTATGAGCGCAGCTCTCTTCCTCCTGGGTGTGTGCTTAGCTGTGGAGGAGAGAGAAAGGCCTATTGTTCCGGCCTTGCCACGCACTCCACCAGGCAACAAGCTGGGTGTTCCCCCGGGGAGGTAGAAAACCCGCTTCCAAGATCCCATGTCTCCTGCCTCTGCTCTGTTTGCTTTTGTTTCTGGTCTTTCCTTCTTTGCTGTGTGCCCTTGCCAGGCACCCTGAGCCCATGTAGTGCTTATTTCTTCCTCTAGCCTTTGCACAGTGAATGCCTTTTGTGTGCTTCTGGTGTTGCTTGTCCTCCAGGGAGCAGAGTGAACATCTCTCCCACCTACCAGGCTCGCTCCTGGCTGGTCGGTGGTTGGACAAGGGGAGTGAACAAAGGCATGCTTGGCCCCAAGGGAGGTTGGGGGTAGGGCCTGGGTCTGGAATGTTGTGTCCTCTCTGCTTCTATTCGGAAGGAGGACTGCTTCTCCCCGTGAGTTTTATGGGGGAGGAGTCAGGCGGAGGGGAGGCTGGTGGTGCTTGGCAGGGCTGAGCCACCAAAATTAAGTGTAGTTTGGCTGCGCCGTCCTTCCCTTGTCTGCTCAGCATCCAGCCCGGCAGAGGCTCTGAGAGAGAAGTATGGCAGGAGGAGCCAGGAAATTCTGATTGGGCCTGCCTCTGCCACCGTGTGACCCTGCATGACACTGGGCCTCCCAGGGTGAGCCTCACTTCCCTGCCCCAAGTGGGGCACTAACACCCACCCCACCCGCCTGCTTCCTGGGACTGATGTGAGGAGCAAACACAACACTCTCTGAGGAAACGCTGTGGGAAGCAAAAGCCCTTTGTGAGTCAGCGGTGGGAGTCGTCGCCCTGTCTTTCTCCACTATTTACTGGGGCCACCCCTCCACCCGAGTTCCCGTAATCATCTAGTGAGCTCATGCTGCCCCCTAGTGGCCAAAGTGCTCATCATTTCTTTTAAATTAAATTTCTATTAAAATCATAAGAAAAAGTAATTATGAATATGCAGTAATGAACCCAGCCTGGATTATATCCATTTTTATATAAATTCAGACATAAAATACAATGTTAAATACCATTTTAATGGAGGAAGTGACCCACGAAGAAAACAGCGCATAATGGAGCCCTAGGCCCCAGGAGGGAGGCATGTTTGAGCTCCCTGTTCCCCATCTTGCTACCCAGCCGCTGGCTGCTCCTCTGAGCCTGCAGAGAGGCCTGCCTGGGGCCTGATGGTGGCCTTTCCCCAAAAGGGGCCATATTTTCCCCAGGATGCTGGCGATTGGATGGAGGAACAGGTGAGAAACCAAAGCACTTGGCTACTCTTCTTCAGCCTTTTAAACCTTTTAAATCCCCAAAGATTACAAAATGCCCTGATATCTAGCTGTCTTTCTCATTGTGGACAGTGGAACAGCACTAGTTGGCTTAGAGAGAAATTCTGCATAATAACAATAACAAGTGACCAATGACTGCTATGTTCCCTCTTTAAGAGAAGCCTCCCCACACATTTCTCACAGATTGCTCACCACAGCCCTGAAGTCCCAACTGCTTTTATTTTCAGGTGAGGAATTTGAGGTCTAAGGGTCACAGGCAGGTCAGAGGGGAACAACAGCTTGAACCCAGGTATTCTGGCTTCAAACCCCTCACCTTCTCACTACATTGAGTGCTTGGAATTGAATTCCCCCAGCCTTGCAGAATGAGAACTGTTTGCGTGGTGGGGAGGAACACACTGACAAAAAAAAAAAAATTAACAAGCCTTTTCCCTCCATACTGGTGGATGAAATAATCTGATCAGTAGTCATCCTCCAGTGATGATGAATAGTAGACTGAAAACTCGTGCCCTTTGACCTCGTTAATCACTTTCCTTTTCCTTTCTCATCTGACAAATTTCTTCACAGCATTCAACATTCCAGATATCCCTTTACTTCCCTTACAGGCCTTTTCCCCAGGCCTCTGAGGAACTTCCTTTTAAACTCAGCTTTTTGGCATTGGGACCAGGATGAGAGGTTGCTGGACTTCTGGAAATTTCACTCTGTGTCCCCCTCCAACTCCATGCCCTTTCTCTCTTCCTCCTCCTCCTGAGCGGGAAGGATGGGAAGCCTCTAGGGACTCACTGCAGAACTGAGAAGAATTTTGTCACCTGGTGCCAAATACCATCCTGCTTTGAGGAGGCCAGTGAGCACACACCAAATAGCTTGGAGGGTCTGACAGTGGAGGGGCAGGTGGACAGCTTGTTACAGAGGCATGGGGGACCCAGGAAGGCAGTTGACAGCCCATCACAGGCACCGCTGGTTCCTGAGAAGGGCCTTATCTCTTCTGTGCCTGCCCCTGGCAGTTTTGCATATATCACTACAGTTAACCTTAGGAAAATCCTGTGAGGTAGGGAGCATTTTCCCTGTTTTATATATTAGTAAATCCCGGTTTTAGAGAGGTTCAGAGAAATTTGGCCAAGACCACAAAGCTAATTAGGAGAGCATCAATTCAGGGCATGATAGAAGCTCCAGAAAATGCTGCACCCTTGAGACTATAGTTTGCCTGAACCAAGATATCTCTGGATACTTTTCTGCTTTTGGGCTGAAGGGAGTCCCTTGTAGATGTTAGGTGAGTGCATGTGATTTTCCCATTGATTGGATTTATAAATTGAGTGATCAGATAACTTAGTTACCCATACATGGGCCTGCACCCAGCATTGGCCTTTGTTCCAGTTTCCTGTTCCCTTCCTCCCCTGCACACGGAGGCCACGCCATGACTCTGTCAATCCCTGTGGCCTCATTTGTCTGTCTGCCACAGATGTCTGGGCAGCTGTGGGGTAACTGACCAAGATAAGAATGGAGAGAACATGGGCTTTGGAGCAGGTGGGGTTGGGTTTAAATTGAAAACCTGCCATATTTTCAGGAAAAACTACCCAGATTCTAGGATGGGAATGGGGATGGGGAGTTTTAGAATCATGTGGTCTCAGCCTGCTTCTGAGCAGAAAAGGGACAGGTGCCAGGGTCAGCCCTCTTCAGAAAAGTCAGGACCTTCCTGCCCAGAGATGGAGGACAGGACCACTGCTGGTCACTGGTAACTCTTATGGGGCACAATTTCAGGAGCCCCAGATAAAACTCAGGTGGCTCCTGTTCTCCAATTTCTCTCCTATACTCACTTTTAAGGCTCTGGCCATTGGCCAAATGTAACCATCCCTGGAAGGGGAACGGCACTTTACAATGCTAAAGAAAATGTGATGTGATGAGGGGAGAGCATTTGTATGGAGCCCACCAGAAGCCAGGCTTCACAAGTGACTGTGTGGCTTCTGTTTTCTTATCTTGAACATATAGTAGCTAATAATATATAATGATGACTAACACTTCTGTAGGACTGCTCTTAGCACTTTTCACATAAGTTAACCCATTAATGCTCACAGTAGCCTGATTCTTATTTTCCTGGTGAGGTGGGCAGGTAGGTCAAATCATCTGCCCAAGGTCACATACAGAGTGCATAGCAAACCTGGACTTTTGAACTCAGGCAGTCAGGCAGCAGTGCCCCTACTCTTGGTTCTTATGGTAATAATGAGGCCTTCCTTTAAGGTATGAGGGCAAGATTAAGAGAGATCATGCATCTAAAGCTTCTGGCACAAAGCAAGGATTCAGTTAATGCTCTTTTACTTCCCTGGTATTTTAGATTTGAGAGGAGAGAGCCACAGCCTACCTCTCAGCAGAGGTCTGTCTTGCACATATAATATGCTCAGGCAGTATCTGTGGGGCAGATGGAAGGGCAGATTTTGTTCAAGCATGGGGCCAGGACCCATGGGCAGAAAAAGCTGCTGGAAGGGCAGATTTTGATAAGGTCAGAGGTGGTGGCTGGGGTGGGGGTGGGGGTGCACTAGAAATAGAGGCCCATATGCAAGGCCAAGGTCAGGGGGCTAAAGCTGTGGCAAGTGAAGTGGTTTTCCTGGGGCTTCCCTGCCTGCTCGGGCATCACTATGCTGACTGGGGGGTTGATTCCCTGATGTGGGCTTCAGCTGCCACCTACCCCTTATATCATGGTGCTAGCCTCAGAGCTCACCTCAAGGCCTGGGAACCCCACATGAAGACACTGCTAAACCTGTCAGGGCTGTCTTCACTTAGGTGTGTGTGTGAGTGAAACTAAACCCATGGGGCACCTGGGTGGCTCAGTCGGTTAAGCGTCTGACTTCAGCTCAGGTCACGATCTCGCGGTATGTGAGTTCGAGCCCCGCGTCGGGCTCTGTGCTGACTGCTCAGAGCCTGGAGCCTGTTTCAGATTCTGTGTCTCCCTCTCTCTCTGACCCTCCCCCGTTCATGCTCTGTCTCTCTCTGTCTCAAAAATAAATAAATGTTAAAAAAAAAAAATTAAAAAAAAAAGAAACTAAACCCAACACAGAGGACTAGGGGAGCCACAGGGGAGGGGGAGGAGGCACTCCTAGCCCCACCCCTCTGTTGCTAAGAAAAATTTGAGGCTACTCATGAAGGGGGAGGTACAGAATGGTTGTGGGGGATGGGACGCTAGTGTGAGGAAATAGAGCTGTTCTGTTCCAGGCCTAAGATAGCCCAAGCCCACACCCAAGCAGTGGCTGTGCCACCCCTGCTCTGGCCTGAATTAACCACTGACAAATTGAGAGTTTCTTAGAACCCAGAAAGAGGTCTCTGTAGGGACAGACAGGGCCCAGCTGATGGAAGGTCTCCAAGACATCCTGGTACAGTTCAGCCAGACCCCAGCTTCACCAACATAGGCTGTCTGGGCAGTGGTTACTGAGGTGCATTCATTTCTGTTTATCAAGATTGCACTGGCCAAGGCCAGGTGTACCCGGGCCAAAACAAGCAGACCTTGACCGGGCAACATACCAATGCATTGGTTTCACCATGTTCTCTCTGAATGTCCCTCAGCTCAGTTGATACATCATGATCGAGATGGTTCAGGATGACTAAAATGAACTGCCACTCCCTGCACCAGCTTTACCTATTTCTGTTCGTAGGCATAGCCTGCACATCCAATGCAAAGAAAAATGAGGTTGTTTTTTCCCTACAAAGTGGAGACACTAAACCTCAATTGCTTGGATGTTTTGGGAGTGGTTATTTCAAAACCCTACCCACTGTCTCAGTTTGCCAGTCACAACCCCAGACACCAGAAGAGATTAATCCACTGTTCTTGTTCTGTTTTGTTCCACATGACCAGCTGAACTGGGCTTTTCTTGTTCAAGATTTGCAAAGGAGAGTCAAGATCCGGCTTCAATCACTGGCATTTCAGAAGGGTTCTTGAAATAACAGGATGGTTTCTTTGCAGTGTGAACATTTTCATCATCAGTGAATATTTATCAAGTGCCTACATTGAGGTTGCTTGCCAGTTCTGAACCCAGATAAGAGGGAAGGTTCTTTGTTTCTGTTGCAGAGAAGGGCTTAGTCAGTAAACTGCATTTCTTTTAACTTCTGAAGGCCTTCCTTTTCCTGGAGAGAAAAAAAAAAGTCATTTTGCTTTTGCAAATGAAAGAGTAGAGCTTTTGCTAATGCATAGTATTTTCTTCAGTTATCATTTGTTTTCCTGACAGTGTTTGTTTTCTGAAACCCTCAAATTACCTGATTTCTTTGCATTAAAAATATTTAGTCAAACATTGTTTGATTTCATGACTGCAGCAGCTTGCACATTCAACAGATAGTTTCATTTTTTTCCAACCCATTCTCTCCCTTTTCATCCACTCCACCCAAGAACAAATCATTCAAATACTGCGTGGTTGGGATGAGTCCTGGGGAAGGAATCCATCACTGACTAGGTCCTCTAGCACTCGTGGTCTTGCGCTGACCCCTTGTGGGGAGAGCATGGACTGTCTCCTGTGCTCACCATCTCAGGGGCTGCTGGCTGGTCTTAAGGACAGAACAGCTAGTGAGGTCCCGAATGGCACCAAGGTCCTTGGGCACTAATTGCCATGGTATGTACTCTCCACGGTGAAAAGGGCTCTGGCCTGTGGGCTTGGCTTTGCCTTTTGTTGGAGACACAGTGAACCAGATTGCCTCAACAGAGAAAGTCGTTCTCTGGGAATTGGATGCCTGGAAAGGTGCATGAACTGTTTTGGCTTTAGCAGAAACTTTTAGCCAGAGCAAGAGTTCCTTTGGCCAGGTTTTAATCACCTCACTTTCTCAGAGCCTTGTCCATTGCCTGATACTTGGTAAAATCTCCATAAATACTTGTGAAGTAACTTCAATTAGTCTCTGTCATCAGCAGTCATTTACTGAGCACTTACTGTTTTGGGTCCTTGGTTAAGACTAGGGATATGAAAAGGTATAAAGGGCAGCCCCAGACTTGACTGAAGTCTAGCTGGAGAATTAGGCCAGACACAAGAGATGACACTTGCCAGCAAGAGTGATGTGTTTTCATTGCTCAAGGGATAACACAGGCAGTTAGAGGCGCTGGTGTTTGAGAAAAAGGACAGAACCACTGAGGACACATCAGGGTCAGCTATTCTGATTGGTGGGAATTGGGCTATACCTTTAAGGAAGTGGTAATAATAAAATCTACCAAGTACTTCCTACCCTCTGCCAATATCCTTTACATTCATCACTAATTCTCTCAACATTTGTGCCAGGAGAGTACTCACAGATGAGGAAACTCAGGCTCACGGAGATAAGCAGTTCCGCCAAAGGCGACACAGCACTGAGCAGGGGCACAGGGTTTCTAGTGCAGGTCAGTCTAACACTAGAACCCCTGCCCTCTTTCACCACCCCCTGCCAAGGAAAGAAACCAAGGTCTGAAACCTTATCAGGTACCTTGAGGGATTAATTTGAAGCAGCTTCCAAAGCAAGCTGCTACTTTTCTAGGAAGCAAGGGCCAAGCAGGGAAAAGCTGGTGACCTCAGATTGTCTGATCACCTGGACAGGGTGTTGGTGGAGCTGCTGGGTTACTGGGGTTGATCCCAGGACCTGGCCAGCCTGTAACCACGGAGGTCAAACTGGGCTCAGATATGTCTCCACTGGACTAATTCCCAGTGGCACACAGCTGATAAGCATCCACTGCTAACCTCCAAAAGACCTCTGATGATTTAAATCTCATTATGTGGATGTTTTATAAAGAAGCCAGCGATTCCAGGTTTGGAAAGATATAGAAAGATCTCATTAAAATGGGACTCCAATAAAGCCATGCAGGTTGATACACAGTATAGTGGTTAAGTATATGGACTCTGGAACAAACTATTTGGGTTAGAATTCTGGTTCAACCACTTACTAGCTGTGTGAAATCACCTCTTCATGGGTTCCCCCCAACACACACTGTATGGTTTTTGAAACATAGGAAGTGAGTTAATATTTGTGAAACAGATAGTCATCTGGAACATAGTGCTTATATGACTAGATGTCACTGTCGTTATTTTTCTTCCAGCAGAACTTAGCAAAGGCGTGTACCTTTGAGATGTTATCACAGATTCAAGTCTGGATTAAGGACTTAAATGAGGCTTAAGTGGACATGTCTAATGACACTAGTGTTCTTTTAGAAACAGACAAATCCTTATTGTGTTCAGAGCAAGACTTGCTGGTCAGCTGATAAGAGATTTAGAGAGATCTTCTATCACATCTAGCCGAAAGTGACCTCTAATGGGCAGCAGTACTTATTACGAACTCGTGCTGCAAACTGAAAGGCTCTTTTAAGGAGAAAACAGATTGTTGGAGAATGGGAACTGATCGTGGTTGGGGGAAGATTGTCATGAACCACAAGGAAACTGCATCCCTGAGAAGCCCTATACATTGGCAGTGTGGTTACCTTGGCATTTATTTATTTTTTTAATGTTTGTTTTTGAGAGAGAGAGAGAGAGAGAGACAGAGCATGAGCGGGGGAGGGGCAGAAAGAGAAGGAGACATAGACTCCAAAGCAGCTTCCAGGCTCTGAGCTGTCAGCACAGAGCTTGCTGTGGGGCTTGAAATTCAAGCCCTCACGAACTGCCAGATCATGACCTGAGCTGAAGTTGGATGCTTAATCAACTGTGTCACCCAGGCGCCCCTAGTTACCTTGACGTTTATTATTTTTAAAATACTTTTCTTAATGTTTATTTTAAGCAGGGGAGGGCAGAGATAGGGAGAGCCACAGAATCTGAAGCAGGCTCCAGGCTCTGAGCTGTCAGCACAGAGCCCAAAGGAGAGCTCAAACCCACCAACCGTGAGATCATGACCTGAGCTGAAATTGGTCACCCAATTTCCTGAGCCACCCGGCCCCGTCCTTGTTACCTTGACCTTTAAAAGTCACTCTATCCCTTCTAAAGCCAGTGCTGATGAAAAAGCCCAAGGACGTCTCATTATACACTCCTAGAAAATGTATAAATGGTGTGAATCTTTTGGAAAGTCACACCTGTGAAGAAAAGTCTTAAAAATATTAATCTCAGGGTGCTGGGGTGGACAGTCAGTTGAGTGTCCGACTTTGGCTAAAGTGAGGATCTCACAGTTCGTTTAGTTCAAGCCCCGCATTGGGCTCCTTGCTGTCAGCTCAGAGCCTGGAGCCTGCTTCGGATTCTGCTTCCCTCTATCTCTGCCCCTCACCTGCTTGTGTGCACATGCGCACGTGCTCTCTGCCTCTATCTCAAAAATAACTAACCATTTAAAAAAATATTTATCTCAAAGGACACGGGAGCTATCTTAAAGCATTTCTCGTTGGCCATATCTGGGATAACTATAACAAATTAGTGATAGTAATGGATTATAACCCACAAAATGAGTCCATACTGATATACATAAACAAAGGATAAACGAAGAAGGGAAAGCTCTTCCTTACAGTGGGATTCCAACTAATAAATGGAAGAAGGAATGCTGGAATTAGGAAATCATTTTCAATAATTATTTTCAGGCTAAAAGCAATGGGTACTAAAATTAGTAGGCAGAATTATGATGAAAAACAGTAAGTGATCTTGAAGCATTTCCCACATTAGATACTTATTTTTTTTAATGTTTTTTATTTATTTCTGAGAGAGACACAGTGTGAGTGGGGGAAGCTCAGAGAGGGAGACACAGAATCCGAGGAAGGCTCCGGGCTCTGAGCTGTCAGCACAGAGCCCAATGCAGGGCTCGAACCCACAAACTATGAGATTATGGCCTGAGCCGAAGCCAGACATTCAACCCACTGAGCCACCCAAGCTGTCCCCACATAAGATATTCATTACAAAGGGGAAATTAGTCTGAGAACACTGGCAGACACTGCCTTAACCAGTAATCAAAAGTAATTCCGTTAGTGATGGAACCAGTCAACATGTGCCTCCTAATCTGATGCACTGAGAAAGACACAACTCACTTCTATCATATTCCTACCCAAAGCACAAAACCTGAGTCTAGTCATGAGGAAACATGGGATGAACCTCAGTTAAGGGACATTTGCAAAACCACTGGTTTACACTGGGAGGAAGGAGGAAAATAACCCCCTAATGATGGATTAGAATTGGAGGTTTCATGTGAAACCTCCATGTAGAAGCAGTAACACCGCGATAGCAACACGCATACCTTATGCCAGAACTTGGTCCCTTACTAACGGGAACCTGTACTTCTTAGAGGAATGGCTTGTTCCAGGGTTGAAGCAGAGAAAGTACAAGGTGAGCCTGGATTATCTTGTTTTAAAAGAAAATAACATATAATGCCCAAAACTAATGAGGACGTTATTGAAAGGTCAAGGGAGCTAGCTTACAGGAGTTTCCACTGGCCTAATTTGGGGTAATGTCAGCATCACAATGAATAATGAGAGGAATAATGAGAAGAATGCCAACCAGTAAATGCTTAAACAGGCTAGAAATAGAAGAATCACATTTTCCAACTAGTAACAAAACAAAACAAAACTTGATTTAGGCAAGACCATTAATGGATGCTAAAGCCATTGGTAAAAACTGTCAAGGAACAGGAAATTCAGTCTTCATGTATAACAATGGTAGAGTACAGATTGAAAGTACCTTCCCAGTGACGGAATCTGGTGAACACCACCTTAGTCACATGATCAAAGTTACTATCAGTGATAATAGGACAAATTGACATGCACCTGCTTGGTGTTACACTGAGAACATAATATTATCTTTGTAGTGTGCCTACCAAAAATGTTTAACATGGATCTGACCACAGGGACTTTTCTAGATTAATGAAGCCTAAGAGATATTAAACTAAATACTATATATAATCTTTGGATCCTGCATCAACCAACCAATACCCAGTTATACACATTTTTAAAACAATCTGGAAAATTCTAACATAAACTGTGTATTACATAACTATATCAGTGCTAAATTTCCTGAGTGTGATGACAGTTAAATTGTGGCAATGTGGGCAAATGTCCTTGATCGTTTGTGCTATATGCTTAAATATTTAAAGGTGAAGTGACTTAAATGGTTCAGAAAACAAAAATATGTGTGTATATATATACACATACATATATGCCTAGAGAGATGACACAAGTGTAGCAAAATACAACTATTAGTGAGTCTCAGGTAACAAATAGAAAGGTATTGGCTGTACTGCTCATAATTGTTCTTAGAGGCTTGAAATTTATCAAACTATAATGGAAAAAATAAAACAAATCTCCCCCAAACAAAAAAATGTCACAGTCATGAAAGACTGAGAAACTATTTCAGATGAAACGAAACTAAAGGGAATGTGTGATTCTAGATTAGATCCTGGACCAGAAAAGGCCATTAGTAGGAAAATTGGCAATATTTGAATAGGTCAGTATAGTTTTTGTAATTTCCTAACTTTGATAATTATACTACAGATATGTAAGATAAATGTCCTGATTTTTAGGGGGTATACATTGAAATACAGGTAAACTGACATCATCACTGCAGCTTACTCTCAAACATATCAGAAAATCCAGTACATACACACGTAGAGGGA
Organism: Herpailurus yagouaroundi; assembly: GCF_014898765.1. NCBI lineage: Eukaryota > Metazoa > Chordata > Mammalia > Carnivora > Felidae > Herpailurus > Herpailurus yagouaroundi. The sequence goes on from NW_024412400.1 coordinate 51,478,252, forward strand.
GAGAGAGTGATAAAGCAAGGGAGGTAAAATATTAACATTTGGGGAATCTGGGTGAGGGATATACAGGAATTCTTCTGAAATTATTTCACAATGAAAGTTAAAAAAATGTTCACTTCAGGGGCGCCTGAGTGGCTCAGTTGGTTGAGCGACCAACTTTTGATTTCAGTTCAGGTCATGATTTCATGGTTCAGGAGATCGAGCCCCAAGTCAGGCTCTGTGCTGATAGCATGGAGCCTGCTTGGGATTCTCTCTCTGCCCCTCCCCTGCTTGTGTGTGTTCTCTCTCTCTCAAATAAATAAAAAAATATTCACTTCAGTGTCTTTCAACTTGTTTTTCTTATGTCATTGTAGTGGGTTTAATAGTCCTCCCCACCCTCCCTCAAATTCATGTCCATCTAGAACCTTACAGTGTGACTTTATTTGTGAATAGTATCTTTGCAGATGTAATTAGTTTAGATGTGGTCACACCTAAATCCAGTGACCGGTGTCTTTATAAGGCGGACATACACAGAGAGAAAAAGTCCACATGAAGGTGGAGGCAGAGAATGCAGTGACACAGCTACAAGCCAACGAATGCCACAAATGGCTGGGAGCCACAAGAATCTAGGGAGAATCCAAGGATTCTTCCCTAGAACCTTCAAAGGGAGCACAGCCCTGCCAACACCTTGATATCTAGCCTCCAGAATTGTGAGAATAAATTTAAGTCAGCAAGTATGTGGTAATATTGGTTATAGCGATCCTAGGAAATTAATAGTCACCTGCTTAACACAGTGGCTCTCTGGTGGCATCCACAAGCCTCTGATGATACTGATATAATGAGAGTAGCATCTGTTGAACATTCACTACAAGCCTTCTGTGCTAAATGCATTATACACACACACACACACACACACACACACACACACACACATTATTTATTTTAATCCTCATAACATCTGAATACAGCAGACTCAATAACTAACTCTTCAAATAACTAACTCTTCAAATGGGAAATGGAAGTTTGGAGATGTTGAGTAGTGTGTGCAAAATTAGATAGATAAAAAGTGGAGGAGCTAAACACTGACCCCCAGCAGTGTGACTCCGTAAGTATGCTGCTCCCCGTGCAAGCTTCTCTGGCCGGAGCAGCAAGCCTGGTGTCGCCCCAGGACACGCTCCAGCGAACACCTCACACACTGCCTCCATGTTACATTGCCTTTCCGTCTTGGCCCTTCAGGCCCTTCCTGTTCTAGGCCAGCCCACGTTCCCTATTCTCGATGAAAACTTTCCAAGGCCCTCTGGGCTACAGTGGTCCCTTTTCCTTTTTTAAACTCAGCACTTACTGTACTGCAGGCTTGGCCCTAAACTGTACTGGAGATTACTTTGGATGTGATTTGGCTTTTAAAAACATTGCCTCCCAACTAGAAAGCAAGCACCCTGCAAGCAGCTATTCTGTGAAGATATTGGCCACATATGTAGCCATCAAGACTTTCTCTACCTTTATTTCTCTAAGTAGAAACCTATCATGGTAGCCCTCATCAGGTTAAATGTAATTACAGCAGACACTTAACATTTGCAATTTCACTATTTTCAAGTAAGTTAAAAGTTCATTTGCTGACTCTTAACTTCCCTCATGTGTAAAATATAGTCTGCTAGGACTAACCAGTTTCAATGTGACATCACTGTACATTGTTAGTCAATGTTCCAGTAATAGTTAAATTAATAAAACTTGGTTTGAAAAGGGCCAAGAAAATAATACATTTTGAGCAGAAAATTAGTTTTGTAATTTAGGGTGGAATATTTAACCTCATGGTGGCTTAGACTTATGCTGTACCTCATACTCTGTATGAATATCTGATGTGTTATATACTCTGTGTAAAAACAGGAAGAGTCCATGTGTGAATTTTTTCACAAGTGCTTCAGCTATGCAAAAGCTCCTCAAATGAGGAATTCCAGTTTGGAAAGGTTAACCATGGTTATCATTGGTTGACCAGTAAAGAGATGCCGGGCATGGAAAATAATCTGATTTTCAATTGACATAGTATCCTATACATACTATGCCACATTCACAGATGTGGGATTTATATAGGTCTTGGATTATTCTCTGAGATGTTAGGGGTCTACTGCAAAGACCAGGCAGGTATATCAGGGAGCAAAAAGAGCAGGATTCAAGAAAAATACCATGGTCAGCACACTGATAAATGCAAAACAAGACCTGCCTTCATTGTTGTGAATAGGGAATGGAAGGAACTGGAATGCACTAGAATGTGCACACCCCAACCAGAGGGCTACTTGGTGCCAGTCAGTTGCTGCCAGGGATTGTAGATCTCATGTATTTTAACTTTTTTAAAAGAAGCTGGAAGTTTAGGATTTTATGTGAATATTTCCAATAAAAACTGTACCAGTTAGTTCATTTAAAACTAACATTGCACAAACCAGATACATGTGCAAGCTAGGATTTGGCCATGACCTACCAGTTTGCTACCCCAGGCCGTTGTTTATAGGTCTCTGTCCCCTTTCAACTGTGAGCTCCAGGAACCTAGAACCTTGTGAAAAGAATACATACATTCACAGAGGGGCAACTGGATAAAGAACACATGCTCATGCTTGAAAGATGAAAGCTTAAAATGTCAGAGAATTAGCATCAATTGAAATTCATTCATTTCTCAGTATTTGTTGCATGCCCTGTTATGGGTCAGGCACTGTTGTAGGATTAGGTGAGGAATATACAATAATGAATAAACCACACTCTTCTGCTTTCTTGAAGCTTATATTCTTATGAGTAAAAGTGATAAAATCAGGTAATTTCAGATAGTGGTTATTATGAAAAAAAAATAGTGCTAAGGAATAGAACATGATGAATAGAACATGTCTGGGGAGCTTATTTTAGGGTGTGAATGCACCCCCTGTGGAGAGAATGGCACCTGAATGATGAAGCCTATCAAATAAGATTTGGGAGAGCCTCCGAAGCAAGAAAGGACAGCAAGGGCAAAAGACTCAGGAATAGATATGTGCACATTTGAGGAAGAGAAAGGTTGGTTGAGGGAAGAGGCTGGCAAGGACTGGATTACATACAGCCAGAGTCAGGGGTTTGTATTTTATTCAGAGTGAAATGTGAAACCATTGGAAGCTTTATGTATTAGAAGAACATGTGATTAACGTTTTAAATAGATCATTAGCTACTGTTTGAGAGATTGTAGCAAAGGCATACATAGAAACACTACAACCACATGTAGTTGAGGTGATGGCTGATGTAGGGGAAAGGAATTGGATGGCATATAAAAGCAGACAGGATAGCAATTTGCTGTTCCTGAACTTGGGTTAGAATTAAACTAAGCAGAGGCAGCAAAACCAGAGAACACTTGGAATCAAAGGGCCCAGTGTTTTCATGAAAATCTTGTTCAGAATCAGATCTCATTTCATGAAGTATTCTGAAACAGCTGTATTTTGAACGGTGTTCATAGGAAATGTAGAATTCAAACTCTTCTAAATATTTGGATGCTAATACTAATTTTGAATTGCAGAGCTAAAAATAGAACTCGCTTAACACACGTTAACAAAATGCTGTGAGGTAAGGGCAAGGGCCGAATAACTTGCCAAATCCCCTTGGTAGAGGAATATCTTGAATTCAGACATGACCTACAAGTCCATGTTTCTTTCATTCGAGAAACGGGACAAATGGCTACAAAGTCAGCCACACAGAGCTACTCTAGGGAACATGAGGGGATCAGGGCCCATACAATGAATACTGCTCCCCTTCCAGTTTTCCCCGTGGGGGAAGGGAGTTTTCCTTATCAAACCCCATGAACACTCTCTAGTTAAACTAGGCTCCCAGTATGCCTGTGATTTTAACATGAATCTTGGAAAACTCTGGTCTTTAAGAAAAAAGAACTTCACAGTTATCTGTTACAGCCCATGTTAAGAAATGGCTCTTAGTACCGTGAATATTATTATGAAATTATCTTGTTTTTGGAAACTTTCATGAGCTACCTTTAAGTTTTTAAATATGGCTTTGGATGCAGGTTATGGGTATTAATAATGCTGTTAATAACTGATGGTAACACTGACAATATTTAAAACTATAAAGCAAAGTTAGAACCGCAGTTAAAAGGTAATCTTTTTGATGATCACTATTTCAGAATGGAAAGCTGATGAAGAATTTCACTGGTCTTCCTTTAGGGTTAAGATACAGTCATAAAGGACAAACATTAACATTCCATAACATGAAAGGACTTGTATTAAGAATCAGCATCATTAGGAAAAAGTTAACAACTTGTCTGCATTAAGACTTAGGGCTGTAGTGGGAAAAACAAGATAATGAGAGAACGTATACACAGGAAATACAAAAAGCTGTCAAAGGTACAAGCACTAATGGATTAAGAATTGGCAACTGAAAGAAATACCTAGTGGATGAGGCAGCAGTCTAGTAACGGTTTAGAATAGCAAATAATCTGGGTCCCCAGACTTCCAAATTTCACACTATGTAAAAAAAAAAAAAAAAAAAAAAGTTATCAAATCTGAATCTGGCCAAGTGTTGAAATCTACAAGGTTTACAATACAGGAGACAGAAAAATACATCCAGTGATTTCAGAGGGTTACAATGAGCAAACGCAGAATATGAAAATTTCCTTAAGACAAATGACCCAATTTTTTTAAATTGCAAGGGGAAAAGGATGGGAGTCTGTGATTAAAACATAAAATAGATGAACCTTGCATGAATATCCCAGTTATAAAAACAAATCCTTAGAGATAGTAAGGAAAATCTGGATACTGACTGGGTAAACAAGGCATTGTTAATTTTTTAAGTATAAAAAAAGTATTTTGGTGGTGTTTAAGTCCTTACCTTTTTTAGTCTGAAGTGGTTGAGGATGAAATCAGTTGTCTGGTATTTTCTTACAAATAATAAGGGTGGGAAATAGAATGGTGAATTGGTAGGTATGAACAAGATAGGCTGGCCATGAATTGATCATTATTTCTGGAGCTGAGAGATAGGTATTTTACTACATCTATTTGAATTTCCCCTTAATAAAAGTTCAAAAATTGGTACATTAAAAAAAAAAAGTTTTTAAATTCAGGCAGAGCAGCATAAAGTGGTCAACTTCTTGACAGAAACCCAGAAAACTGTCTTAGTAGTAGCACAAAGCAAAAATTAGGATGCATGGAAACAGACACCCTCACAAAGCCACCTCTAACATACAGCTCTCAGCCCACATGCAGGTGTTCTCTGCATCTTCCATCTTCACAAACCTCACCCGTGGTGGTCTTTCCAAACAAGGGTAAGGTAGGTAAAAATTTAAAAACTTGTAAAAATTCAAGATTAATTTCTTAAACAGGGCCTTTACGGACTTTTGTCTCTGCCTTTCTTCAGTGCATGTCTTGTAAAGAAAATAAATGGGTTTCCTGTTTGGATGTAGTTTAGGCTTGTAAATTGTTTAGTTCAGCAGTATGTATTACAAAATCAAATATAGAAAGAACGCTCATTAGTTCTTACAAATATATCTGATTTAAGTAGCACACCCAACATTTTAAAATCCAAATGAGTCTTCTCTTTTGCAGTGTAGTTGCCTTGTTTGGCTTTCTACTTTTTTCAGCCGTGTTGCTCACCAGTGGTGAATGTTTGTCTTTGGAATCATCTTGAGAAGCTGTTTTTTTTTTTTTTTTTAAACATCCTTAGTGGCAGTAAATCTTCAGATCTTTGTGGGTATATTTGATTTTTTGAAACAAAAAAAATTATTTAGACCCAGGTCTAGTGGCCACGTAATCAAGTGTTAAAAAAATTAATGGAAAACTTAATATAACTATAAAATAATGAAACCTATATGGCCTTCTAAATTCACTTCCAAATTATTGGTAAAATAACTGTCAATATGCATATTAAAAATGTATTCATTTGGATATAGGACTTCTGACTTTTTCAACAAAACTTGATTTACTTTATGGTCAGATTTTACTTTTTTCAGCTAGCCAAGTCTGGGGGGCCTCATTTTACTATTCAATCCTCCTAGCCTAGATAAAATCTTCACTGTCTAAATTAAAGAAAACCTTTAATGTTTAACAGTTGGGTCTGATATACCATTATGTTAAAAGTTTTGACTTTGTTCTAGAGGACAGCTCACTTAAATGGTACCAGAAGCTTAAAGCAAATTTTAAGTACTATATATGTGCAAATAGGTTTCAACTTGAAGACTGGTTTAATGCTACAATATAACATTTAATATTACATTATTGCACAACTCCCATTGGTTTTTTTCCAAATATAAAGGCAAAGACTTTTAGAATAGCTCTCAATGCAGGTAAGAACTGCATTTAAGAATCTTGAACTATAATATATAGCTGATGGAGAAAAGGTGTTGTCAGAAAATCAGTACAGGCACTTTACTATTAAAATTTTTCTCTGTTTAATAATTTATTTAAATAAGATATTTGAAGCAGTTTAGAAAAACAAGATTTGTATTTTATTTCCTTGTAAAAATCTTTACACATGCAGACAAACCAGTGTTAAGAAAGTATTCACCATCATTTAAACAAATAACCACTTAAATAGAACAGTGTCTGCAATTTTTATCTGTATAAAAATAAGATACATTTTTACAGAACTCACCTCCAGTTCTTATAGCAATAAACAATACACAACTATAAGTACAATTGAACCTGACCATGGTTTTCAATTAGATACTGCTAGGGCATTTTAATGTGCAAAAAAAAAAAACAAAACAAAACACAAAACAAAAAAACAAAACAAAACAAAAACCCTAAAAACAACCAAAAAAAAAACCCCAAACAAAAAAGACACCCACAAAAACTTAAAAACAAAAAACCCCAAAACAAAACAAAAAAAAAAAAAACATAGTTTCTTTCCAAAAGAAAATGTCCTCAGTGTTTCTAGAGACCTAGAGGGCTTTAAGAAATCAAATCCTAATCAATTTCCTTTTAATGTTTTATGAGTCCATACATCACACTGTAAATAGGCAAAACCAGGAACTGATGCAGGCTCAAAGGAAGAAAGTCAGCGCCTGTGCCTGCCATGTCCTGAGCGACTGCCACCATGGTGCTTGCCTTTATGGGACCTCTCAAAGGAGCGAGATCTTTCACGCCTGTCCCTATGATGTCCCCTTTCATGCCTGTGTTTCTTGGCAGCATCTGAGTGATCCCGAGACTTGCTCTGAGATCGAGAACGAGACTTTTTCCTTTTATGACCATGTCTATTTGAACTTTTTAAATCCTCTCTTGTATGCTTGGCCTTAAGGTGAGGAGAACCATGATTATGATGTCGTCTTGGACTTTCACTGTGGCTGCGGGACCTGCTTCTTGATCTTGAGCTGTATGTTCCAGATCGGCTCCGCCTATTATTATAACTTAGACAATAAAAATTTGAGGTTTAGATTCAGTTTCTGCTGGGAACAGATTATTTTGGTGGTGCTTTCAACAGGTTCAAAAAACAATATTGACCTGTAGCAGTACAGGCCAGACAGAAAACTTTCACTACATTTACCCACCTCTCACCAGCTCCCGCTAGCCTGTATTACACAAATCTTAAATGTACCACATGTCTACATTCCAAAGAGAAAATTAGTAATTTTTACAAAGTGTCCTAGATAGCTATGCTTTTTATTGAGTATCTCACACATGTTCAAAAGAGCCATTGAACAGACACAAGCAGCTAGCATTTTAATTACAAAGCCAGGGAAGATTCTTTGACTCTGGTCAATTTGATTACTGGTTAATTAACAATTAATAAAATATTAATATTCTCGAATTAAACAAAAAGACTGTTTTCACATTATAGACAGGATATTATAGCCTTCCATAGCACTTTGTGGCCAGCCCCTACACTTCTTCAAAAAATGGGCAAAACCAGAACAGAATGTTAAGTTACACTACCACAAAACGAAAAAGCCACGTATAGGCAGGGCAAATTTCCAAACTCACTTCTCATAATTTAGCTCATGTTAAAAAGACTAAATCTAGCCTAACTGTGAAAACATCCAACTATGTTCAATTTTCTTAAAACTCGGCAACATTACTCCAAATAAGACTGCTTTCTCTATGAGAATATTTACTTACTGTCTTCTTGGAGTATGTGATCTAGAACGTGATCGTGTTCTTGACCTTGATCGACTTGCACTCCTGCTGTTTCTACTTCTCTTGCTGTCTTTTCTTACACTTAAAAAACAAACAAAAAAAAACCCCACACCATTATTTCAGATACATGTTCAGTGTGTTAGAAATTAAACACATTGGGGCGCCTGGGTGGCGCAGTCGGTTAGGCGTCCGACTTCAGCCAGGTCACGATCTCGCGATCCGTGAGTTCGAGCCCCGCGTCAGGCTCTGGGCTGATGGCTTGGAGCCTGTTTCCGATTCTGTGTCTCCCTCTCTCTCTGCCCCTCCCCCGTTCATGCTCTCTCTTTCTCTGTCTCAAAAATAAATAAACGTTGAAAAAAAAAAAAAAATTTAAAAAAAAAAAGAAATTAAACACATAAAAGAGTCCTTAGACTAGTTTTCTAAGTCAAATATACTCTCACCCATTATAAGGGCTTTTGGAAGCCTGTTGTCTGTCCTCAGGTTCTTTCTTGACTGTCTTCACGTTAACAGAGATTGGTGACTTCTCTTCAGCTTTCACTTCTCTTGGTGATGCTTAAAAACAACACAAAGACATGTTATCTATTGGATTTAATAGAGGGCCAAAAAGTTGTTTCTAAATGAAACTCAAGAGCACCATGCTTTCAAGTATTTGTCTATCATAAGAGAAAACGGTAACTGCTTCTTGCTTGCTTAACATCATTGTTTCTATGCCACTGTTATACGCTAAAGCTTTCTAATAACTGCACATCTTCAGTGCCCAAATCATTTCAATTCTGAATATATCTTACATGGTTTAGAGGCTGGGGAAAATCCACCAAGGGTTGAAAGGGCTGGAGTTCCATCGGGATTTAATCCCTTTGCTTTTAATTTGGCTTCTTGTAAGGCTACTTTTCTTTTCTCTACTTCTTTTTCCAACAATTCATAGTTTGGCTGGTGGAAGAAAATGAAGTTAGTAGTTCTCCCTTATACTAGTTTAGACTCTTAACACTTAAAAGTATTAACACAAACACAAGTAAATAGCTACCTTTTTTCTGGTATAAAGCCTAAGCGTTTCTATGCAAATTTCCTGGATTTCCTCTTCTGTAGTACCAAAAAGAAGAAACCAATGGGGACGAGTTGGTAATGGAATCTAAACCATAAAAACAGAATGGTTTAGGACAAATTTCAGGTTTTATTAGAACTGCTAACTCTTGTGATGTATCCTATAGCAGACTACAGGCTATATATACCTACCTGAAGAGCTCTAGCTGCAAGGTAGATGCAAGCACATGCTATAGTCTCTGGTTGGAACCGAACAAATACATTGGTTCGAAGACTGTCATTCATATAATTCCTGAAAAATATTTCAACCATAAGCTTTGTACGTAAACAAACCAGTCCTTCCGAGGCTTACATAAAATTGGAGACTCAATCTACTTTATTCTTTTTTCTTCTCTTATATTCATATCCTCATATTCTAGCATACAACAACAACTCAAAAATCAGTAAGAGATAAGAATTTAACACTGGAACCATTCTTCAGCTTTCCTAGATGTGACTAAAGTCCTTTAAAATAATTCCATATCATCCCAAATAGTACTTCTGTAGTTTTTATTTCTATGAAAAGCAATGCTTTGAAAGTCAATTTTCACATATCTAATTTCAGAAATGATAAACCACTCCAACAGTACTTCAAGCCATTAATTATTGACCATCTCTCCTTTATCCATAATGAAAAGCAGTGTCAACCAAGTTCTTTCAAAAACTCAAAATACTGTAACAGGGGTAAAAAGGCATTTTCAGTAAGCACTCACCAAATTGTATTAAGAAAACTAAGCTACTTCAGAAAATCTAGGTAGGGAAGTGAAGAGCAGTAAATATACAGAATAGCCTTGTTTACATACCTTTTTTGTGACTAAGTACAAACAAAAGCAATAAACTACTTCAGTTAATAAAGTGCTGGACTTTTTTATTAGTGAACCCTCCCCACAATATCCCTAAAGTATTAAAGAAATTCCACAAATTGTTTAAAAGGTTAAACTATTTTAAAAGGTTAGACTACTTAAAAATCCTTATCCATGAAAACTGCTTAAATGTTCTATAGAGCATATATTAAAAATGTCATGCATTTTATAAAAGCAATTAGACTTATCTAATATTACTGATATTTACTGAGTCCTAAAGAAGCATGGCAGTCATTAAGTCCAAAACATGAAAATTACTTAAGTCCTGCACATCATCAACAGTCTTGAGAAAGTAGTTGTAGCTGGACCAAATTCCTTGTTTCACCTTAAAATAAACTAGCCCTCCAAGTCAAACATCTTCATGTCAAAAGTCCAAGTTCTACAGTACTTATGGCAATATTAACATCTCTTTTAAAAATGTAATTCTTTTAGTATTGCCTCAACAGTCCAGCAGCTATAATTCATCCAGAATGGGAATGGTGCCCATTTTAAGCTGCAAGTTGTACTTTCCCCTTTGGTAGACACCATGCTATACATACTAAAAACAGAAATCTACGTCAAACTCCTAACAAAAAAAAATCATTTAATTCATAATGGCTGGACAACAAATCTATCAAAAATGAACTATTCATTTTGATAGTTACAGGTATACATTATATACACAGGCATGTTGAATAGTTACTTCTAGAAGCAAATATACAAATCCTTTTGACACCCCGACAGAACTAGAAGATGCTGCCAGATGGATATGGACCACTTCAGTGAATCTCGGATGAGAGCTTGCACTGGATTGGCTGGAGAGCAGGGCAGCCAATCAGGCCATCCTGAGGTCATGGGCTGAAGTGCAGAGGGCAGAGTTCTATGACTTACCATCATGGACTACCCTTTAATTAAAGAGTAGAAAAAAGAACAAAGTTAAATTGAGTTCTCCATTGAAAGCAATTAGTCAAGCCAAGAAAACAGGAAGCAGAAATAAGCATTATTTACCTTTTGGTTAAAAAACAAAAAAAACAAAAAGCACCAAAACAAACTCCTCTCATTATTTTGGAAAGGGAAAATGAAACTTACTTTATTTCTGCTTCTGTTTTCCTGGCTAGGAAAGAAATGTAAAAAAGCAACTTACCAGGCAGTTTGAACCAGGGTTTGATTACGTTCACATTCTAAGACTTGTAAATACATAACAATGATCTGAAGGACAAGGGAAAAAAACTGAATTTAGCAAATCAGTGGTTCTTTCAGAATACAGAGTTCAATGAATATAAGTAATTGAAATGTTAGGTGCAAGTTTTATCTCTTCTACAACTGCATAGACAATACAGACCAACCTATAACACATAGGCAGTCGGTGTGGGTTATTTATGCCACTAGATTCCATAAAAATTAGAAGTATGATCCAAAATTGCACAGGAAAAATGAGCGAAATCAATTAAAAAAAATACCTAATTTCTCCATGAACACCTTACTATGTGACAGGCACTATGGTATGAGGTTATTTCACTTAATTTCCCAGGGTACAATTCTACATGTCCAAAAATCCTACAGACTGTATGTTTTTAATGCTACACAATGCATATGATCATATTATGTAATACAGTGGATATTACAATTAAGTAATCAAACAGTATTTCTACAGTGAAGCTTATTACACTAAAGTGTGATAAATAAAAACTACATTATCAACAGTTTCACTACAGTTCAGGTCAAATCTTCCTGGACCTTTATTATCAATCATTCTAGTTTTACAATCTTGAAGATGTAGCATCCGAGGAAGAGGGATATTTGCCAAAGTCCAAGAGCTAATGGCAAAGACAAACTTCTCTCACAGAAAGTCCTATCCCCAGAGCACCCATATGGTAACCAATGGGCTATTATGATGATCATATGTAAGCTAAGAGATACTGAAGAAATAAATATTCAGACAGCGAGCAGCCACTATGCTTTGAACATTTTACTGTGTGACAGCATTCCAGGTACTTTTGCACATGTATATTATTTCCTCTTTGGAATAAGGTTATTTCACAATCTGTTTTCTGGCTAGGGAAACTGGGTTAACCACAGAGGCAAAAACAACTTATCTATGCCCACACGATGAAGGGTGGAGATCTGAACCCAAGTCTTTTTGACTCCTACTTTCTGATAAATTTCAATAACCTGAAGGATGCTTTTTAAAAACCAAGGTTAACTCTCAAAAATAACCATAGTATAAATTCATGTAAGATGCAGTTTTAGAAAGACCCTAATACTTACGAGTGTAATCTCTGCACTCTACAACTCACCTTATGGGGATGCTTGACATGAACACAAAATCCCAACTCCTTTAGCACCCTTCTCTCTGCCTTGATAACTTGATTTTTGGTGTTAATGTAGTTCTGATCAAGGATCAGGGGGCTTGGAGTCCTATAGTTTGTAAGAAATAAAATCAAAACTGTTTTGCACATCCAAAAAATTGTATTTGTGGCATCTCCATTTTCCCTTCCAACCAACTATTGGCAACAGAAACCAGCTTTTTAAACTCCTGCAAACAAGTTAAAGCATTAATCTTGTGCTGTCCAAGTTATGCTAATTAAACATACACTTTCTAAACTAGGTTTCTATAGGAACTAACTCAACCCTGTAGTGAAAAATTCATTCTAATACTTACATGTATCCTTTGTTGTTTTTTTCATGATTATCTTTTAGGTGTATATGTATAATAGAGTTAAACGGTTGATTTATCATCACAAACCTCATTAGTCTCCACAGATTTTTTCCAGTGACAAAACTAATGTGTTATTGAAAATATTTACTATAAAGACTTCATAAGATCATAATGATTTAATTCATTTTCTAAACTGTCAACTCTTGGCTAATTTATGGCCAAAGTATAAAGTGGGGAAAAAAATGGTAGGTAGCTAATTCAGATTCCCCTAAATGGACAATTTGCCTAAACAAATTTATTCTAAGAATCCATCTCTGTTAAAGAAAGTATGAAAACTAAAATTTCAGCTCAATTACATAAATAAAAGATTCAAAACTAGAAGCAATCAATAAAAAACAGGCTTAAATTTGGTCTGAGTTGTAGTTACCAGGCAATACTCTTTAGAATGCAATTTAAAAGAGAAGGGAAGACCATGATGAGGGAATCAGAACACTCAAGGTCTCTGTGCCAGACTAAATTTTGATAGCTTCAAAGGTTATAATGCAGAAAGCTATGTCTCAGTGGTTCAATGCTTAGGAAATAGCATTTTCAATTAAAAGACTATCTGATTTAAGTCTTAAATTCGAAACTGGTTTCTTATGGAGAACTTGTGGACTTTCATTTCCCATTGTCCTTCATTTGACGTTTTTAGAGCCAATAAGAAATACATTTTCATTAAGACGTGATTATATGGTGTATATATAGGGAGAGAACATTTAAAAAAAATGTTTCCCCATACTGAATTCATTTCAGCTAAAAGATTCAAGAGTTTTTGCTCTGGCAGAACACATCTGGTTATAAAAAAAGGTCATTCTGAATATTACCACTCACAACTCATTTTATCATGTACGCCAAATCCAGAAATATGTAAGATTGTATTTTAAATACATCCACTTGAATATTAGAAAACAATCTGAAATGAGCTACATTAACTACCCTGCAGTGACATATTATCTAAACATCTTTTCAGTTTCCTTCCTTCGTCCCATCTAAAATTACAGCAACAAGAATGCTTATTAGACTATTTCAAATTATTTGATAGCGTATGATTTTTATCAAAATACACTAAACAAAAAGTTGGCAAATCTGACAAGATGGAAACTAGCTTACTTAAATTAACAATGCTGAAAATGGCCTTCACTCCATTTGATTCCTATTATAGCTATGAGAAGTGTGAGGAATGAGGCCACCAACTGGACAGGGGACAGACTTCTAATATAAAAATATAACAATGAATCTGCTTTATCAGGACAATAGGCTACAAGTTAAATACTCTTTGGGGAAAAAATTAACTTCAGAGCAATCAAAGTACACATGAAAATATAACCCCAAAATCTTAAGGTTTGTAATTCTTCAGGTTTTATCATTATTACAAGAAGTTTGGAAAAAAGTCAAATCCACACCTCCGACTCTCATAACCAGTTATCTGATGGCCCTCCTTCAACAGGTATCAGGACGTAGAATATCCCCAGTTTTATAGTGGCCTGCCACTAACTCTTTACTCCCTGCAATTCAGACTGTAAACTGCACCATTAAAATCCTAAAAATAAATTTATAAAAGTAGTTTTGTCTCATTTCCCCCCATTTTGTTGATCAAACTAATCTATACCTCTTACTAAGCTTGCTTTAACAGCTGCCTTCAAATTGTGTTAAAACTCACTTTTCCTGCAATTAACCAACTACACACTTGTCTCAATAATGGCTATTATCTGATCCCCAAATCAGGCTTATTCATTAATTGAATTAAATGAATTAATTCATTAAATGAATTGTTACTTTCCATCTATTCTGCCACAATCTTTACTTTCCTTTTTATGTATGTCAAAGTCCCAACACCAAAACCAATTAAGGAAACCAAACCCATTATTTAGTGTAATTCAACTATATACTCAAATTCTTGCTTAGGCCTTCTACTAGTGGTTTTGGAAGGTAACTTTGTAGATATATAATCTGACACTTTCGTTTTGTTAAAAACTGGTTTTAAATCAAGAAAGGCTCAATGAGCATGTAATTTACAACTACCATAAAAGGATTATTTTGTTTCAGAATTTGTATCAGAAATAGAAAAATGTTTCCATAAGTCAGCAAGAAAAGATTAAAGGAAACTGTCTAAGCAGGTGGTTTCCTTACTTACAGTAACAATTTATCAATTAGTACTGTCTATGGCAGCAAGCACATAAAGTTGAATTGAAGCTTGCTAGAATTTCTTCATCTTCAATTAAGTAAACTTTCCTTTCCAGTAAGTTTCAGGAGGTGATATTCTAAATCTCTTAAAAAAAAAAATTACCTATTCAGAGAAAAAATAATTTTCATCATCAACAAACTAAACTCTACCTCCCCTGCTTTTTTATCAGATTTTTAAAATTAAATTTACATGAAAAGAACAATTTTCAAATTTTAGTCTTAATAGGAAATCTTGGGCTTTGGTCACTGGAAGTTTATTTCGTCTCTTAGAATAACAATTTTTCCTTTAGCATGATTTAGTTGAAATACGACTTAACAAAAAAAAAGAAAAAAATTCAAACAGGATATCCAAACATGGTTAGTCTCACTTATGTGGTACAAGAACCTAGAAAATTTGGACTTAGTTCTTCGAGAGACTACACTAAAATGAGATTTCGTTTATGAGGAGCCAGATTGTTGTTCAATATACAGAAAGTTGTAACGCCTACTCCAAGGGAATATTCCTCCTCTAGCAGTGTTTAAGCCAACTGAAGGCCACTACCTTTACAACCACCGAAATAAACTGAGGGAGGTTGGACTAAATGACAAGACCACTTAAGACTTCCAGTTCTTGTCTATGATCTATATACCTGCTGAAAATACCACACCATATTCACCAATGAATGGTTGCATCAGTCTGAATATTTGTCTTTAGGCAAGCATTCAGGTATACATGTGGGCTCCTTAAAATTACAGAAAATGCTTAATTGTCTGGAAATATGCTGCATCTCAAAAACAAATTAAAATCGGAAACTAATGAAATGAAAAAGCAATTTTCTCTTTCAATTCAGCCATTTATTCTGACCTTAGAAGGCAATTATGAAACTACAGAAAAATTGACGGGGGGAGGGAGAAATAATCCAGGACAGGACTTGGGCATTGATACTTTCTAAAAGCTCCTCTGGTGATTCTTACGTGTAACCAGGACTGAAAAACAATGACCTAAAGGCTACAAAAATGATGCGTCCTCTGTCATTACCAAGATCAGACTACAACTTAAAGCTATGCATAAACCAGATTAAAACAGCATCATTAAACTGATATACTATTTATCTAACTAAAATGGAATACCAACAATACTTTCTAATGGCACTACTCTAGATAAAAACACACCAAGCTGTAGTTTCTAATAACTTGGACAGCAAAGACAAAAGCTTATAACAAGAAACAGGAGTTTTTCTAAATGGTTCACCAGTGGCCAACCTGTTAGTCCCCGATTCCAGTGACCTATTCTCAGAGCACTGGCTTCTCCTTGGGGATTTTCGATACTTCACTCACTGTTGCCATGACGACAGCTTCATCTCTATGTACCACTCCACATCACCCAGGCTTTGGTAAATGTAGCTGGTCGCTGTATAGTCGGTTGCAAGGGAAAAAAGAGTTGAAGTTAATAACATATACAAGTTACGTGTCTGAGTAAACTTGTAATATGCATAGAAACACTTTTACATCCTGCTTTAAAAAAAAGGCTTCCATGCAATTAACAACTCCTTTTAAATTTCATGCTATAATCAGACTTGTAAGATTGAGACAAAGTCAATTTCTCTGTAATAATGACCAAAAACACACTATTACATCAGGCGCAACAGTCAGGTGAGATGTTTTAAATTCCAAAGTTTGTATAGTTAAGAAGACCTACTCTGATCTCAAGGAAGAATACTCTAAGTCTCATAGAAAAAGTTCAAAGTAGATAATCATTGTTAAGTTACAATACAACAGTTGGCTCAATGGTTCAAAGAATACAGACCGAAAACTCCTTTAGGCAAACACTGAATCCTCGGATTAAAAGCCTTTTAATTACTGTCAATTTGTTTTAAACACCCTGGAGAGTCCACTAAATATCTAAAAACAAATTTTAGCTCAGACCACACTAAATACCAATTTGAAATCTTCCCAATTTCCAGGGATTCCTCACCAGCTAAAGGATAGTTTAAAATAAAATACTAGTCTGTCCCTGGATGTGGTTAGGGTAAATGAGAAAAGATGGAGGAAAAAAGAACGTAAGAAAACTGAAAAAATGCTGTGGAAACTATCTGGATAGCAATGGCTCAGACTTTCTAACTAAAGGTTACTTTACTATGTCTCTGGATAGTTCCATTACTGACAACTTATCGATTCAGCCAATAAAGCCCACGCATGTAGGATACTAATTTGGCACTGACACCCAACCCCAACAACTTAAAATCCTTTTAAAACTAACTTCCTTTCAAACTCAGTACAAGTTTATCTAACATCACCACAATTTCTTAAGAAGTGAACACAGAACTAATCTATGCCAAGTGTATCCTTCTGCAGGATGTACTAGAAGTCACCTCTAGATGCAGGAAGCCTGCAACTAAAACTTTTTGCACTGCCTCTCATGAACCCAAAGGTCCACACAAAGTGTTGTCACGTAGCCACAAAATCTCCAAGACACTATTTGGTTTCTATTTTCTTCTTACAAGATCAAATAAAAACAGTCCTTATCTAAATGTAACCCAATAGTTATTTCTCTACCCCACTCACTGATACTGTATCTGACCAAAACAAAATACCTGTGTAATCCCTTTGACTTCAAACTTCAACCTTTATCCTGCAGTCCTTTCAGATCCGGTATTATGCGATATATCGTAGTTCAATGTTGAGAAGTATTCTAACAAAAGCCAACCTCAATTGATAAAGAATTAACTGGGACTTCGCGTAGAAAAACATGATCTACACAAAACTTTGCCACAATATTAACTTGAACTGCAGTGTTTACACT
This sequence comes from Herpailurus yagouaroundi, assembly GCF_014898765.1. NCBI lineage: Eukaryota > Metazoa > Chordata > Mammalia > Carnivora > Felidae > Herpailurus > Herpailurus yagouaroundi. Next base: position 51,495,895 of record NW_024412400.1, read on the forward strand.
TCCAACCTTCAGTCTTCCAAGAGGGGAGGGAGGAAAATAACTTACAGAATACACTCACACTTGAGCCAAACGTATTCCCTTTCTTGTTTAATCTTAAACCACAGGACTGGCTTCACAGCACTGTTAGGATTGTCCATAAATGCAACTGCCTCTACAAACTTTAGATAGCTGGTTAATTGTGTTTTTTTTTCAAATTAATTTAAGTATTAGTTAGCTCCTATGTGAATTTTAACACCTAAATTAAAGCCGGTTTTCCTTTGCATCAGTTTTGAGAAGAAAGAATGTTTTGAGTTGATGATTGGTGCACAATGCAGTAGCAGCAAGAAACACTGTGTTCAATAATGCCAATCTTACCTTTTTCCTCTTAACTGGCGTAGGTGGTGAAATACATTAATCACATCTCTTATTCTTCTAGGTGCTTCTTCAATTTTTGATGCAAGATTAATACAAGCCATGGCAACAATCTGAAAGAACCCATAATCCAATAAAAAAATTGTTAGACTACAACACTATCAAATAGGAAAGCCTCTTTCAAAGTCTAAACAACTTATTCTGATGGGAGAATTTCAGGACACAACTGGGACTTTTGGTGAAATAAGAGTACGACGCACATTTCTACTCCCCATAGGCATACCAGATAATCTGCTACTATGCTTTTTTTTTTTTTTAATGCTTAACTAATCTTAATTGAATTTGATTGAAAATTGTGGTTTTTGATGACAGCACATGGGCTCAAGAGAAGCTTTATAGTTTTAAAACACATTCCAAAAGTCTACTTCTCGTGGGTGAGAACTAGGTACAAAGGCCCAAACTAACCACTCCCTTTTTAGAAAAACTGGGTGGAGACACTACCCCCTCCTCCTCGTTTCCGGATGAAGAAATCCCTTTTCACCCGCCCCCGCAGCGCTTACCTCGAAACTGTGTTTGACGAAAGACTTGGAGTAGAAAAAACGATGAAACAACACCTGCCCCGTTGCCATCGCCACCTGCAGACAAGAGAGAAGAACGGAAGCGCAGGGGTCAGGCGGGCCCGCACCAGGCGCCGCCGCCATTTTGTGCCGCCGCTCTCTCCCCCTCCCCCTCCCGCCGCGAACTGTTCGCTGCCGGGTCCTCCTTTCGCCTTGGCGCCCTCCCACCCTCGACACGCCCGGGATCCGGCTGGGACCTGTGGCTGGAGAGCCCGAGGAGGCATCCCCACCCTGCCGAGACACACTGGTACCGGGATGCAGCGGAAGGGACAGCGGGGAGAAGCGCGCTGGGCCGGCCCGGGGCCGAAGCACTGACCTGCGGCAACCGGAGGAGAATGCCGGCGGCTTGGATGAGCTCGCAGCCCAGGATGCGCAAGTCGGTCTCGCTGGGCAGGTCGAGCCCGTCCTGCATAGACGGGGTAGGGGAGAGCCGCTCCTCCGGAATCAGCGAGTGGTCGATGGTGAGCGAAACTTCCGAGTACAGGCGGTCGCCGATCAGGATCCCTCCCGTCGTAGTCGTCGTCGTGGTCGTCGTCCCGGAGCTAGAGCCGCCCGCACTCGGGGCGGCCGACGAGGCGGCGGCGGCAGCGGTCGCGGTCGGGTGAGGCCCGGACGCCATAGTCTCAGCGAGCTGCACGCACGCCCAACGCAGCCGGAACCCAGAGCGAGACTAACCAGCGTCCTCGGCGCGACGGATATTCCCGTGACCGCCTGATTCTGGGCCGCTTCACGCAGCGTGCGCTTCCGCCCTGACGTCACCACGCCCGGCTGGTGCGCGCCAACTAGTCCCTTCAGGCCTCCCCTAGGCCTGCGCCGCCCGCGAGCAGAGGCCAGAGTGAGGAGTGCCGCCTTTGTCACCTGATGACCTCTCTGCTGGGGCCACGGAGTGGTCCAGGAGGTCGTCTGTTTAGCTAAAAACAGGTCTCAGTCGCCGCGTTTTTAATATTATTAGCTACGAGAATAATAAGGGAGCTTTATCCCCAAGTTAGAGTTGGCAGAATTTTGCTATAATCTCTGCGCGATTTCGGTAATTTGTCAAGGACCTGCGTCTTTCTGCTTCTGTCTCGCCCTTCTAACTTTTAGCATTTGCGCGGCGCAGAGTCAGCGTGTACAAGAGGAGTTTAGGGCCGACCTTTGCCCTCATTGGCGGGTAGGAGCGGTTACTGTGATGTGTGCAGACTAATTTGTGATTTAAAGTGATCCGCGAGGAATGTGGAGAGGACTGCCGTACAGTATTTTTAGAAAACACTAATGTGAGCTACATTGGTTCCCCGAAAAAGCTCTACAATGAGCATGTAATTCCCCCTGGTATTCAAGTAAGACTAAGGCTTCTTAACGACAAGGAGAGCGGCTGCTTTCGCCTGTTAGCTTCTGAAACTCTGGCCTGAGCCAGTGACAGGGCCCCCGTAATCTGGAAAATCCCTAATTTCCAAAAATAGGGCGAGAACTTTACAGAGATAATTTGATTATGTCCAGGGGTCAATGTATCCATGTTGGTTACTACAATTAGGCAGAATGGAAGAAATAAATCTCATTTGTGTTTCTTCTGGGATTTTAGCTAGCGATTCCTGCAATTTCCTCATGTTTGAAGTAAAAACAGTGATACTGATAGGAACAGGTAGAGTCTGGAGTTGGGAGTAAATGAGTAGATCTTGGTTTATTCCAACTATCTTTTTATCCCACACTTGAACCAATGATACGTTAGGCTAGAGAGGAGAAATCCCATTATCTTTCTATTCATAGCTCGGGTTTAAGGCTTACTCTGTTAAATTGTGAAAAGTGCATTGAAACTTGGATCTTTAGAACAAAGGAAGTTTGAATACATTTCAGTATTTGTCAGTGATGTCATTAAAGCAAAACATATTCAGAAACCTCATCTTTAAAAAAGCATTACATCGATTTTATTTGGTAAATCCTTATATGAATAGTTCTGAACCCTGGCTGTGAATTAGAATCTTCTGAGTTTTGAAAACATATTGATGCTTGAGCCTTACCTTCAGCCTTGCCAACCTTATAGAGGTTGATGTAATTAATTTAGGGTGGGCTCAGCCAGTGTGTGGATTTTGCCTATCCAATGTTCAGCCAGGGCTAAGAAATACTACTCCAATGGAGTGTAATTGAGGTTCTGGCTAAAGCACTTAAACTCTCTGATTTTAACTTTTTTTTTTTTTTTTTTTTTTTTAGTGTTTATTTATTTTTGAGAGAGAGATAGCTGGAGAGGAGCAGATAAAAAGGGGACAATCCAGAGTGGGTTCCATGCTGACAGCAGCAAGCCTGATATGGGGCTTGAACTCACGAATCATGTGACTTGAGCCAAAGTCAGAAGCTTAACTGAGGAGCCACCCAGGCACCCCTCCTTGACCTTTCTGACTAGTCTGCTTCCAGGGAAACTTCCCTACCCAATATTCAGAAGTCATTTAAAAATAATATTAATAAACTTTGAAATCTTTAAAAACTATTTAATGGTACGCTGTTTTTCTGGTTCTGATAACCTACTATGGTTATGTAAGATAGTGTTTTGGAAGTTTGGATCAATGATACATGGAACTCTGCTATTTTTGCAACTTTTTGTAAGTTTTCAATTATTTCAAACTAAAAAAAAAAGGCTAATTGGTAACATGATTCATTGAAACATAAAGTTTCGGTGAAATCACCACCTGTATTTATAATGACTTGAGAGTAATATAATTTATTTTTAAGATATTTCTTAATGGAAATTTATTCCTCTTTAGAGGGTCTTCCACCATACCTCTTCAATATGCTGCCAATAAACTGACTTGTTGATGTCTTGATATATTTTATAATATGTTTTTACTCTCTAGATCCATGATTTTTAAAAACTCACAAGCGTAGGAGGGAGTTATGGGAGGAGATGGGGTTCCTTTTCTATTCCTGATATCTTATCCCAGTAGACCTCTCTGCTCCCCACCTCCTTCCTGTGTCTGACATTCATTTCCAGAAGAGCAGAAACACCCAGATCATTCCACACTTGGGCCTATTTCCCACTTCCTCGGACTGTACCCCCAAATTATGTCCAATAGAGAGGAGTATTTTTACTGTTCATCCCTTTAGCATCAAAAAAGGTGGTAGAGAGAGGTGGGCCAACATTTTATTTGCTTAGCATTAATTCATCAAACTGATGTTATTTTTAATTTTAATTTTTTTTTTAAATCCATGACTAATCCATAGGATGGAAAGCAATAGGTCTAGTGGGGCTGCTCCACAAGGTTGTCTAAGGATAGGGGTTAAAAAAAATTATGATTATCCTTTTCAGGGTCAAATTCTAGATAAATCATAGTTTAGAAAATTGTTATGTTATTTCTAAATTATTTTGAAGAAAGTTTGTTTTTCCATATACCTACTTCCAAAACATAAACATTAAAATGTAGAAAGACTAAGACCTATTCAGAGTTATAAAGGTTCTAGACCTGGGACTAGTAAAGCATATGTTTTAATTGTATGAAAGCATTAGTAGAAGTGCATTGAGGCAAGTGAGAGAGTTCCATTAGGAAGGTACATGATTGAGTTTTTTGTGACGCAAAAGAAAAATGGAATGGTGTATCTGTAATTTTGTATATTCTTTCAACAAACAGAGGTCCTGCTAGTAGACCTGGAGTTCACCATGTGTAAAAGAAAATCCGTGATAAAGTTGCAGTTTTTATTGTTTTAAGCATTGCAGCCTTCGTATGATGGCTCAAGAGACCAGTGGAATTATGAGTGGCCTTCCTATAACTACTGAAGAATCATATTCTTGATGCTTTGATCCGTTCTCATTCCATTAAACACTGTAGCCTTTCTGGGGAACATGTTTTTCATATTATTTAACAGGTTCTTTAATCCTAAAATCATAATTGATAAAATTTATTAATTTCTTCAGCAATCCGTTATTCACCAGTAGACCACCAGAGTTTAATAACACTGTAATTTAGGCTAAGGGCAAATGAAGTGTAAGTCCCCATCAGAAGAAGCTACACTCTTAATAAAGGGAATGATACACACAAAGCTAAATGTTAAGGTGACCAGTAAGTGCAAGAGCAGGCAGAGAAAGGATAAGTCATTATGGTAAATGTGACCAGGAGAAGTTATAACCTTAAGAAGTTCCTAAGCAAGTTTCTGTTTATAGCAGAGATCATAGAATATTTGATTTTACACATGAACTATTCATGTGGCTTCATGACTTTTTAGTCTTGTGGTTATATGACAATACATTCTGATCTGGTTGCTCTCATCATTAGTTGTTCTGAAACTGATTTATATGTAATTAAGGCTTAGGCATATACTGCTTGGTAAATCTCATAACAGCACCGGGCATTCTGCTGCTAGTTCTGCGGAGAACTACTTCTGAGATTTTAAGCAACCAGTTTACTCAAGAGGGACTCCAAGCTGGAGCCCTTGCAGGTCTAAACTTCGGTGATTCTGGTCATCCAAACATCTTGAACCTCAGACTCCTCTTTAGTTCTTATTTCTTCTTTATTTTAGTCACCTAGTCCTGTTGTTACTTCTTTCAAGGAAGGAAATTGTTCTTGAATCTTCCTGTTCTGTCTATCCTATCATATCTACTGGTATCTCATGCATGGACCATTATAGTAGCTGTCTAAATGTTCTTCTTCATTCTCACCCATTCCTCATTCAACTGGGGAAATCTCTAGAAATATCAGTTTCCTCACCTCACTTCCTCAAATAAAAACTTTGGAAATTAAAGATAGAGATCAAACACCTTTTGGAAGTTGAAGCTTTGTACAGTATAAACTTGCTTTGTCAATGATTCCTTATCAAATTACCAGCTTGCCTAATTCCCTTCCTTTCTCAAGCTCACAACATTCTTACTCTTCCTGTTAATCAAATCTTTCCAATTTTTTTGAGATCTAGATGAATTTCTACCTCTTGCCAAAGCCTTCCCCACCTGTTCTAGCTTTCATTACCTTTTCCCTTTGTTTAGGTTCCCTCCTGGCATTTATGACCTTCACTATATGTTTTGACACTTGATTTTATACTGTTACGCATTGTTACTTGATCACCTCATGAGTGTGTGTCTTGACTTTAAAAATAGGACCGTATTTGCATTTATTTTGCATTGTGCACAGAACTTGGCAGACACTGTGCCTATGGTAGATACTTAATCAGAACTTGTGGAACTGAATTGACATTTGTTTCCTCGTGCTTGGCCTAGGAAGCCTGGTTTTGCCTTTTCCTTTCCGTCCAAACAGCCAGTTCCATCCTCAGGTATCTGTCCTACCACTGTAGCCATCTCCCTAATGGAGAACTACTGTACTCCCAAATAGAGGTCCCTATTTGCCCTGTTCGCTTTGCAGCACTCAGCCGTGTTTCCACTTCTGCTCTATTCTGTGTCCTTCTTATAGTGGGCTGCTTAAGTAGCCCACAAGTTCTGTTCTATATAGGCATGAGCTACAGAACAGAATGCCTGTTGGCATTGTTATAACCGGAGTTGTGGTGCGAGGATGGGAGCTCACAGAAGGTAATACAGTGGAGTAGTTTGGTGTTTGATGTAGACAGAGGCTCAGTTTTTGGAGGTATGTCCAGAAATTGGTCATGTGTGACCAAGAGTTAAGGACAGTGCCAGTTAGATAAACTGAACTGTAAAGCCAACAAAACCATAGGTTTGCTTTTGGAGCTAGACTAATGTTAATAGTCCGATGTCTTTTTCACACAAGGAAACTAAGGTCCAAGGAGGAGGCTGCAAATGTAGCTACTCATTAGTATTTGCTAATTGCAAATAATTCAGTGCAGCCTATCCTTGGATGGAGTCATTCTTTATGGTATTTAATGTCAGAAATTGGCCAGCTAGTGTTGGTTTCAGTTACCTATTCAAGAGTAATAAGAGCTTGTTGGTATGACCTCCAGACAGACTACATCAAGGAAGTATGGCCCTGCCAACACCTGGAATTTGGCCCAGGGAAACTAATTTAGGACTTCTGACCTACAGAACTGTAAGATAAAAATTTTTGTTGCTTTAAGCCCTAGGTTTGTTGTAATTCTTCATAGCAGTTTTAGAAAACCAGCGTACTAAGAGTAGCTATTTGCTGATATTTAAGAAATGTTTCTCAAACCTTAAGATGCTCCACCTGGGTGGAGCCTACAATCCCCAATTCTAAAAATGACTCCTGAGTGATGCTGAAACTGCTAGTCCAGGGGCTATACTGAGCAGCAAGGCTTTGAGGCACATTAGATGATTTTGTCTTTTATTACTTCCAGTATGAGGAAGTAGACCCAGTGGTTAAGAGTACCGGAGGCTCTGGAGTTAACAGACTGGGGGAAAAATTCTGACACTTAATAGTTACGCAACTTTTGGCAAACTACTTAATTTGCTTAAATTATTTAGGCAATTATTTAAGTTCAGTTTTCTCATCAATAAAACGATACTAATAACACCTACCCCAGATTACTGTTTGTTAGGTGAAAGGGTTATACATGAGTTCATTTCCCAGTCCTTGGAAATGCAAATTATTTACCTGATGTTGGCCAAAGGGTAATGCCTATAATCCTGGTCCCAGGGACTTTTGGTTTGCCAGGTGTGAACATTTTGTATTCATTCATTCATTCATTTTTCACTTTTAAACTCTTATTTGTTGACAACTAAGTACTAGACTTTATTCTAGGCATTGGGGATATGGTGATAAATAAGACAGATTCTGCCTTCAAGGAGTTTGTAGATGATACACAGATATACAAGTGTGATAATTTTGGCTAATTCTTTTTTTTTAAATAAAATGATCTTTGAGATATATTATTAAGTGAATATTATTATTGAAAAGTGAACATGTATATAGCACAATATGTGTAGTGTGATCCTTTTTATATGGAGTTAACTATACATATATATGATGAATTACTAGTGAAATGAAATTTTAAGATGTTGAAAATGCAAATCTGAATACTTTTAGATTTAATAGATGTAAAGTTACTTTGTCAAATTTCCGTAACAATTTCTAGACACTGAATTTCTAGATTTATCTCATTGATTACTCATAATAAACAGTTCAGAGTTTGGTGTCAGCCCATGGGCCATTCTTTGAGTGATATTATTCTTTTCACTTTTTAAAATACTATAACATTTCTTGTATAATTGCAATTGTTTTGAAAAAAAAAATCCTAATTTGGTCTGATAACAGACACAGTAAAGAAGTGGTTCTGAGGATGGGGTAATTTTATGGACAAGCAAACAAAGAAGGTGGCAAAAAGGAGGTGATATGTGATCTGGATTTTAAAGGCTACATGGGCATTCGTCAGAAGGATAAGTGTGGAAGAGTATTTTATTTTCTTTAATTTTTTTAAATGTTTATTCTTGAGAGAAAGCACAAGCAGGGGAGGGGCAGAGAGAGAGGGAGACACAGAATCTGAAGCAGGCTCCAGGCTCTGAGCTGTCAGCACAGAGCCTGACGCAGGGCTCAAACTCACTAACTGTAAGATCATGACCTGAGCCAAAGTTGGATGCTTAACCACCCAGGCACCCTGGAAGAGTATTTTAAACAGAGGGAAAATGGGAGCCATGGCAGGGAGGTGTGAAATTGCTCGTTGTGTTGAGAAAGATAGTGGACATCTGTTGTTTTAGCCTGCTCAGCATCTAGTCTCCCTTCTTCCATTTCCCTTAGGGACCCACAACTTCTCCATTCTCAGCGTAGGTGGTTTGGGTAGGGCTGACCTCTTCCCTAGCTCACAAATCAATCAGCATTTCTCACCCCACTCCCCTTCCAGTAATTGGTTCAGGACATCAATTATGTCAAGAACTTTTGCTGTAACCCTGGCCAGAGGAGGGGAAAGAAGTGCTTGTTCCTTCTGGGGCTGTTGAGAAGGGAGATGTAAGCCCAGACTGACAGAGTACCAGTTTAACACTGGACAAATGAACCAGTTTGAGAATGGAGCCTGCAGAGAAAAAGAGCAGAGACCAGAGATAGAAACTCAATCCAAAGACTTTATGCCCTCACATGTAGCCATACCCTATCTTCTACCCCTGAGATTTTCAGTTACATGAACAAATAACTTTTTTATTCATTTAATCTTAACTGAAAGACCTACACAAGGAATATTTTGGTGTGCTAGAATAGTGTGTGTGTGTGTGTGTGTGTGTGTGTGTGTGTGTGTGTATACACTAGGGACTAAGAGGCTGCAAGGGTGGGCAGGGGCTAGAAGAGCTTAGGAACAGGCCCTCATTTACGGAGGAGCTCTGGAGGGTCTAAAGCAATGTTAAAAAGGAGTCACTAGTGCTAAGCCTACATCACCAAACCAAAACTAACATCTAACTTCATTGCAGTTTCAGTCTCCTCCAGGAATGTAATCTTAACTCATTGATCTGGAATTTCTTGGTTGGCAGTAGTGAGGTAATTTAGCTAATAGGCCCTCTTTTATCTCCCAAAGGAAGGTGACCTTGACTGAAATAATCCTTTTTTTTTTTCTTCATTTGTGACTTCCTTATCCCATCCCTTCTCTGCCTTTAAAACCTTTCCTTTTCTGTAGCTCTTTGGAGTTCCTTTCTATTTGCTAGATGGAATACTGCCCAATTTATACATCATTCAATAAAGCCATTTAGATCTTTAAAACACAGTTGAATTTTTTTTACTCTGTTGAATTTTTATTTAACTGCGGTGATTACCTCAAGAAAATGAAGAGCTATAACTCAGAAACTAATATTAAGAACATTTACTTCCTCAGGTTTTTCTAGCAGTTTCATTTTTATTATTCTCTTTCTTTCCCTCTGGTTGGGGCTAGGCAATTAAACATAGAAAGGACCTAGCAAGTCCCTGAAAATGACATTTTAAAGTGTTTTCCTTTGAAGAAATGAGAGTTGTTATTTTATTTTGAGCAATGAAGTAGCAGACTCTATTTACTTGTGTTTTCTAATAAGCAGTCAGTATAAGCAGACTTTCACTGTAGAAACTTTTAGGAATATTAAGAATCTTCTTTTCTGAAGCACCCTACTCACAGAATTCATTTTCTCAGCAGGAACAAGAAGTAACACTTCAGCCATTTTGGACATTATAACAAAAATAAATGAGCTTCACATCAACTTGCCTACATATATTTGTCCTGTTTCTTTAGTCTATAACAATTCCCTAGGCTTTTTTCTTTTATATTTTTCATGATTCCAAGTTAGTGGTTTTACAGCATGTCCCTTAATTTGGATTTGTCTGATTGTGATTAGATTGTGATTAGATTCAGGGTGAACATCTTCCCACAAACACTCCATAGATGATGTTGTATCTCCAAGTTTAAGAGCAAGGGTCTTATGATGTCCAGTTATTGTCCAATTTTTACTTAATTTTGATGGTTTAGTTAAGGTGGCGTCCACCAGATTTATCCATTATACCTTTACACCTTTTAATAACCTGTGGGATGATTCTTTGGCAATAAATAACACTCTCAATATCTTTTGTACATTGTTTCAAAGAAGAAAAATGGCCCAGTTGAAACCTTACAGAGTTGGAAAGGATTATTTCAACAAATTTCTAGTTACTACCCACTAAACTATGTCATCCTAGGTGCTACGACCACACAGTAGTGAGACTGACCAGAGTAAAACAAAGAGCAAAATACCACAGGAGAATTTGGGAGAATGACATAGACCACATTAAAAGTGAGGAAGAGGAAGTTCAGAGACAGGCAATGACTTGACCGAGATTTTACAATCAAATGTCAGAAGTGAGATTAGAACTTTGGTTTTTCTGATATCCAATCCAGCGTTCTTTTCGTGACAGCCTAAGAAGATTGTATTGTAAAGCTGGTTTTCCAGGACAGGTGTAACATTTGTTCTTACAGTGAAAACAGTTCATGACACCTTACTATGTAACTAAAAGAACAAGCTTTCTCCAGGCCCACCACAATGTGTTTCAGAGAAAATGTTATTTAGATTGATTTAAATTATGTACATTGTGACATTTAACTCCATTGGACACCTAGTCTAGTTTTAGCTCCGAGAAATGCTTCCTCATACTGACAGTGACAAACACACTTGCAGATCTGATGTTGCTCATCTGCCACACCTTAAATCTACTACGGAACAAGATTTTTCTATTCACAAGTCAGGAAACAATTCAAAGGTATTTAAATCCTACATCCTGAGAGCGCTTACAGTTGACACATAATTGCTTTATGAGTGTTTGCATACATCTCACTGGAATCTCAAAAACGACCCACTTACTCCTTAAGGTGGGAAGTGCGGATCGGTACATATAGTCTGGATTGCTAAATGCTTTGCCTTAACATTTAAGAATCTCTAGTGTATACTTTTCAGAATAGAAACATAAGAGAAATAGTCTTATACATACATTCGTTCAAGTATGTATTATACATTCATGCAGGACTATCGGCTTCAAATTTAAAAGCTGGTTCTGGTAATGAACTGTTTTAGGCATTGGTTTGGTGAGTCATGAGATTCTTTTGGGCTCAGTTTTGGATCTATAGACCCTGAAGGCCACAATATCATTTGACCTTTGTTCGTGCTTCTCAATACCGAACCTTGTAACATTCTGCGTGCTTTGGGATAAATGAATTTAATTAAAGAGTTAAATATTACATTTACAATTTTTTACATATGACTCTGGAGAGAACTCCCTCCGCCAACTGCTAAAGAGCCCGCCTTCCCGATTCTGGAGGACAGGCAGGTTTCCCAAAGGGCTCTACCGTGGGGGTTAGTGACTGAAGTGGGCTGGTCAATCGGAAAGTCCTTTTCCCCTTGCTACAAGCTTGAGCTCGGAGAAAGCTCAGCACTGACAGGGCGTCAGACAAACAACCCACCACCCCAGGCTCTCAGGCCCCGCTGAGCCTCACGGTCCGCCCAGGGACAATCGCGCCCAGCTCTGCCGCTGAACCCATGCAAGGCCTGGCTGGGCTGACGTAGGCTCCAGGCGAGAAATTATTTCACAACTGTCAAGAGGAAAGCGCGCGCCCACTCCGTCATTTCTAGGAAGGCCGGGGCCTGCCAGGCTGCGGGGGCGGACGGGAAGGACCGCACACTCCCCAAAACAACTGCAAATCCAGGGACAACCGGCGCACGCGCAAAGCTCTCTTGCGCCTGAGGTTGAGAGGCTCCCTCCGCCAGCTGCCGGATCTAACTTGTGGGCCTTCCCGGCGCGCCGACTTCCGCGCCTGAGCGGCCGTGACGTAGCCGGTCTCCTCCTCTCGTCCTCCCGCGGCGCCGGTCTCTTGTGACGTCAGCAGCAGACTCCTCTCAGTCGATATAGTGCTAAGTGAGGGGCGGGCCGGATGGGCTGGTTGCCTGCTCCTCCCCAACCTGAACTTGTTTTGTAAAGGAAACCTCTTGTAATTTCCTAAGACTTTAGATTAAATCTTTAAACTGTTCCCGTTTCCTAATAAGGGAGAAAACGGCCCTCACCCTAGTTCCAGCTCCTTCCAAGCTGAGAGTTCTGTTAGAAGTAAGCTGCAAAATGTGTTGTTATTTGGATTTATTTGGAGGCTTTTTGCTTGTTGTTTTTATGTGTTCTCTTGGTGTGTCAATTGGCAGAAAGTGACATCCATAAAATCGTAACTTTGTATATTGGAAGCTGGGATAAGCAGTACCTAGTCTGGGTTAATGAAATTAATGTAATTTTAATTTAGTTTAAATTTAGTTTCCATTTGAATTATCCAGGAGTGTCATCAAGAAAGCGTGGGTATAAAAAACGGTTAAAGAGCTTCCAGGAGTATTTAATCGTTTTGTAATCTGTTTAAAGCCAAAATGAAAATCAGGGTGTAATACAAGTAAAAAGCATTTAAACTGTAAGGGGTGAAGGTTTTGTTTTTAGGGATAGTCAAATAGACACAGAGATTTGTGTGACTTGCTCAATAGGGATGGAATCCAGGCCACTGCTTTCACAATGCCAATACTCTTCCCAGTTTGACTAAAGCTGCCTTTAGAACCCGCTGCTGGACCTGGGCATCTATTGCCACTTTTCTTGGCTTCCTCCCTCACTGGTCTTTTCCCCTTTTCCATGATTCTGGTTCTTGCCCTCTCCTCCCTTTTGCTTTCTCTGTTTAACTTACTCTGTTTTCTTGATAGTTGAATCAGCCTTTCCTTTAAATACCTCTTTTTACAAAATACCTGTAAAAGTGAGGGCACCTGGGTGGCTCGGTTGGTTGAGCCCTCCCTCCGACTTTGGCTCAGGTCATGATCTCCCACTGAGTGAGTTTGAGCCCACCTGGCCTCTGTGCTGACAGCTCAGAGCCTGCTTTGGATTCTGTGTCTCCCTCTCTGCCACTCCTCTGCTTGCACTGTCTATCTTTCTCTCTCTCTCTTTCAAAAAAAATTTTAAATACCTGTGAAAGGAAGTGGAAGGATTTTTAAAGTTTATTTTCTTATGTTAAGGGAGGTTTTGGGGGGTGCAGGTAAGTTTGTATATGGATAGATATAAAACTTCCTCTGGTAAAAGCTGCCTCATAGCTTTTTTTCATTCATAGCAATACAGTGAAAGTAGGAGTGTGTGTGTGTGTGTGTGTGTGTGTGTGTGCGCGCGCGCGCATATGTGCGTGCAGTGAAGAAAAGAGAAAGAGAGGAGAGAGGGGAGGGAGTGCTGTGGTGCACTGTTTGGAATCAGAAACCGGAGAAAAAATATATAAACAGAGGGGTGCTCTACTCAATTCAAAATGACACAACTGTAGGTTCTATGAAAGAAATACATCGTTTCCAATCAATCCCTGCAAGTGCTTCAGTAATGCATTTCCTTAGATGATTTGTGTCTTTCAAAGAGTAAACCTGTAGCTTTAGCTGCCCCAGAAAAAGTAATCCTAGGAGTTCTGTTGATCTATTTCATAAATAATGAAATAATATATCAGTGTTTCCAGACTACATGGCCACCCTATAGGCTTCTCAGTATGGTGGCACCTGTTTCCAGTTCTGCCAGTGGATGTTGTTATCCTTCTTCTACACGTGGGGAACCTAAAGCACAGAGTCCCTTGCCTACCTTACAGACCTACAATGAGACAGAACTGCTGTTTTTTTCCATTTTCTAGTTTCTGGGTGAACATATCTAGTAATATTATCTAACTTTGAACGAATAATAGAATTCACTAAAATATACCAACTGAGTGAAGCATGTTGTCTTATTAGCAATTTATTTCTTTGGTGTTTGTCTTACTCTGCTTGGTCAACAGTAACTTGCAGAAGTTGATTGGAAACATATTTTGTATATTGATTTGAGGGTAGTCCTGAAGTTTGATTTATGTGTTATTTCCCTATATTGAAAGAAAATACACTGTTCTGTATTCCATAATTTAAAAATAATTGGAGAGGCACCTGGGTGGCTCAGTCGGTTAAACATCTGACCCTTGATTTTGGCTTAGATTGTTGAGTTCGAGCCCTGAGTCAGGCTCCACATGGAGCCTGCTTGGGATTCTTTCCCCCTCTCTCTGCCCCTCCCCTGCTTGCAAGCTCTCTCTCAAAATGAATAAGTAATCTTAAAAAAAAATTGGAAACTCGAGTGCATTAACCTAAGTGAAGCAGACAAATACTATTCCATATTCACCAGGATGTACATTACATCCCAGAACTTACTCCTCTTATAATTGGAAGTTTGTATCCTCTGACCAGTTATCTCCCCATTCCCTGCCTCCTTCCACCAGCCTTTGGTAACCACTACTGTTTCTCTGAGTTTGGCTTTTTAGATCCCACATATAAGTGAGATCATACACTGGCTTATTTCGCTTAGCATAATGCCCTCAAAGTTCATCCAAGTTGTCTCAAATGGCAGAATTTCCTTTTTTCTCATGACTGAATAGTATTACATTATATGTATACACCATATTTTTGTTATATACATCCATTGATGGATGCCTACATGGTTTCCATATCTTGGCTATTGCAAGTAACACTGCAGTAAACATGGGATTGCAGATATCTCTATGAAATCCTGATTTTAATTCCTTTGGAATCAGAAGTGGGATTGCTGGATCATTTGGTAGTACTGTTTTTAATTTTTTGAGGAACTTCTCTATACTATTTTTCATAGTGGCTGTACCAGTTTACATTCCTACCAACAATGCACAAGGATTCCTTTTCCTCCACAACTTCACCAACACTTGTCTCTCGTCTTTTTGATAATAGCCATTCCAACATGTATGAGGTGATATCTCATGGTTTTGATTTGTATTTCCCTGATGATTAGTGATGGGAGCACCTTTTCATATGCTAGTTGCCCATTTGTATGTCATCTTTGGAAGACTATTCAATTTCTCTGCCTGTTTTTTAATCAGGTTTTTGTTTTGTTGTTTTATGCTATTGAGTTGAATTCTTTATATATTTTGAAAATTATCCCCTTATTAGATATATAATTTGCAAATATTTTCTCCCATTCTGTAGGTTGCCTTTTAATTTTGTTAGTAGTTTCTTTTGCTGTGTGGTTTTTTTAGTTTGATGTGGTCCTGTTTATTGATTTTTGCTTTTTAAAAAAAATTTTTTTTAACGTTTATTTATTATTGAGAGACAGACACAGAGCGTGAGCAGGGGAGGGGTAGAGACAGGGGGAGACACAGAATCTGAAGTAGGCTCCAGGCTCCGAGCTGTCAGCGCAGAGCCCGATGCGGGGCTCGAACTCACAAAGTATGAGATCATGACCTGAGCCAAAGTCGGACGCTTAACGGACTGAGCCACCCAGGTGCTCCTATTGATTTTTGCTTTTGGTGCTTGTGCTTTTGGTGTCATATCCAGAAAATTGCTGCAAGACCAATGTCAAGGAGTTTTTTGCTGTTCCCTTTATGGTTACAGGTCTTATGTTTAAGTCTTTAATCCATTTGAGTTCATTTTTATGAGTAGTGTAAGATAAGTGTCCAATTTCATTTTTCTGCATGCAGTTATCTAGTTTTCCCAGTAACAAAGCAGATATTAAATGTTCTCAACATAATGACAACAAAAACAAAGTGGTAATTATGTGAGGGGAGGGATGTGTTGACTACCTTTGTTGTGGTCAATGTTTCATAATGTATGTGTTTATCAAATCATCACATCATGTGCCTTAAACTTACATAATATTATATGTCAGTTATATCTCAGTAAAACTGGGGTGAAAAAATAAAGAGAATTAAAAAAAATTGTTGATTTCAATGAAGAATGAAAACAGAAAAAATATGATCTGTGATATTTAATCCAAACATTTATATTAGGATAAATTATTCCCATAATGTCTGTGTAATGTTATATGTGTATCCTGAAGTTTGCAATTCACAGAAGCACTGTTATTTTATGTTATTCTTCCCCCCCAAAAAAATTCTACCTTCGAGAGTAGTGATTTTTATCTTTTATATTTTTTTATATCTTTTATATATTTTATATCTTACATTTATCATAAAATTAGAAACCTGGATCCCAGGATGGTAGAAACACAAAACTTGCTTATTCCAAAAAACTTTTTATATATTTATAGGACTTTATTATTATCCTTACTATATGCACTATTTTAAAGACAAAATATAAAGCAGGAGCATTGTTGGTTTTTTTTTTTTTTGTGGCTTCGTGGCTTTTTGTGTTGGGGTTTTGTGGCTTTAAAATACAAATAAAAATAATGTCTGTATTAGTGTTTAAAATGTCAGCAATAGTGTTGACATTTTTACTGCTAGAACTATAAAATAGAGACATGAATTAATATAATCACCTGAGAAGTTAGGCTAATCAATTCTTTTATTGGAAAACTTGAGGATGTCTTTTACTAACGTCATTCATGAGATACAATTTGAAATGGGGGCTCAAAGAGCAAGGTTTAGGGGCACCTGGGTGGCTCAGTCATTTAAGCATCTGACTCGATCTTGGCTCAGGTCATGATCTCACAGTTGTGACATCGAGCCCCACAGTGGGTGCTGTCCTCCTGGAGCTGGTTGGGGTTCTCTCTCTCTCCCTCTCGTTCTGCCCCTCCTCCATGTGCACATGCCCTCTCTCCCCCTCTTTCTCAAAATAAATAAACTTTAGGAAAAAAAGAGCAAGGTTTACTGACTTTATTCTTCTATCTTAGAACTAAGAGGCTCACACAACTAACAAGTAGTTTGAACAGAAAGCATGAACTAAAGGGACTAGGCTTTACATGTTCTGAATCTCTCAAGTGGGACAACATGTATGTACAAAAATTTCTTTAGATTATTTGGAAAAACTTTATTCCAAAGTATTGTGAACTTCCATTCTGCAGATTGGAATATATTTGGATAATGAATCTGTCCATTCATACCCATATGTCTTTGACCCTCATATTCCATTGCAGTTACTTTTTCTGCATAACAAACTGACCTAAATTTGGCATCTTAGAAACAACCATTTTATTATGTTCATAGATTTTGTGGCTCAGAAATTCCATCCAAGCACAGCATGGTTGATTCTTCTCTGAGGAGTCCCTTGGGCTGGTCTGGCTCAAAGACTAGGAGCAACTACTCTTGGCTACTTTGTGTGGGTTGGCTTCCTTACAGCTAGTGTCGTCTGGGTAATTAGACTTTATGTGGCAGTTCAGGGCTCCAGCCTCAAGTGTTCTCGTGCATAAGGCCAGTGCTGCATTGCCTTTTATGACTCAGCCTCACTATTGTGTCTGCTGTAAACTATTGGTCGAAGGAGTCATAAGTCTACCCAAATTCAGAAAGTGCGTGTGCTCGTTTTGTGTGATTCATCTTATCGTGCCTCACAGATATTGGGTTGTTGTTTTTTTTTTTTTGTTTTTTTTTTTTCAAAATTGAATTTTTTGGCAACCCTGCCTTGAACAAGTCTATCAGTGCCATTTTTTCCAACAACAGTTGCTTATTTCATGTCTCTGTGTCACGTTTTGGCAATTCAGTATTTCCAACTTTTTCCTTATTTGTCATGGTGATCTGAGATCAGCAATTAGTAATTGCTGAAAGCTCAGGTGATGGTAAGCATTTTTTAGCAATAAAATATTTTTTAAGTTTTTATTTATTTTGAGAGAGAGGGAGAGAGAGAGAGACTCCCAAGAAGGCCCGGTGCTGTCAGTGCAGAACCTGACGCGGGGCTGGAACTCACGAACTGTGAGATCATGACCTGAGCTGAAATCAAGAGTTGGAAACTTAACCAATTGAGCCCCTAGCAATAAAGTACTGTGTTTTTTAATTAAGGTATGTACGTTATTTTTTTAAGAAATAATGTTATTACACACTTAAGGGACTATAGTGTAAACATAACTTACATGCAATGAGAAACCAAAAAATTCATTTGACTCACTTTGTTGCAATATTTGCTTTATTACAGTGGTCTGCAAACAAAACCCACAATATCTCTGCGGTAAGTCTATATGTGAATTTTTGTAGGTTAGCACTTGGAATTAAGCAGATGCCTTGTACCCCCAAAAGTCTGCTCCTGTGACCCGGCCTCTCCAGAGACATGCCCTGTTTCTGGTCCCTAGCTACCCTAACCCGCGCTGCCCACAAATGTGCAGATTGCACTGTCTCAGCTGGCCTTCGGTTGTTAGCATCCTCCAGGCCTATTGGGCTCAGGCTGGTCTCCGAAACCTGCATAGCCTCCAGGATGGAAAGTGCCCACTCCTCAAAAATCTTTCTGATTTGATTTGATTAAACCAATGATTTGATTAAACAGTCTGCATTTGGATTGACTGCCTGATGTGGTCGTGGTCTTAGTCAGCCATCAATGCTCCCAGGTGTCTATTCTTGGACGGTACCCAACAGTTCTGGCTGTTCCATGCTGGCAGGTTTGTGCACTTTCCTCCACCTCTGCCTTCAGGAGAAATATGCACATTTGTGTAAAATAAGGCTTGGAATTAGATGCCAGGTACTAGAAAAAGACTGCTTCTGTGATCTGGCCTCACCCTGTTCCAGGTTCCTGGCCACCCTGACTTGTGTGACATGCACATGGGCAGGGCGTCCCCTGTCATCCATCCTTGGGTAGCCAGAACCCTCTAGGCCTGTGGAGCTAGGGCCTACACTTAACCAACTGCACATCTTCGGGAATGGAGGGAGACCTCCCCCTGAAAACCATTCTGAGACAACCACTGAAATGGGTGACTGGGGACCCCATGTGGACCTACTGTCTGCTGGAGTCCCAGGCTTCGGGTGGCAATCAAGGCTTCCAGGTGTCTCTTCTTGGAGACCACACATTCCATCCCTGGCAAGACAACCCAGATTACTCAGGCTCTGCCATCAATAGGAATAGGCACATTTGTGTAGATTATGGCTTGGATTAGGTAGATGCTTTATAACCCCCAGGGCCTACTACAGTGACCTGGCCTCTCCAGATGCCTTGCCCTGTTTAGGTCCTTGGCCACCCTGACCCATGCCACCTGTGCATGCTTACTTTGTTTGCATGCACTTTTTTGCACTCTTGGGCAGACTCGGCACTGAAGCCCGTGGAACTCTAGCCAGGCCCCAACCACCTGCATAGCCTCTGGTGTCGTGGGAGCCCACCTCCTGAAAACCACTCTGAGATGGCAACTGGAAATGGCTAACAGTGTTTCTATGGATTTGCTTCCTTACTCGAGGCTTCAATGGAGACTAGTGCTTCCAGGTGTTTCCTAATGGAGGATACCCTGCCCTGCCTGCCTGGCTCCTTCCTGGCAAGGAAGTTGAAAAACTTCCAGCTCTGCCTTGGAGGGGGAGAATTGTGTACAATGGTAGGTAGGCCTTGCAATTAGGCTAAAGTTTTTTCTACCCCCAAAGAACCTGTGGGGGTTCTCCTCTCAGTTCTCATGTGCGAGAACCTCTCCCAACCCTTACCCTTTTCCAGGACCCTGGCCACAGGCACATGTGAGTCTGGCACATACACAGCACACACACTGACAGCTGCCCTTGAGCAGAGAGGCCCTCCAGGCCTTCGGAGCTTGGGCCCATCCCTTACCACCTGCATTGCAAAAAGTGGAGGAAGCCCACCCACCACCCCCCAAAATCACTCTAAGGTGTTAGCTGAAATGGGAGACTGCCAGTCTCCTTGTGGGCTGCTTGCCAGATGTGGTCCTGGGCTTGTGCTGTAGTCGGGCTCCCAGGTGTCTCTCTTTGGAGGATACGTTGGTGAGCCAAACCAATGTAGACCTTGCAAAGCAGTCCAGATTCACTCAGCTCTGCCTTCAGGTGAATATGTGCATTTGTGTACCAGAAGGCTTGGGATTAGGCAGATCAGGTACCTCCAATAGTCCCCTCCCCTGCCTGGGCCTCACCTGACATTGACCTGTTCCTGGCTACTCTGATCCATGAAGGTATCCTTCAATAAGAGGCACTTAGGGTTCTTGATTGCTGCAGAAGCCTCCAACCCCATCATGCAGCCAGGCCATGTGGGCTGACTGTAGCCAGTTTAAAGCTGCTTCCTCAGAAAGATTTTTGGTGGTGAGCTACATCCACCCAAAATGCTATGTAGGTGATTGGGGACTTGGCGTGAAATCCTAGGCCTGATGGGCACTGGCTGCCTGGGCAGGCTGACAGGTGCGTACTGCACATGCATGGGCCATGCAGGTAGCCAGGGACAGGTGTATGCGGAAGCCAGATAACAGGTGCAGGCTATAGGGACTATAACATATCTCCCTAATTCCAGGCTCTAACATAGACAAATCTGCCTGTTCAACTGGGGGTAGAACCGGAGGAATCTAGATGACCTTACCAGGGTGGGGACGCACGGGATGGTCAGGTACACCCAAATGTGTACTGACAGTCCTCAATGTAAAATGGAGCCTCAGAAATACTTTGAGCTGGTGGGCTCCCTACACCCTGAGACCACTCAGGTGGTTGATGTCCTACCAGAGCTCCATGGACCTGGAGTGCCCCTGCAAATGCTAACAGTGTGCAGACGGCACATTCATCGTCCGTGCAGGTCAGGGTGGCCAGGACAATATCCTGAAGCGCCTGTTCACAGGGAGAAGCATTGGGGGTTCCTGACATCTGCCTAATTCAAAGCATTCACCTACACAAATGCTCATATTCCACCTGAGGGCAGAGCTGGAGGAATTTGGACAGACCTGCCAAAGTGGGTCAGCCCAGGATAGTTAGGGTACTCTCTAAGAAGAAACACCTGGGAGCCTTAGATCCCTGGATCCAGGTAACACCTGGAGAAGCCTAGGATTACATCGGGCAATCCATTCCAAATGGGGACTATCTGTTGCCAATTAAATCTGCAGCCTCAGAAGATTTATAAGGAGTGTGCACTCTCCACATTGGAGCTTGTGAAGGTTTTGGAGAAAGGCCTAAGCCCAACAGACCTAGGGGGCCTGGGCACCCAAAGGCCAGCTGACAAAGTACAGACTGCATGTTTATACGTAGCACAGGGCAGGGGAGACAGGGACATAAAACATGACAGCTGTAGGGAGAGGCTGGGTCCCAGGAGCAGGTTACTGGGGGTACTTGCTTCTAATTCCAAGTGCTAATTTTCACAAATGTTCATATTTCCCCTGAAGGCAGAGCTGGAGGAATCTGGACTGCTTTGCTAGGGTGAGTCCACACAAGATGGTTGGGGTATATTCCGAGAAGAGATATCTGGGAGACTTGCTTGATGGGGAACCCCAGGACCCCACCAGGCAGCCAGTCCACATGGCAACTGACTGTCACCGGTTTAAATCTGCCTCAGAAAGGTTTTCCTGATGTGGACTCCCTCCACCATGAGGCCAGGCAGGTAGCTGTGGTGTTTCCAGAGCTTCAGGCACCTGGACTGCAGCTCTGTCGCCTATGGCCAGCTGGACGAAAGTGGATGGCCTTGTCAACGTGGGGCTGGGCCCATAGGCCAGGGTCTTCCCAGTATGAGACACCTGGAAGACTTGTAAACTCAGGACCTCATCAAGCAGCCAGTCCAAATGGGGACTGTCACCAGTTAAAAGCTACCATCTCAGAATTTGGGGAGGTGGACACCCTCTGAGCTGATGGCGATACAGGTGGTTCGGACCCACCCTAGTTCTGCTGGCCTGGAAGGCCATGGCTGCCCTCATCAAGTTGATGGGGTGTGTGTTACACATTCTCAAGCTGCTCAGGTCAGGGTAGGCAGGAACCTAGAAGAGGGTGAGTATCTGGAGAGGTTGGACCATGGGAGTACATGCTGAATGTCCAAGGAATCTGCCTAATTCCAAGCACTAATCTACACAAATGCACATATTCCCCTTGGGGGCAGAGCTGGGGGGATCTGGTCTGCCTGCCAGGGCAGGTGAGGCAGCATGGTCTAGGAACCCTCCCCTAAGAGACTTCACGACCTCACAGTTTGTGGGTTCCAGCCCTACATCAGGCACTGCACTGACCGTGTGGAAGCCTTCTTGGGATTCTCTTTCCCTCTCTCCCTGCTTCCTCTCCCACTCACACTTTTTCTCTCTCTCTCAAAAATAAGTAAACTAAAAAAAAAAGAAAAAAGATATCTAGGAGCCTTGATTGCTAGAGAAGCTCAAGAAAGCATCAGCCAGCCAGTCCAAATGGGGACTGACTACTGCCAGTTTAAATCTGTGGCCTTGGAAAATTTTTCTCAGTATGGGCTCCCCCCACCCTGAGGCTTTTCAGTTGATTGGATTCACCCAGAGCTCCAGGGGCCTGGATGGCCACCTGCAGCCCAAGGCCAGCTAACAAGGTGTGAACTGGGTATGGGTGGGACAAGCAGGTCAGGGTACCCAGGGACCTGGAATGGGCAAGTGTTGGGAGAGGCCAGGTCACAAGTGTGGGCCATTGTTAAGTCCAAGGCATCTGTTTAATCCAAGCCCTAACCTATAAAATGTACATGTGGGGGCAAATGGCAGAATGCCCCCAAAATGTGCCACTTCAGCATATTATTTTGGATTAAAGTCACTTAGGAAACAGCCAGTACAAGAATAACACTCCCAACAGCTTTGTCTCTAGAAAGCAGGAAATAAATCTCCCATGTGAAAAGTACCCTCCCTGTATCAGGATGTAAAGATAAATTTTAATCACCAGATAAGGAATTCAGAGATAAGAAGGCTGTGTAAACATCTTGTTACTTTTACTAATTTACTACCCTAGCTCAAATTCTGTTAGAATTTCTTTAAAACTGAAGCTTGTGAACCTAAGTTTTCTTTGTCTCATCAATTTCTCACAGATTTATTGATTCTTTGATTATAAAGCATGAAAATGCCTGCTTTGGTTAGTTCATCGAGTCTCAAACTTAATATCAGCCCTCCTTGTGCATATAATTAAACTATTTTTCTCCTGTTAACCTGTCTCTTGTCAATTTAATTCTTAGATCACCTAGAAGAACCTTGAAGGTAGAGAATCGTTCTTCCTCCTCAACAGTTGGCATAGCCAGCAGGATAAACTTTAGCTGGCTGGACACTGCTGCGGCTGAGAGATTATGGGACATCTGACAAAAGCTGGCACGAGGGAAGAATCCCCATCACCACATCAGCCAACTGGATCTCTGCCTGCCAGGTCTCGTGCAAGTGAGAGTGATGTGAGTCCTTTTTCTCTCTCTTCCTAAATCTAAGTTAGCAGGAGAAAATATTTGTGGAACTAGTGCCTTGGCTCTAATGGCTCTGGTGCATTTGGTAGAGTTCTCTTGGCTTCGCACATCGATTTCCACCCAGAGATGACCACAGCTTTTCTTTATCATTGTATTTTGTGTCATTTGTCATCAAAATGAATTACCATAGCAGAGCACACAGACATAGTCCCGGTCAGCCTGTTGTTCGAGTTGGCCTCACAGACTGGTGAGGTCACAGTTACCATCACATCTGTATCTGTTTAGACAAACTTTGCTGCGGGTCGTCTATGTAAAAGCCGGATGAGGTTTTTCCTTTTGTTTTGTTTTATGTCCTCAGAGCTTGGCTTTGTGACCAGTGAGAATATTCTCTCTGGTCTCCACCATCCACAAGATTGAATTACCAGAGGGTACTGTGGTGGCCTGTCAAGTAGAATGAGGTTCTGAGACACACAGTTACAAGCAGTACTCTCATTGTCTGGCCTTGCCAGCAATCGGGAGTTCTATGTTATAAGAGGTCCCAGCCCATAAGGGACCCTTGTCTTCGTAACCTCCATTAGTGCTAGAAAAGTCTCATTACAGTAGTGCCTGCCCGATGTCACAAATTAGTGGGTCTGTGACTAGAGATGTCTCACATTTTTGTGGGAGACCAAAGGTATTATTTTCTTTACACCATCCTAACTGCCTGTGCAATGAAGGCCTGTGCTGTCTTAGTCTATTTTGGGAGTAAAATTTTGGACCATGGGGGATGTATCATCTATGCCCTCACCCAGGATGCCTCTTGGGTTCTGGTCTAAGCCTGAAGAATTGCCTTTAGGTTTTCCCATAAAAAACCTTAATCGTTTGAGTCATGGTTGAGATTAGTAAGATCCTACTCATCATTGCCAGACGATGGATCCTTTCAATTGGCTATATTTGAAAGAAAAATATTATTTACAGAGAGTTTTCAATTATCTTATTAGGATGATGGCTACCCTTTGAAGCTCCTTTGACAAGATGAAAGAACAGTAATTAAACTTAAGATAAAAATTACTGTCCATATCCAATGTAAATTCCCCTTCTTGAAATCCAGCCCCATCTGCCTGTTTTAACTTCCTTTTTCCCCACAAGATTTACACAGAGCACTCCAGCCTAATTTCTAGGTTCAATATATACAGGT
This sequence comes from Herpailurus yagouaroundi, assembly GCF_014898765.1. Lineage (NCBI taxonomy): Eukaryota > Metazoa > Chordata > Mammalia > Carnivora > Felidae > Herpailurus > Herpailurus yagouaroundi. Next base: position 51,520,352 of record NW_024412400.1, read on the forward strand.
TAATCATGTAAATGCCAAAAGCCAGGAAATAAACTTAACAGTTTATTATTAAACTTAACAGACTGACAGTAAGGCCTGCTTTGCTCCTGCTTTTCAGGACTCCATAATTGGACTCTGCCAGCTTCAGGCATTTCTATGCAATATCCTTTATAGATGTATCCTAGACACTCCCACCTTCACCATACACGCGATAAAATTTATGCCCGCTGGACAGCAGCATAGCCCTTTTACTTCCACTTTCAGAAGTTCCTACCAAATTTAGAGAGGAATTAGGAAGATTAGTGGTCATCCACAACACCCCCACCCCTCACACAAACGGATGACCAAAATGTCTCCTAGGAGACATTTGGCCTAATAGAGGCCAAGGTTAAATTGTATACCTCAGAAAGAGGTTTTTGTAAAAAATGCTTTGTACAGACTTTTCAAAGGCATAAGTATTTTGACTCCCATTTTAGTTCTAAATCTCCCTGATATAGGAAGCAAGTTCCATTTTATTTATTTATTTATTTTTTTTTAATTTTTTTTTTTCAACGTTTATTTATTTTTGGGACAGAGAGAGACAGAGCATGAACGGGGGAGGGGCAGAGGAAGAGTGAGACACAGAATCAGAAACAGGCTCCAGGCTCTGAGCCATCAGACAAGAGCCTGACGCGGGGCTCGAACTCATGGACCGCGAGATCATGACCTGGCTGAAGTCGGACGCTTAACCGACTGCGCCACCCAGGCACCCCGCAAGTTCCATTTTAAAAGGCAGGTCAGTCCCTTGACACCCTAGTACTTTGTGGAAATTTAAAAAAACCTGCCTTTGTCTTGCAAATCTCTAATGTGTTAAAAGACTATCGCTTGTAATTCTACTTATTATCTTGAATTGTGTGTCACAGAAGTAACCAAATTTCCATCTCAACTGCATCATGAATTCTAATCATATTTTTAACCACTGTCATTTTTAAATCTTTTATCATTTATAAACAGCTTTACTTTTATTCAATGCTTTCACAAGTGTTGCTACAAAAATGCTTCATCTTCAAGGAAACTCATGAAAAACACTCTAGGATACAGGTTTCTGAGAACTTTAAGATCTTTAAGTAAAAAATCCAGAGTTAATGGAAAAACTGGATTTAAACAAAACAAGAATAATTCCATGTGAGTGAATAAACTGATGAAGAGGAGTAATATAATTTTTATGACTTTTGGTTAGAAATATTGTTGGTTTTTTTTTGAGAGAGAGAGAGAGAGAGAGCGAGCACGTACACGAGCGGGGGAGAGGTAGAGGGAAAGGGAGAGAGAATCTTAAGCAACTCCATGCCCACCGTGGAGCCCAACTGATAGGTCTATCCTATGACTCTGGGATCATGACCTGAGCTAAAATCAAGAGTTCGATGCTTAACCGACTGAGCCACTCCAGTGCCCCAAAACATTGCTGATTTTTAAGAATGTTTTATTTCCAGATTTAAGAAAACTTTTTCCCTTAAGCTAATGGGTTTACAGCAATAAATTACACATTTATAAACAGATTTGAAACCTTTATCTTCTCCTTACCTGATCCCCCCCCCCACCACCCAGAATGTGGAAACTCTCTGTTACTTTATATTTTCATGGCAATATATTTATTTGCATGAATTCAATAAGAATCTGTTCTCCTTGTAACAGGATACAATTGGAAACATGGGCTATATCATCAAGGCTTTGACGGGGATGTCATATTTGAGGGAAACATGCATAGACTCAGATATGACCAAATAGCTTTAAGGAACTGAAGTTGACTTAATGGAGCTAATAAAGCCCATTGCAAATATCAGCCTGACACCTTGCTTACAGAGTAACCGGCAGCCTTACAAGGTAAGTAAGGAAGATCACTTCATTGTAGGTACAAGAACCTCAGGACATTTTGGGGACATCAAGAATAAAGGAAGTAACACAAATTCATAGGTATTATAGGCAAAGTTTGATGATAAGTGTTTGGCTAAACTTCTTAACCTCAAGAGTCTATTAAAATTTCAGTCTGAAGATTCCTTATGAAAAGTTCCAGCAAAGCAGATTTAAAAGACCACAATCAATTACTATACTTGCTGTCCTTATGTAAAGAAGGCCAATTTTAATAAAAGCAAACTTATTTATAGACAAGTTAGTCTTATTTTGGCTAACTTTGAAAATGAGGGTGACCTCAGAGAGAAAAAATTGTTTCAGTAATACTTTTGTGGATATTAGATTCCAGTTCTGTTGACTATCTTTGAGGTTTTGTGTTCTACCTGTAAACCAGACTAGATTCTGAATTCTGATGTCTTGTGACTGGCTACAACTCTCCAAACAATGTTTCTGATTTTCTCCCATCCTTTTGATTTAGAATCATTGAGAATTAAAACAGACTTCTCTCCCTGAAGCCCTGCAAACTAAATATGAATGACTTGATATAAACTTCAGGAAAATCAGCACAGTAGATAACATAAAGGTAATTTTCATGCCTGATGCTCTCTGGGCCATTCAAAAAACTCAGGAGAGACATTCAAACTACACACTAGGAAAATCTCTCAGACTTCCATTACCTTCCCTCGCTGTATTTGAAGACGCTTCAAGCCTGACATTTATGCAAGTGGTTGCAGATGGCCCCAGCTCCACACCCCTGGAGTGCCCTGCCTACATGAGGCTGACAGACTGGGTCAGGCTAAGTAGGGACCTGGAACACGTCAAGTGTTAGGAGCAGCTGGTGATGGGAGACGGCTACTGGGGACACAAGGAATCTGCCTAATTCCAAACCTTAACATACATAAATGCACATATTCCTCCTGAATGTAAAATTGGAGGAATCTGGACCATATTGCTAGGGCAGAGCTGGGAGGACTAGCTAGGGGTATCCTTCAGTAACAGACATTTGGGAGCCCTGATGTTCAACATGTTCTGGACCTCATCAGGCATCCAGTCCAAAGGGGGGATTACTGCTGCCTCAGAAATATTTTTGGAGGGAGGATGTCTCTATCCTGCGGCCATTCACAGGGTTTTGGTGTGGCAGGAGTTCAACAGGCCTGGAGTGCCCCAGCCGCCCAAGACTGGCTGATAAGGTGCAGACTGTGCATGCTCGGGAGGTACAGTTCAGGGTAACCAGGGACCTGGAATGGTACTGTCAGGCAAGGCTGGGTCACAGGAGGGGGCTATTGGAGGTAACTGGCTTCTGCCTAATTCCAAATCCTAATCTGTACACATGTGCGTACTTCCCCTGAAGTCAGCGCTGGAGGAATATGGACTACCTTACGAGGGCTAAATTGGGTGGCTTGCTAAGGAACTTCAATAAGAGATGCCTGGGACCCCAGCAAACAGTAAGTACACATGGGGACCAACTTGGCTATTTCAGTGGTAGATAAAACTGAGCCTGATTTGGGAATCTATATTTTGGTTAAAAGTTCTGTATACTAAGTTACAAAGTATAGGCTACTATTGTGGCTTCTACTATGACCATGAGAGGCTTTCTTAATATAAATTCCCATATTCTTAGAATAAAAATTTGTGGTGAGACAGAAGTCAGATGTATACCACCATGGATAATGGTATGTACTAAGTTTCCTATGTGTCCTTTGTAGACCTTACTAGGTGTCTGTTCTTATAAAGTCTGGACATAGTGTGCATGAATGTATTCTTAATTTTCTAATAAGTTGAGAGTATAGTAAAGTTCAATTTTTTGGCTAATTTATATTTACAAATATAATTGCCCATTCTGAATATTTAGCAGTTGCTCTTGTAAGATAAAGTGCTACTACACAAAATAAGTCAGGAATTAAATTGATGTTATTTTCAGAATCTCTGGCATGTGTCCAGTGCTACATTCAATTTTGTAAGATAAAAATTACAGAAATCAGTACCTGGTTGTCTTGGTATATACGCTAGCTTATAATACCAAGAGACAGTGGTTCAGGCCAATCTTTCTCCTTCAAGTCAGTTTCTAATAGGGCGTGTTGTTCAGGATCCATAATGATTCTCGTGGAGATTGAAGTAGAAGTTTCCACTTTATCAGCTTCCCTAGGTATTTGGTTTCTCCATTGATTGAAGGTTTCACAGTGAATAGATAGATCTTATAGTAAAGGGGAGGGGTGGCAAGGTTGCATTTGGTGATGCTGGTGATGTTGTTGAGTCCTCAGTTGCAATAAGGTGATAGGGGTAGTAATCTGTGGAGGAGAAAAAGATGTCACAGACCCTGGAGTTGTATCTGCAGCAGAATGTGGCAATCTATTTTGTATAACCACCATTGCTGAATAGGTCATGGAAGTATCCAAAGCTGCAATGAGTATGGTATCCAATAGTGAGCAGTAAGGTAGCATACTGCATTGACCCCCATAGTAATACTTAGGGGTTTAATAATGCATAACAGATTCATGCCTACAAAATTAAGATAGTGTCCTATAAATTTGTAAATCTTGGCAGCTGTTGTTCTTGCCACTCAAGGAGATCTATAGTTTATGGCCAATATTGGCCATTATTGCGAATACCGCCCCAAGCATAATCATCCTGCATCATACTAGGCTAAGTATTAAACATCTAGTGTTGATACAGTAAAACATGGTGTTCTTCATACCTGAAATTTTTATAGACGATTTAGTTTGATGTAGTATTCTTTCTTCTTTGGTCAACGAGATTGTTTTTTTAAATGGCAGGTGCTATAATTTCTGCAGTACTCTAATGATTGTTTTTAAATCAGATTAGTTTTGATTCTGGAGTGTTGTTAGTGCTAATTCCTATCTCTGTGGATGTCTGCCGTATTAATTCAATAGAAGTTTTTCTACCATTCTATATCTATGGTTTAGAGATCTTGCTGCCTCCCAGATCATCTTAGTCCAGACTTTCATACCTAGATTGTTACTAAGCAACCTAAGCTTTTGCTTGAATAAGCCATACTTCTCAACTGATCCAGAAGCAGTTGGGTTGTATAGTATCTAGAAATTCCACAATATGCTGTATTTCCCAGCCCATTCTTAGATTAGCTTTCCTGTGAAATGTGTGCCCTAATCTGATTTTATGATGTTTGGGATACAATCAGAAATGATTCAGATTTCTAAAGCTCTTTTGGTGGATTTGTTAAAATTAAGTTTAAAAAATTTTAATTCCAGTAAAGTTAACATACAGTGTTAGATTAGTTTCAGGTGTACAATAAAGTGATTCAACAATTCTATACATTACTCAGTGCTCATCGTGATAACTGTACTCTTAAACCCCTTCACTTATTTCACCCATTCCCCCCCCACCTCCCCTCTGGTAATCATCAGTTCTCTATAGTTAAGAGTCTGTTTCTTGGTTTGTCTGTTTTCTTCTTTGTTCGTTTCTTAAATTCCATACGTGAGTGAAATCATATGTTACTTGTCTATCTCTGACTTACTTCACTTAGCATTATACTAACTTAGCTTAACTTAACTAACTAACTTAACTAACTAACTTAACTTCACTTAGCATTATACTTCACTTAGCATTATACTTACTTCACTTAGCATATACATCCATGTTGTTACAAATGGCAAGATTTCATTTTTTATGATTGAAATAATATAATAATTCCATTCTTTATCAATTCATCTTTCGATGGGCACTTGGGCTGCTTCCATAATTTAGCTACGGTAAATGATGCTGCAATAAACAAAGGGGTGCATGTATCTCTTTGAATTAGTGTTTTTGTATTTGAGGGGTACATACTCCGTAGTGGGATTACTGCATTAATGGTAGTTCCATTTTTAACTTTTTGAGGAATGTCCGTACTGTCTTCCACAGTGGCTGCAACAGTTTCCATTCCTACCAACAGTGCACAAGGGTTCCTATTTCTTTGCATTCTCTCTAACACTTAGCTATTTCTTTTGTTTTTGATTTTATACATTCTGACAGGTTTGAAGTGATATCTCATTGTAGTTTTGATCCATTTTCCCGATGGATGAATGATGTTGAGTATCTTTTCGTGTGTTTGGCTATCGGTATTTCTTCTTTGGAGAAATATCTGTCCATGTCTTCTGCCCATTTATTTTTATTTAAAAAATTTTGTAATGCATGTTTATTTTTGAGAAAAAGAGAGAACAAGAGCAAGTGGGGGAGGGGTAGAGAGAGAGACACACAGAATCTGAAGCAGGCTCATACGGGGCTCCAACACACCATGAGATCATGATCTGAGCCAAAGTTAGACTCTCAACCAACTGAGCCACCCAGGTCTTCCTGTCTTCCACCCATTTTTAATTGGATTGTTTTCTGGATGTTGAGTTGTACAAGTTCTTTATATATAAAGAATATATAAGTTCTTTATATATTTTGGATACTAACCCTTTACTAGATGTCATTTACAAATATCTTCTTCCATTCAGTAGGCAGTCTTTTAGTTTTGTTGATTATTTCTTTTGCTGTACAGAAACTTTTTATTTTGATATTGTCCCAATAGCTTATATTTGCTTTTGATTTCCTTGCCTCAGGAGACATATCTAGAAAGATGTTGCTATGGCCAATGTCAAAAAGAATTATTACCTGTGCTCTCTTCTAGGATTTTTGTGGTTTCAGGTGCCACATGTAGGTCCTTTAATCCGTTTTGAGTTTATTTTTGTGTATGGTGTTAGAAAGTGGTCCAGTTTTCATTTTTTTGCATGTAGCCACCCAGTTTTCCCAGCTCCATTTGTTGAAGAGGCTTTTTCCCATTGCATATTTTCAGCTATTTTATAAAAGATTAATTGACCATATAAGTGGGGGCTTATTTCTAGGTTTTTCTGTTCTCTTGTTTTAATCTCTTTGTCTGTTTTTGTGCCACTTACATCCTGTTTTGATTACTATAGCTTTGTAGTATAACTTGAAATCTGGAACTGTACTAGCCCCAGTTTTGTTTTTCTTTTTTCAAAATTGCTTTTGCTGTTTGGGGGTCTATTGTGGTTCTATAAAAATAATAGGATTGTTCTAGTTCTGTAAAAAAATGCTGTTGGTATTTTGATATGGATTACATTAAATCTAGTAATTAAATCTAGATCACTTTGGGTAGTATGGACATTTTAACAATATCTGTTATTCCATTCCATAAGCACGGAATATCTTTCTACTTGTTTGTGTTGTCTTCAGTGTCTTTCATCAGCATTTTATAGCTTTCAGAGTACAGGCCCTTCACTTCTTTGGTTATGTTTATTCCTAGGTATTTTATTATTCTTGGTGCAATTGTAAATGGGATTGCTTTCTTAATTTCTGTTGCTTAATTATTAGTATATAAATACATTATATATTTTGTATCCTGCAACCTTAATGAATGTATCAGTTCTAGTAAATTTTTGGTGGAGTCTTCAGGGTTTTTATATATAGTATCATGTCTATATATAGTATCATATGATACTATATAGAATCACTGCAAATAGTGAAAGTTTACTTCTCCCTTACTGATTTGAATGCTTCTTATTCCTTTTTCTTGTCTGATTAGTATGACTAGGACTTGTAGGACTACATTGAATGAAATTGATGACAGTGGACATCCTTGTCTTGGTCCTATCTTAGAGGAAAGTTCTCAGTGTTTCACCATTGCATATGATGCTCACTGTGGGTTTTTAATATATGGCCTTTATTATTTTGAAGTGTGTTCACTCTAAACCTACTTTGTTGAAAGTTTTTTTATCATGAATGAATATTGTACTTTGTCAAATGCTTTTTCTGCATCTATTGAAATGATCATATGGTTTTTATCCTTCCTCTTGTTAATGTCATGTATCACATTGATTTGCAAATATTGAACTGCCTTGCATTCCAGGAATAAATTCCATTTGATCATGGTGAATGATTTTTTAAATATATTGTTGGATTTTTTTTTTTGCTACTATTTTATTGAGGACTTCCCATTTATGTTCATCAGAGATATTAGCCTGTAGGCTTTTGTTTTTGCTTTTTTGCTTTTTGTAGTATCTTTATCTGGTTTTGATATCAGGATAATACTGGCCTCAGAATGAATTTGGAAACTTTCCCTTCCTTTTCTGTTTTTGGAAGAGTTTGAGAAGAATAGGTATTAATTCTTCTTTAAATGTTTGGTAGAATCCACTTGTGAAGCCATCTTATCCTGGATTTTTGTTTATTGGGTGTTTTTGAATTACTGATTCCAGTTTCATTGCTAGTAATCAGTGTATTCATATGTTCTATTTATTCCTGATTCAGTTTAGGGAGAGTATATGCTTCTAGGAATTCACTTCTTCTAGGATGTCCAATTTGTTAGCATATCATTTTCCTTAACATTCTCTTATAATCCTTTGTATTTCTGTGGCATTGTTATTTTTCCTCTTTCATTTCTTTAAAAAAATTTTTTTTAAATATGAAATTTATTGTCAAATTGGTTTCTATACAACACCCAGTGCTTATCCCAAAAGGTGGCCTCCTCAATATCTATCACCCACCCTCCCGTCCCTCCTACCCTTCATTAACCCTCAGTTTGTTCTCAATTTTAAGAATCTCTTATGCTCTGGCTGTCTCCCTCTCTAACCTCTTTTTTTGTTTCTTCCCCTCCCCCATGGACTTCTGTTAAGTTTCTCAGGATCCACATAAGAGTGAAAACATATGGTATGTCTTTCTCTGTATGACTTATTTCACTTAGCATCACACTCTCCAGTTCTATCCACGTTGCTACAAAAGGCCATATTTCATTCTTTCTCATTGCCACCTAGTATTCCATTGTGTATATAAATCACAATTTCTTTATCCATTCGTCAGTTGATGGATATGACATTTAGGCTCTTTCCATAATTTGGCTATTGTTGAAAGTGCTGCTATAAACATTGGGGTACAAGTGCCCCTATGCATCAGCACTCCTGTATTCCTTGGGTAAATTCCTAGCAGTACTATTGCTGGGTCACAGGGTAGATCTATTTTTAATTTTTTGAGGAACCTCCACACTGTTTTCCAGAGTGGCTGCACCAGTCTGCATTCCCACCAACAGTGCAAGAGGGTTCCTGTTTCTCCACATCCTCTCCAGCATCTATAGTCTCCTGATTTGTTCATTTTGGCCACTCTAACTGGCGTGAGGTGATATATGAGTGTGGTTCTGATTTGTATTTCCCTGATGAGGAGCGACATTGAGCATCTTTTCATGTGCCTGTTGGGCATCTGGATGTCTTCTTTAGAGAAGTGTCTATTCATGTTTTCTGCCCATTTCTTCACTGGGTTATTTGTTTTTCGGGTGTGGAGTTTGGTGAGCTCTTTATAGATTTTGGATACTAGCCCTTTGTCCGATATGTCATTTGCAAATATCTTTTCCATTCCGTTGGTTGCCTTTTAGTTTTGTTGATTGTTTCCTTTGCTGTGCAGAAGTTTTTTTTTGTTTTGTTTTGTTTGTTTGTTTGTTTGTTTGTTTGTTTGTTTGTTTTTATCTTCATGAGGTCCCAATAGTTCATTTTTGCTTTTAATTCCCTTGCCTTTGGAGATGTGTCAAGTAAGAAATTGCTGTGGCTGAGATCAGAGAGGTTTTTTCCTGCTTTCTCCTCTAGGGTTTTGATGGTTTCCTGTCTCACATTCAAGTCCTTTATCTATTTTGAGTTTATTTTTGTGTATGGTGTAAGAAAGTTGTCTAGTTTCATTCTTCTGCTTGTTGTTGTCCAGTTCTCCCAGCACCATTTGCTAAAGAGACTGTCTTTTTTCCATTGGATACTCTTTCCTGCTTTGTCAAAGATTAGTTGGCCATACCTTTGTGGGTCTAGTTCTGGGGTTTCTATTCTATTCCATTGGTCTATGTGTCTGTTTTTGTGCCAATACCATGCTGTCTTGATGATGACAGCTTTGTAGTAGAGGCTAAAGTCTGGGATTGTGATGCCTCCTGCTTTGGTCTTTTTCTTCAAAATTACTTTGGCTATTTGGGGCCTTTTGTGGTTCCATACAAATTTTAGGATTGCTTGTTCTAGCTTCTAGAAGAATGCTGGTGCAATTTTGATTGGGATTGCATTGAATGTGTAGATAGCTTTGGGTAGTATTGACATTTTAACAATATTCTTCCAATCCATGAGCACGGAATGTTTTTAATTTCTTTATATCTTCTTCAATTACCTTCATAAGCTTTCTATAGTTTTCAGCATATAGATCTTTTACATCTTTGGTTAGATTTATTCCTAGGTATTTTATGCTTCTTGGTGCAATTGTGAATGGGATCAGTTTCTTTATTTGTCTTTCTGTTGCTTCATTGTTAGTGTATAAGAATGCAACTGATTTCTGTACATTGATTTTGTATCCTGCAACTTTGCTGAATTCATATATCAGTTCTAGAAGACTTTTGGTGGAGTCTATCGGATTTTCCATGTATAATATCATGTCATCTGCAAAAAGCGAAAGCTTGACTTCATCTTTGCCAATTTTGATGCCTTTGATTTCCTTTTGTTGTCTGATTGCAGATGCTAGCACTTCCAACACTCTGTTAAACAACAGTGGTGAGAGTGGACATCCCTGTCGTGTTCCTGATCTCATGGAGAAAGTTCTCAGTTTTTCCCCATTGAGGATGATATTAGCTGTGGGCTTTTCATATATGGCTTTTATGATGTTTAAGTATGTTCCTTCTATCCTGACTTTCTCGAGGGTTTTTATTAAGAAAGGATGCTGAATTTTGTCAAATGCTTTTTCTGCATCGATTGACAGGATCATATGGTTCTTATCTTTTCTTTTATTAATGTGATATATCACATTGATTGATTTGATAATATTGAACCAGCCCTGCAGCCCAGGAATGAATCCCACTTGATCATGGTGAATAATTCCTTTTATATGCTGTTGAATTCGATTTGCTAGTATCTTATTGAGAATTTTTGCATCCATATTCATCAGGGATATTGGCCTGTAGTTCTCTCTTTTTTTACTGGGTCTCTGTCTGGTTTAGGAATCAAAGTAATGCTGGCTTCATAGAATGAGTCTGGATGTTTTCCTTCCCTTTCTATTTTTTGGAACAGCTTGAGAAGGATAGGTATTATCTCTGCTTTAAATGTCTGGTAGAATTCCCCAGGGAAGCCATCTGGTCCTGGACTCTTGTTGGGAGATTTTTGATAACTGATTCAATTTCTTCGCGGATTATGTGTCTGTTCAAGCTTTCAATTTCTTCCTGTTTGAGTTTTGGAAGCGTGTGGGTGTTTAGGAATTTGTCCATTTCTTCCAGGTTGTCCGGTTTGTTGGCATATAATTTTTCATAGTATTCCCTGATAATTGCTTGTATTTCTGAGGGATTGGTTGTAATAATTCCATTTTCATTCATGATTTTATCTATTTGGGTCATCTCCCTTTTCTTTTTGAGAAGCCTGGCTAGAGGTTTATCAATTTTGTTTATTTTTTTCAAAAAACCAACTCTTGGTTTCATTGATCTGCTCTACAGTGTTTTTAGATTCTACATTGTTTATTTCTGCTCTGATCTTTATTACTTCTCTTCTTCTGCTGGATTCGGGGTGTCTTTGCTGTTCTGTTTCCTTTAGGTGTGCTGTTAGATTTTGTATTTGGGATTTTTCTTGTTTCTTGAGATAGGCCTGGATTGCAATGTATTTTCCTCTCAGGACTGCCTTTGCTGCATCCCAAAGCATTTGGGTTGTTGTATTTTCATTTTCATTTGTTTCCATATATTTTTTAATTTCTTCTCTAATTGCCTGGTTGACCTATTCATTCTTTAGTTGGGTGTTCTTTAACCTCCATGCTTTTGGAGGTTTTCCAGACTTTTTCCTGTGGTTGATTTCAAGCTTCATAGCATTGTGGTCTGAAAGTATACATGGTATGATCTCAATTCTTGTATATGTATGAAGGGCTGTTTTGTGACCCAGTATGTGATCTATCTTGGGAAGGTTCCATGTGCACTTGAGAAGAAAGTATAGTCTATTGCTTTGGGATGCAGAGTTCTAAATATATCTGTCAAGTCCATCTGATCCAATGTATCATTCAGGGCCCTTGTTTCTTTATTGATCCTGTGTCTAGATCACCTATCCATTGTTGTAAGTGGAGTATTAAAGTCCCCTGCAATTACCACATTCTTATCAATAAGGCTGCTTATGTTTGTGATTGTTTTATATATTTGGGGGCTCCCGTATTTGGCACATAGACATTTATAATTGTTAGCTCTTCCTGATGGATAGACCCTGTAATTATTATATAATGCCCTTCATTTCTTGTTACAGCCTTTAAGGTATAGTTTGTCTGATATGAGTATGGCTAGTCCAGCTTTCTTTTGACTTCCGGTAGCATGATAGATAGTTCTCCATCCCCTCACTTTCAATCTGAAGGTGTCCTCAGGTCTAAAATGAGTCTCTTGTAGACAGCAAATAGATGGGTCTTGTTTTTTTATCCATTCTGATACCCCATGTCTTTTGGTTGGAGCATTTAGTCCATTTACATTCAGTGTTATAGAAAGATATGGGTTTAGAGTCATTGTGATGTCTGTAGGTTTCATGCTTGTAGTGATGTCTCTGGTACTTTGTCTCACAGGATCCCCCTTAGGATCTCTTGTAGGGCTGGTTTAGTGGTGATGAATTCCTTCAGTTTTTGTTTGTTTGGGAAGATCTTTATCTCTCCTTCTATTCTAAATGACAGACTTGCTGGATAAAGGATTCTCGGCTGCATATTTTTTCTGTTCATCACATTGAAGATTTCCTGCCATTCCTTTCTGGCCTGCCAAGTTTCAGTAGGTAGATCCATCACTAGTCTTATTGGTCTCCCTTTATATGTTAGACCATGTTTATCCCTAGCTGCTTTCAGAATTTTCTCTTTATCCTTGTATTAAACATTTTTTTTAATGTTTATTTATTTTTGAGAGAGAGAGGCAGAGCATGAGTGGAGGATGGACAGAGAGAGAGGGAGACATAGAATCTGAAGCAGGCTCCAGGCTCTGAACTGTCAGCACAGAGCCCAACGTGGGGCTGGAACCCACGAACCTTGAGATCATGACCTGAGCCAAAGTCGGATGCTTAACCGACTGAGCCACACAGGAGCCCTTCCTCTTTCATTTCTGATTTTGAGTCCTCTCTTTTTTTTTATGGGTCTAGCTAAAGGTTTATCAATTTTATTGATCTTTTCAAAGAAGTAGGTTTTGTTTTCATTAATCTGTTATGATTTTTTAAATCTCTATTTCATTTATTTCTGCTCTAATATTTAGTATTTCCTTCCTTCTGCTAGTTTGGGGCTTTGCTCCTCTTTTTCTAGCTTCTTTAGGTGTAAAGTTAGGTTGTTTGAGATTTTTCTTGTTTCCTGATGTAGGTCTATATTGCTATAAATTTCTCTCCTAGGATAGCTTTTGCTACATCCCAAAGATTTGGGGCCATTGTATTTTCCTGATCATTTGTATGTATGTATTATTAAATTTCTTTGATTTCTTCTTTGACCCATTTGCTGTTTGATAGAATGTTATTTAATCTCCATGTATTTGTGTTCCAGATTTTTTTCTTGTGGTTGATTTCTGGTTTCATAGTGTTGTAGTCAGAAAAGATGCATGTTATGATTTCAGTCTTTTTGAATTTGTGGCCTAATGTGATCTATTCTGGAGAATGTTCCATGTGTACTTGAAAAGCATGTGTATTTTTGCTGTGTCTGAATATATCTATTAAATCCATCTGGTCCAGTTTGTCATTCAAAGCCACTGTTTCCTTGTTGATTTTCTTTCTAGGTGATCTATTGATGTAAGTGGGATGTTAAAATTTCAGTTCACTAGTATTGTTGATTTCTTCTATTATGTTTATTAACTTATTTATGTTATTTGGGTTCTTTCATGTTGGGTGCATAAATGTTTGCAATTATTATACCTTATTGTTAAATTGTTCCCTTTATGATTATATAGTGTCCATCTTTATCTCTTGTTACAGTCTGTTTCAAAGTGTGTTTTGTCCAATATATTGTTACCAGCTTTCTTTTCACTTCCATTTGCATGATAAATGTTTTTCCATCTCTTCCCTTTAAATCTGCATGTGTCTTTAGGTCTCTTGTAGGCAGGATATTGATGGGTTTTACAATTTTATCCAGTTATGCACCCTATTCTTTTGATTAGGTAGTTCAGTCCATTTACATTCAAAGTAATTACTGGTAAGTATGTATTTATTGCCATTTTATTACTTGCTTTATGGTCACTTTTGCAGTTCTTTGTTCCTTTTTACTCTCTTGTGGTTTGATGGCTTTCTTTAGTGATATGCTTGGATTCCTTTTTGGGTTTTTTTGCATATTTATGTCAGGTTACCATTAGGTTTGTGGTTTGATTTGTGGTTACCATTAGGTTTATATATAATATCCTATGCATATGGCAGTCTATATTGATTGTTGGTAAAGCTTGAACCCGTTCTAAAAGCACTAATACTTTATTTCCCCCACCCCACATTTTAGGTATATGGTGTTATACTTTACATCTTTATTTTGTGAATACCTTAACCAATTTTCATAGATATATTGATTTTAATATTTTTGAATTTGTGGCCCAATATTCCTGCTGTTGTGCTTTAACCTCCACACTGGTTTTATAAGGGATTAATATACTGTTTTTATAATGTTTATATGTACCTATGAAAGTGTTCCCTTTCCTACTTTTATTACTCCTGCTTATGGGCTTTCCTTTCCACTCAGAGAAACCCTTTAACATTTCTTGTAGAAATGGATTAGTGGTCATGAATGTCTTTATTTTCGTCTGGAAAACTACTTCTCTCTCCTTCTATTCTGAATGATAGCCTTGCTGGATAGAGAGTATTATTGGCTGCAGATTTTTCTCCTTTTAGCACTTTGAATATATCGTGCCCAAACTCAGCTGATAGCCTTATATGGGATTCCCCTTGTATGTAACTGTTTTCTCTGGCTATTTTTAAAATTCATCACTTTTTTTAAAATGTCACTTTAACTATTCTGTGTCTTGGTGTGGAGCACCTTAGGTTGATTTTGTTGGGGCTCTCTGTGCCTCTTGGATCTGGATTTCTGTTTCCTTCTGCAGATTAGGGAAGTCTTCAGCTATTATTTATTAAATTTTCTGCCCCCTTTTTTCTCTCTTCTTCTGGGATCCCTATAATATGAATGTTATTATACTTGGTGGGGTCACTGTGCTCCCTTAACCTATTCTCATTTTCTAATATTCTTTTTTTCTTCTGTTCCATTTGGTTGCTTTCCATTACTCTGTTCTCCAGGTCACTCATCCATTCTTCTACTTCCTCTAGTCCTTTATTCCATGTAGTGTATTTTTCAGTTATTGAGTTCATCTCTGGTTGGTTCTTCTTAATATTTTCTCTTTGTTGAGGAACTTGCTGAGATCCTCCACTCATTTCTCGAGCCCAGTGAGTACCTTTATGACCATTACTTAGAGTTCTGTATCTGGCCTATTGCTTATTTCCATTTTGTTTAGCTCTCTTGCTGTGTATTTGTCCTGTTCTTTCATTTGAGACCTATTCCTCTCATTTTTTCTAACTAGGTCTCCTAGTCAGCTAGGTCTCCTGCTTTTGAAATTGGTGGGCTTATGAACAAGAGGCCCTATAGTGCCCTGCAATGTGAGGTCTATGCAGCAGAAGCTGGCACTTTGGGTTTTCTGCTATGTGTGTTGTGTGCATCCTACTGTTGTGGTTGAGGTGTGTTTGACTTTAGTCTAGTTGTCTGCAATGACTCTTCGCCTGTTAGGGGTAGGGTTTCGTACCTGTGCTTTTTAAGGGCCCAGTCTGAGAGCCACCAGGGGCTTGAGTTGGGTCAGTCAAGATGCATGCCCTCAGCTCATTTTCCAGAATTGTGGTTGCACTGAACTACAGGGTACACTCCCAGCATTGTCTCCTGAAAGGCTTTTGTTGGTGGGTGGGACCTACAGTCAGACCAGCTGTCTGCCCCAAGCCCACTGGTTGGCCTGCAAACTAGTGTGTGTGATTATTTTCCACCTTCCCCAGGGCAGGAGTCACTTTGAGTGGTGCTGGCCACTGTCAGTGCTGCTTACAGAATGCCATGCTTGTGGTGCCACTTTGGATGGACTCCTGCCAAGTGGGGTGGGTTGGATGGGATAGTCTGCAGGAGAACACGAGGGTGGGATGCATAACATAAACAAGGTTTGTACTTGTCTGCTTATGGGAAGAGACTTGGAGCCATTTTGGAGGAACTCCTGCCCAGTGTGGCTGGTTGGAGGGGGAGATTCATAAGACAGTGTATCTATGGAACAAAGTAAGCCTAGGATCCTCCTATTCTGACATCTTCCCTGGCAGTCTGATTAGGTTACAGAATTTTCAACAGGGAGAATAGCTGAGTTTGATATCTCATGAAGTTTTTATGAGTAATCTAAATATAATTGTTAAGAGTTAAGTAAATTGTGGGCACTTTGGTGGGTCAGTCAGTTGAGCATGCAACTTTGGCTCAGGTCATGATCTCATGGTTTGAGCCCCACATAGGGCCTGCTGCTGTCAGTACAGAGCCCACTTAGGATCCTCTGTTCCCCTCTCTCTGCCCCTCCCCCACTTGTATGTGCTGTCTCTCAAAAATAAACTTAAAAAAAAAAAAAGAGCAAGTAAGTTGAAGAAAAAAGGTTTGAGCCACTCAGGCACCCTTTACCTATAATCAGTTAAGCATCTGCCTCTTGGTCTCAACTCAGGTCTTGATGTCAGGGTTGTGAGTTAATACCCTGCGCTCTGCTCCGCACTGGATATGAAGCCTACTTAAAAAAAGAAAACATAAAAGTTTATAGATCAACTATTTAAAATAGTTTCTCTAAGTCTTTTGGTACCCTGAAACCTTTAAGTTTTGCTAAATGAGTTAATGTAGATATCATTGAATTTAACTTATTTCCCAATAAGTAAAGAATAAAACATTAATGACTATAGGTTTATCTATTCTTTTGGCTTTCCTATCACAGAGGAATTAAAACTTGAGTCTCTTAGTAAACAGTGTTTTGTGCTTTTTGAAAGATTGTTATGAATAAGCACATATTTCAAGAAATTTATAAATACCTTCATAGTGCATTTTTAGATTGGCAAATTAAGTAAATGTAACAATTCATAATTGCTTAGTATTTTTCACTATAAAGTTTCTAAGGGTAAAAGACATTTTTTTAATTTTTAATTCACATCCAAGTTAGTTAGCATAGAGTGCAACAATGATTTCAGGAGTAGATTCTTTAGTGCCCTTCACCCATTTAGCCCATCCCCTGCTCCCACAACCTCTCCAGCAACCCTCTGTTTGTTCTCCATATTTAAGAGTCTTATGTTTTGTCCCCCTCCCTGTTTTTATATTATTTTTGCTTCCCTTATGTTCATCTGTTTTGTATCTTAAAGTTCTCATATGAGTGAAGTCATATGATATTTGTTTCTAATTTCACTTAGCATAATACCCTCTAGTTCCATCCACATAGTTGCAAATGGCAAGATTTCATTCTTTTTGATTGCCGAGTAATACTCCATTGTGTGTGTGTGTGTGTGTGTGTGTGTGTGTGTGTGTGTGTGTGTCTTCTTTATCCATTCATCCATTGATGGACCTTTGGGCTCTTTCCATACTTTGACTATTGTTGATAGTGCTGCTGTAAACATTGGGGTGCGTGTATCCCTTCCAAACAGCATACCTGTATCCCTTGGGTAAATATCTAGTAGTGTAATTGCTGGGTCGTAGGGTAGTTCTGTTTTTAAATTTTTGAGGAATCTCCATACTGTTTTCCAGAGTAGCTGCCCAGTTTGCATTCTTACCAGCAGTGCAAGACAGCTCCTATTTCTCTGCATCTTCGCCAACATCTGATGTTGTGAATGTTAGCCATTCTGACAGATGTAAGGTAGTATCTCATGGTGGTTTTGATTTGTATTTCCCTGATGATAAGTGATGTTGAGCATCTTTTCATGTGTTGGTTGGCCATCTGGATGTCTTCTTTGGAGAAGTGTCTATTCATGTCTTTTGCCCATTTCTTCACTGGATTATTTGTTTTTTGGGTGTTGAGTTTGAGAAGTTCTTTGTAGATTTTGGATATTATTTATCTGATATGTCATTTGCAAATATCTTCTCTAATTCTGTCAGTTGCCTTTTAGTTTTTCTGATTGTTTCCTTTGCTGTGCAGAAGCTTTTTATTTTGACGAGGTCCCAATAGTTCATTTTTGCTTTTGTTTCCCTTGCCTCTGGAGACGTGTTGAGTAAGAAGTTGCTGTGGCCAAGGTCAAAGTGGTTTTTGCCTGCTTTCTCCTCAAGGATTTTGATGGCTTCCTGTCTTACATTGAGGTCTTTCATCCATTTTGAGTTTATTTTTGTGTATGGTGTAAGAAAGTGGTCCAGGTTCATTCTTCTGCACGTCACTGTCCAGTTTCCCAGCACCACTTGCTGAAGAGACTGTCTTTAGTTGGCCATATGTTTGTGGGTCCATTTCTGGGTTCTCTATTCTGTTCCATTGATCTGAGTGTCTGTTTTTGTGCCAGTATCATACTGTCTTGATGATTACAGCTTTGTAGTATAGCTTGAAGTCTGGGATTGTGATGCCTCCTGCTTTGGTTTTCTTTTTCAAGATTGCTTTCGCTATTCCAGGTCTTTTCTGGTTCTGTACAAACTTTAGCATTGTTTGCTGTAGCTCTGTGAAGAATGCTGGTGTTACTTTGACAAGGATTGCATTGAATGTATAGATTGCTTTGGGTAGTGATGACATTTTAACAATATTTGTTCTTCCTATCCAGGAGCATGGAATCTTTTCCCATTTTTTTTTTTTTTGTGTGTGTCTCCTTCAATTTCTTTCATAAGCTTTCTATAGTTTTCAGTGTAAAGATTTTTCACCTCTGGTTAGATTTATTCCTAGGTATTTTATGGTTTTTGGTGCAGTTGTAAATGGGATCGATTCCTTGATTTCTCTTTCTGTTGCTTCATTTTTGGTGTGTAGGAATGCAACTGATTTCTGTGCATTGATTTTATATCCTGCCACTTTGCTGAATTCATGGACCAGTTCTAGCAGTTTTTTTGTGGAATCTTTTGGGTTTTCCATATAGAGTATCATGTCATCTGCGAAGAGTGAAAATTTGACCTCCTCCTGGCCGATTTGGATGCCTAAGGGTTAAAGCTTCTAGTATGTGATTAGAGCTACTAAAAATAGGGAAACATCTCCATATGCAAGAAAATTAGAACATGTGTTTTTCTCCTCCATTTCTTATAGCTTCTTTATCAAAAATTTTTGTCCTAAAGTGAGACTAATGTTTTTTTTTTCACATTCAGATTTTTTCCTCTTTAAAAAGTCTTGGGGCGCCTGGGTGGCGCAGTCGGTTGAGCGTCCGACTTCAGCCAGGTCACGATCTCGCGGTCCGTGAGTTCGAGCCCCGTGTCGGGCTCTGGGCTGATGGCTCAGAGCCTGGAGCCTGTTTCGGATTCTGTGTCTCCCTCTCTCTCTGCCCCTCCCCCGTTCATGCTCTGTCTCTCTCTGTCCCAAAAATAAATAAACGTTGAAAAAAAAAAAAAGTCTTAAAAGATTGTGAACAAGGAATCTTTAAAATGATTTTAATGTATGATCATTCTGGCTAAGATTAAAATGATTTATTTGAAAAATGAGTTTTAATATAAAAAGCTGGTACAAATTAAAATTTGTTTTTTGTCTGTTCAAATCATAACAGTAATCTAAGAAAATGTCCTTTTAATTGTAAACAATTTTTTTACTTTTAATGCAATGTACCTAGAAAAATAAAGGTTCCATGTTTTGTCTTCAAGTCTTTGATTACTTAGAAAAAAGAGTGTTTAATTTTATTTGCCTATGAAGTCTTTAACTGCCACTTTAGATAAAATGGATAATTATTGTATGATATGTTACTCTGTTTAATGAAAAGTCTGAACTTTTTTTATTTTTTATTTTTTTGACAAAACTCCCAAATTCTAAAATGAAGTCTTCCTGAGTTTGAAACTTCCCAGAGGATCTCTGGAAGATTTCAAGGGTTTGTTATTCCCATAAAAGAGAGATGTTAAAGGCAGCAACCTCTTTGACTTTGGCTACAGCAACTTCTTCCTTGACATGTCTCTGAAGGCAAGGGAAATAAAAGCAAAAATAAACTATTGAGACGTCATCAAGATAAAAAGCTTCTACACAGCAAAAGAAACAAAACTGAAAGGCAACCTGTGGAATGGGAGAAGATATTTGCAAATGACAAATTGGATAAAGGGTTAGTATCCAAAATCTATAAAAAACTTACCAAACTCAACATCCAAAAAACAAACAATCCAGTGAAGAAAAAGCCAGAAGACATGA
This sequence comes from Herpailurus yagouaroundi, assembly GCF_014898765.1. Lineage (NCBI taxonomy): Eukaryota > Metazoa > Chordata > Mammalia > Carnivora > Felidae > Herpailurus > Herpailurus yagouaroundi. Next base: position 51,540,453 of record NW_024412400.1, read on the forward strand.
ATGGACACTTTTCCAAGACACATGAAAAGATACTCAACAATGCTCATCATCAGAGAAATACAAATCAAAACCACACTGAGATACCACCTCATACTGGTCAGAATACCTAAGATTAACAACTCAGGAAACAACAGATGTTGGCAAGGATGTGGAAAAAGGGGAGCCCTCTTGCACTTTTGGTGGCCTGCAAACTGGTGCAGCCACTCTGGTAAACAGTGTGGAGGTTCCTCAAAAAATTAAAATTACAAATACCCTACCATCCAACAATTGCATCATTAGGAATTTATCCAGAGAATACAGGAGTGCTGACCCGAAGGGGCACATGCCCCCTAATGTTGATAGCAGTGCTATCAACAATAGCCAAATTCTGGAAAGAGCCCAAGTGTCCATCAACTGATAAATGGATTAAAGAGGTGTGTGTGTATACACAATGGAATTGTATTACAATGGACTACTACTCAGCCATCAAAAAGAATGAAATCTTGACATTTACAACAACATGGATGAAACTGGAGGGTATTATTCTAAGCAGAATAATTCAGAAAGATATGATGTCACTCATATGTGGAATTGGAGAAACTTAAATGATCATAGGGGAAGGGTAGGAAAAATAAAAACAGAGAGGCAAACCATAAGAGACTTTTAAATACAGAGAACAAACAATTGATAGGGGTTGGGTGATGGGCATTAAGGAGGGCACTTGGGATGAGCTCTGTGTGTTATATGTAACAGATCACTGGATTCTACTCCTGAAGCCAAGACTACACTGTATGTTAGCTAACTTGAGAATAAAGAGATGTTAATTATGTTTATTTGGTATGTTAAATTGCATGGGAATCATTGTCAAGTAAGTGATGCTAAACCTTCTTAGATTATATTTCCATAAATATAATTAAGTGTTCTAGAAATTGTGTGAGACTCCTAGAAATTGGTTATGTTATCACTTGTAATTCTAGTTATTATCTTGAAGTATTGGTTATTTCTGTGATGATTAAATCTCCTTGTCAATTGCATTGTAACAATGTTTTTAAATTGTTTTTGAGAGAGAGCAGAGGGGCAGAGAGAAAGGGAGAGACAGAGAATCCCAAGCAGGCTCTGCACTGACAGCGCAGAGATCAATTGAGGGCTCAAAGTCACAAACCGTGAAATCATGACCTGAGCTGAAATCAAGAGTTGGATGCCTGACCCACTGAGCCACCCAGTGCCCCTGCATTGTAATGAATTCTAATCAAATCATTAACCATTACCATTTTTAAGTAATTTTCAGTTATTGTTTTACTTTGATGCTTTTGCAAAAGTGCTTCATCTTCAAGGAGATTCAGGAAAAAGACTGATAAATACCTGGAATATCGGTCTCTTATAACTTAAGATCATACCGTTGAACTGAGTAAGAATTTACACAGCTCTATTGGAGAAACTGATGGCTTCACAAAAGTAACAGAAGGTCAAGATGAAGGGAAATTAATTACAGGGGTGCCTGGGTGGCTTCAGTTGGTTAAGCACTGACTCTTGGTTTCAGCTCAGGTCATGATCTCATGGAGCCCTGCATCTGTCAGTGCAGAGCCTGCTTGAGATTCTCTCCCTCTCTCTCTCAAATAAAACAAAAAGAGAAATTAATTACGAATGGGAGTGAATAAACTGAAAATTTTTAGGATTTTTATTTTTTGAAATACTGCTTTGTAAAAAAAAATTTTAAGTTTGAGAGAGAATGCAAGTGGGGTAGGAACAGAGAAAGAGGAAAGAGAATCCCAAGCAGATTCCCCACTGTCAGTGCAGGCCTGATGTGAGGCTTGAACTCATAAACTTTGAGATCATGACCTGAGCCGAAACAAAGAGATGGACCCTTAACTGACGGAGCCACTCAGATGCCCCAAAATACTAGCTTTTTCATCTTTTTTTTCCCAGATACAGGAAAACCTTTCCTCAGCAATTTGGTAATTTATACCTTTGTAAGCTCTGCCTGCCTGATCACCCCAGAATTTGGAAACTCTCAGTGAGTATTCTTATATACTTATTGAACATATACAAATATATTGCCATAAGAATCTGTCTTCCTTATAACAGGACAGTTGGGAACACTGGTTTTATTACTAAGGTTTTGACTGGAATGTCATATTTAAGAGAGATCTGCATAGGCTCAGATATAACTAGACAGCTTTAAGCAACTAATACTGACTTTATGGAGCCAATAAAGTACCTTGGAATTAGTGTGATACTTGCTTACAGGTTTTCAGCATTCTTACCAGGTAAGTAAAGAGGGCCACTTCCAGGCACGTGCAGGAACCTCAGGATATTTTGGGGACCCTGTTAAAAAAGGAAGTAACCTAAATCCATAGGTATTGCAGGCAAAGCATGATGGCACATATTTTGCTTTATTTCTTAGCCTCAAGGCGCTGTTAAAAATTCAACCTGAGATGTTTTATGAAAAGTTCCACCAAAGCAGATGTAAAAGATCCTATATGATCAATCATGACTCTCACTGCACTTATATATAATCAAGCTAAGTTCATTGAAACTAGCCTTGTTTGCAAACAAATTAGTCTTAATGGTTATAATTGATAGAAATGGGGGTAATTGTAGAGAGAAAAATTGTTTTGACTGAAACTATGAACTTTTAGATATTAGATTCTAGTTCTATTAATTGACTTTGTTCTACCTGTAAACTAGACTAGATCCTTAATTTTAGTATCTCAAATCTGGTTACATCTTTCCAAAGTAACATTTCTGATTATCTCCCATTCTTTTGAAACATTGAAAGTGAATATGAATGACTTGGATGGGACCAGAGAAACCACCAGAACAGCATATGTATGGATAATCTTTTACTGGTTGTTGTGTGGCCAGAGATCACCACAGACATTTAACCTGCAAACCAGAAAGATCATTTGATTGTGACTTGCCTTCACTCCATCTAAGATGCTTTGAAATTTGGATCTAGACATCTTCTCAACTGGCTACCCTCAGAACTAAGAAACCGTTTTACAATTCAGTCTCCCCAAACTGAGGCAGCACTCTGGGATATAGACACTATCATAACCAGTATCACCACTGGATCTAGACTTTATGACATGGTGATATGTCACCAATATCACCGTGACATCCAGACCTTATGTGACATGTTCTTTGCTATTGTAATTGAGGAGGAGAGCCAACCCATGGTTGCATTTATCTGGCAAGGCAGGCGGTATCAGTTTGCTAGGCTACCACAAGGATACCTTAGCAGTCTAGTAATAGCCCATAATGTTTCAACACAAGACATCCAGGCCTTTGATGAAAACACACACAAAAACCCAGTATTTCCTATATATTGATGACATCCTTATTTATGGCGGTAACTAGGAAAAACACATTAGGGTCAAAATAGAATTAATTTAATTACTTACACTCAGAAAATGGAAAACTGACCCAAGTGAGGTCCACACACTACAGTAAAAGTGCTAGGCAAAATGTAGTCCTCTGGAGGCATAAAAAAACCCACACCTAGTCATAAACAATATCAATTGTGTATTGACTCCTACCACAAAAGAAGCAGCTCAGAAACTGAGAGGACTGTTTGGATATTTGGTATAGCACATACCACTTCTGGTGATAATATTAAAACACATTCATGAAATAAATAGGATGAGTAGAGACTTTAGATGGCTAGAGACTCAAGACAGCCTTTATTTGAAAAATGCTGTCAGAATGTTTAACACATTGGCATCATCTAATGAGGACTTTAAATACAAATTAGAGTGCCTGTACTCAGGAGAGTTTGCAGCAGCATCACTGTGGACCGAAACACCACAGAACTCCAAGTTTTACCCAACTGGGCTTTACACTAAGGAGTTCCCATTGTCTGAGAACATACACCAACCAATTGAAAGGCTCACCTAAACATTCTACAAGGCCCTAGAAAATACACACTAAGAAAATAAACCAATTACACTTAAACTCCCCAAAACCCTTCTGTAGTAGATAAAGCAGACCTCTACAAAGAGATGGGAAGTACTCTTGACTATAAAGCTATAAAATAACAATGGTACATATCTGAGTAGGGCCACAGATTAAAAGTTGACCTGCATTAACTAAAAAATATCTCAGCAATGCCAATAGTGGACTTGCTGGATTTTGAGGAGTAAGTTCAAGTGGTTAGGTAATAGGGATCACAGCAGTCAATGGTGCATGCTTTTATTTACTTTATATATATGTATATGTGTGTATATATATATATATATAGTAAATTTATATACATATATTTATATGTGTGTGTGTGTGTGTGTGTGTGTAGAGGGGGGGGGGCTGGAATATGAATGTGCATGAGTGGAGGAGAGGGGAAGAAGGAGAGACAGAGAATCTCAAGCAGGCTCCATGCTCCACATGGAGTCCAATGCAGAACTCAATCCCATGGCCCTGGGATCATGGCCTTAGCTGAAAATCAAGAGTTGGACACTCAACCAGCTGAGCTAGCCAAGTGTCCCAACAGTGCATGATTTTAGATGGATCAGCTTTCTTGCCATCATCCAGAATATCCTGGCAGTCAATCTGTAGAGGAATGACTAATAATGGACAAACCAGGATAGAATCAGGCTTGGGAGAATCAGCACAACATCAATTTATGGCTAAACTAATAGCTATAAAATTGGCAATTGAACAGTCTGTTAAGGGAAGTCAGAACGAGGTATGTAATTTTTGGATCCAAGGATGGTAGGTAAATCAATAGCTAGCTCTCTGGTCAGGTCATGGCAGGACCTGGGAAATAGGATGTAAGAGCATTTGGGGTAATGGCATATGGCAGAAAATAGCACTGGATGACATCTCTATATTGGTTACACACATCTCTGCACATCAGAAGGACAACTATGAAGTTACCAAATTTAATAACCAAGTAAACAAACTCACTAGGAAAACTAAAGAGGTAAAGATTCCTAAATTTATGAAAAAAAACAATGATTCATGTATAAGGATGAAATCAATTCAAAACATAATCATACATAAAGACAATGGAACATAAAATGTGGACACACAGATATGCCAATGGATAGGATCATTGTATGGGCACATCACCAAACAGGCCATAGTGGCAAACATGGCACTAGAACATCGTTGGAGAAAAGAAACATGTATATATCCACAAAATACCTTTAATTTAAAATTATGGGATGTAATTGCCACAATTTTGAAGCTTAGAGGATTCATTCATTGATTCTTCATTAATGAATCATCCAGATACATGCAAAGACAACAAACCCTTCCAAATTGTACAAAGTGATTACATGGAATGCTAGCCTATATTGGAGAATAAATTATGTGTATCAACAATTTTATACACATCAATTACTCTATCCTTGTGGAAGAAATAATAAAAAATCCACCATATGAGCCTTAGAAATCTGGATTCCCTGCTCTGGTAATTCAACCATCATAAAATCAGATTAGGGCACCTACTTCACATAACAGCTAATCAAGAATGGGCTAAGGAACAAGGCATAATATGAAACTTCCTCTTATTCTACAACCCAACTGTCTCTGGATCAATTGAAAGGTATCATGGCTTAAGCAAAAGCTTAGGTTGCTTACTAACAATCTAGATATGAAATCTTGGACTAAAATGATCTGGAAGGTGGCAATCACTACACCATAGATATAGAAAGGATGAAAAAATTCCTATTAGTATCGCAGGCAGCTACAGAGATAGGAATTAGCATTAATACCACCCCAGAATCTAAAATAGGAAAAGTATTAACTAAAAAACAAGAATATGGGGAAAATCATAGCACCTGCCATAATAAAACCCTACTTGGTGACCAAAGGAAAAGGTATATTACAACAAATTAAAGACCATAATATGATGCATCTGTAAAAATTTCAGGCATATAGAACATCTTTTATCAACATTGAATGCCTAATATTAGCTAGTATAATGTAGGATGATAATACTTGGGACAATGTCAATAATTGTCATAACAACTAGTGTTTCCCTTGAGTGGCAAGAACAAGAAAGAATTACAAATTTATAGGACACTGTATTTTGCAGGCATGACTCTGCTTTGCATCTTCAACTCTATTATTAAGTAGGTCAGTGCAGCATGCTGCTTATTGGCCATACTCTTCTATTGCTTACTTTGGAAAGCATACTCAGTAAAGCTACAGATATTCCTCTGTAAAATCAGTTGTGCCAGTGTTCCAAAATGGACTACCTTCTGCTCCAAATTTAATTTGAGTCTGTGACATCCTCTTCTTCCTCCATGGGTTGCCATTTTGGTCACCTTATAGCAACTGATGACTTAACTGCATTACAGGCATCACCAAGCTCAACCTCTCCACTTCTCCCTTCACTGTCAGCACCATCTACTCAGAAAACTTTAGTCAATGGAGAAACCAAATGGTTAGAGAAGCTGTTGAAGCAGTTGAAACTTGCCTTTCAATCTCCACATGAATTCCCAAGGATCTGAATGACACTAGGACGGAGTGTTGTGTATTAGTTTCAAAAGCACTAGTATATGAGAAAGACAAAGTTGTTTTTAGAAGTTGTCTTGATATCACAATAAAGTAAGCCCTATCAGGATGTATTCATCTCATCTGTTTTTACTCACAAGAATTAGCACTTCTGAGGGTCCCTGCTGGGAGCTTATCCATAAAAAACATATGAAGAAGTACCATGGCAAGGGGAAATTTAGACTAAATACTGTTTGTGGGGAGTATCCAAGAGTGTTTCATCTGAGCAGGGCTGTAGTTTCTAATGTAAATAACCAGTCCCAACACTCTGCATCTACCTTGATAGCACCCTGTATCCCACCCCAGCATTCTCCTATAGACCAACTCCACCCAAGCCCCTCACTTTGACAGGCATCCCTCCAAAGCAGCTCCTGCCAAGCCACACTTGGAAGGTATATCTGGCTGGGACCAGTGCCAGTCTAAAGTAATTTCTTCCCTGAGGCAGAAACTAGCATACCTTAGTTCCAACAGCTGGGCCTCTTTGTTGGCTGTGAAGGGATGAAACCCTGCCCATTAGTACACCTGTAGCTATTGTAGAGGCTAATTACAGACAGCTAGGCTGAGTGCCAGGGCCACCAGACAGATCCTGCAGTGGATTCAGTCAGGCTTCTTATCAGCACAGGGAACAAACCTTGCCTATTGTGCTCCCAGCATGTGATTTTGGTCATTGCAACCATCTGGCCTGAAGACCAACCCCATCCACTAGCAGACCCACAGGAATCACACAGCACAGCCACAACAAGATGATGCATGCCATTCACACAGGAGACACTCCTAGGATGTCTGATTCTTATGACCAAGGGGGATTGCACTACTGGGCACCACAAGAGTTCTACACAAGGTCACTCTAAGACCAAGAGATGTACCTAATCTACCTAATATATAGAAACAGAGTTAGAAAAAATTAGAGAACAGGTTATTTTCCAAATGAATGAATAAGACAGAAATCACAGAAAAAGATTGAAAGGAAATGGAGATAAGTAATATGTCTGATAAAGAGATCAGAGTCATGGTCATAAAGATACTGGACTTGAGAAAAGAGTGGATGAACTCTGAGAACTTCAACTAAGAGATAAAAAATATTTTAAAAAGGATCATTTAGAGCTCAAGAATAAATGAAATAAAATTTAACTAGAGGGAATCTACCACAAATTAGAAGACTCAGAAGAGGAAGAAGGGCCAACATTGTGGAGAAGTAGGGGGATCCAAGGTTCCATTCTCTCAAACAAAGCAGTGTTGAAGCCAAAGGACTTTGAACCCCAAGAGTCCAGGAGGCAAAGAGTTGCTTCCAGGGACCCACCAGGACAATCTGACAGGCCATAGGTGCATGATTGCAAACTGGGAGAGAGAAAACAAACAGAGGGGAGGGATCCCCTTCTGTGGAGAGACAAAGGGAAGAGAAAGAGAGGCTGGGGAAGCATAGGACTGTATTTGGACGAGAGAAAAACCTTGGACAGGGACAGAGAAAGATCCAGCCTCTAACTGAGAGACTTTCTCCTGACTGAGCGACTTTCTCCTGACTTTCTCCTGCCAGCATCACGCACCTGGGGAGGAGGGGGACCAGCCCTGGGCTCAGCGGCTAGGTCAGGGGTGCAGTCTGCAGTAGGAGAAAGCAATCCCCTCCCTGGAGTGCTGTGGGAAGAAGGTATAACCATTCAAAGGACAAAGCCTGCCTGCATCCGCCAGCCAGAGACCACATATCTAGCAGCACAGACTGGTGCTTCCCCAGTACTGGGGGCCCATGGAGCAAGAGTTTGAATCCCAGCCAAGCACTAGGGCATAGGAGTTTTAGCAAAACAACCACCTCATTTGTGCCCTCAGCACAGTGAGGACAGCTCAAACAGAGTGGTTTGGTACACCTGGTCTGTGGAGGAGACACTGGGTTGTCGCCATTTTTCTCCCCACCACCACCAAGGAGGGACCCTCAGGGATGAGACAGCAGGGCCCACAGTAGAGGCAGGATCCACCTACATCAAACCACAGTACTCCGCACCTGGTAACTTCCTATCTACTGGAGCAGGATTGACCCTGAGGAACCAGATGGCCCCTCCTCCAGACCTGCACTCCTGCATTGCCTGGTTTAGTTCTTGGACAGTTCTTATTATATAGACGTGTTCTTCCTTCCTTTTCTCCTTCTCATCTCTTTCCTCCTTTAGTCTGGTTACTCTGGTTGTTGGTTTGTTTAAGCATACATATTTAATCCATTCTTGATACATGTTCTACAACTCCTTCTTTATTTTCCTTTCTCTCTCTCTCTGGATTAAGCCATATGGTTTCTCTGGTCAATTTTTATTTTTTCTTTTTCCCCGCCCCTGTCATTTCTCTCTTTGTATAGGATAAGGCCTCTTCCACCAGCACTGCCTCCACCCTGTTGTTTACTTGTGGCTGGTGTTTCTGGTGTGTGTGTGTGTGTGTGTGTGTGTGTGTGTGTGTGTGTTTTCTGTTTGTTTTTTTGTTTTCCTTTCCAGGGCTACTTCAGTGAACAAATCAAAGCACATCTGGTGGAGGGTCCAAAACATCACTATGAGTGGGGAGATAAAGTAACCAAAGTCACAACAACAGAGAGCAAGTAACACTCTCCAAAAAATACCTCCTGAAAGGCCAGGCCCTGGACAGTGTATGACCCCTCTTTAATATAGTAGTGCTTACAGGTGCAGGGCACATAACAAGCTTTTAAAACATATGAGGGACATAAAACTAGCCAAGATGATGAAAAGGAAGAATTCTCCTCAAAAAAGATTCCAGGAAAAAAATTACAGCTAAAGAATTGCTCAAAACAGATATAAAAAATATAACTTAACAAGAATTTAGAATAATAGTCATAAGATTAATTGCTGGGCTTGAAAAAAAAAGCATAGAAGACAGCAGAGAATCTATTGCTGCAAAGATCAAGGAACTAAAAAATATTAACGATGAATTTAAAAATGCTGTAAATGAGGTGTAAAATAAACCAAGTGGTCACAGCGAGGATTGAAGAGGCAGTAGGGACAATAGGTGAAATAGAAGATAAAATTATAGAAAAAGATGAAGTTGAGAAAAAGAGAAAAAAATTCTGGATCATGAGGGGAGAATTAGAGAACTAAGTGAATGAAATGGAACAATATCTGTATCATAGGAGTTCCAGAAGAAGAAGAGAGAGAAAGGAGCTGAAGGTGTACGTAAACAAATGATACTTGAACAAATGTACTTGAACTTTCCCAGTCTGGGAAAGGAAACAGACATTGAAATCCAGGAGGCACAGAGAACTCCCTTCAAACATAACTTGAATCAATCTTCTGCACTACATATCATAGTGAAATTGGCAAGAGAGAATTCTGAATGCAGCTAGGGATGAACGGGCCTTAACCTACAAAGGCAGGCACATAAGGGTAGTAGCAGACCTATCTACTGAAACTTGGCAGGCCAGAAAGGAGTGGCAGGAAATTTTCAATGTGATGAGCAGGAAAAGTATGCAGCCAAGAATCCTTTATCCAGCAAGCCTGTCATTCAGAATAGGAGAGAGAAAAGTTTTCCTGAACAAAAACTGAAGGAATTCATCACCCCTAAACCAGCCCTACAAGAGATCCTAAGGGGGACTCTGTGAGTGAAATGTTGCAAGGACCACAAAGTACCAGAGACATCACTACAAGCATGAAACCTACACATAACACAATGACTCTAAACCCATATCTTTCAATAATAATGCTGAATGTAAATGGACTAAATGTTCCAGTCAAAGACATAGGGTATCAGAATGGATTAACAAAACAAAACAAAACAAAACAAGACTCATCTATTTGCTGTCTACATCTATTTGCTATCTACCCATTTTAGACCTGAGGACACCTTCAGATTGAAAGTAAGGGGACGGAGAACCATCTATTATGCTACTGGAACTCAAAAGAAAGCTGGAGTAGCCATACTTATATCAGACAAACTAGATTTTAAACTAAAGGCTGTAATAAGAGATGAAGAAGGGCATTATATCATAATTACGGAATCTATCCATCAAGAAGAGCTAGCAATTATAAACGTCTATGCACCAAATTTGGAAGCACCCAAATATATAAAACAATCACAAACATAAGCAATCTTATTGGTAAGAATGTGGTAATTGCAGGTGACTTTAATACTTCACTTATAGCAATGGACAGATCATCTAGACCAATCTAGATCATCTAGAAAACCAATAAAGAAACAATGGTCCTGAGTGATACCCTGGGCCAGGTAAACTTGACAGATACATTTAGAACTTTTCATCCTAAAGCAGCAGAATATACATTCTTCTCAAGTGCACATGTAACATTCTCCAAGATACATCACATACTGGGTAACAAAACAGCCCTCAATCAATATAAAAGAATTGAGACAATACTATGCACACTTTCAGATCACAATGCTATGAAACTTGAAATAACCACAGGAAAAAGTTTGGAAAATCTCCAAATGCATGGAGGTTAAAAAACATCCTACTAAAGAACGAATGGGTCAACCAGGCAATTAAAGAAGAAATTTAAAGATAAATGGAAAAAAATGAAAATGAAAACACAACAATCCAAACCCTTTAGGATGCAGCAAAGGCAGTCCTAAGAGAAAAATACATTGCAATCCAGGCCTGTCTCAAGAAACAAGAAAAAAAATCCCAAATTCAAAATCTAACAGTACACCTAAAGGAACTAGAAGCAGAACAGCAAAGACACCCCGAACCCAGCAGAAGAAGAGAAATAATAAAGATCAGAGCAGAAACAAACAATATAGAATCAAAAAAAAAAAAAAAAACCCAGATCAATGAAACTAAGAGTTGTTTCTTCTTAAAATAAACAAAATTGATAAACTTCTAGCCAGACTTCTCAAAAGACAACCAATCCCTCAGAAGTACAAGAAATTATCAGATTACTATGAAAAATTATATGCCAACAAACTGGACAACCTGGAAGAAATTGACAAATTCCTAAACACCCACACACCACCAAAACTCAAACAGGAAGAAATAGAAAATTTGAATAGACGCATAACTAGTGAAGACATTGAATCAGTTATCAAAAATCTCCCAACAAGTAAGAGTCCTGGACCAGACGACTTCCTGAGGAATTTTACCAGACATTTAAAACAGAGTTAATACCTATCCTTCTCAAGCTGTTACAAAAAAATAGAAATGGAAGGAAAACTTCTGGGCTCATTCTATGAAGGCAGCATTACCTTGATTCCCAAACCAGACAGAGACCCCACAAATAAGCAGAACTACAGGCCAATATCCCTGATGAACATGGATGCAAAAATTCTCAACAATATACAAGCAAATTGAATTCAACAGTATATAAAAAGGATTATTCACATGATCAAGTGGGATTCATTCCTGGGCTGCAGGGCTGGTTAAATATTTGCAAATCAATGTGATACATCACATTAATAAAAGAAAGGATCAGAACCATATGATCCTGTCAATCGATGCAGAAAAAGCATTTGGCAAAATGCAACATCCTTTCTTAATAAAAACCCTTAAGAAAGTTGGGATAGAAGGAACATACTTAAATATCATAAAAGCCATATATGAAAAGCCCACAGCTAATATCATCCTTAATGGGGAAATACTGAGAGCTTTCCCCCTGAGATCAGGAACACGACAGGGATGTCCACTCTCACCGCTGTTGTTTAACATAGTGTTAGAAGTCCTAGCATCAGCAATCAGACAACAAAATGAAATAAAAGGCATCAAAATTGGCAAAAAAGAAGTCAAACTTTTACTTTTTACAGACAATAGGATACTCTACATTTAAAATCTGAAAGACTACACCAAAAGACTGCTAGAACTGATACATGAATTCAGCAAAGTCTCAGAGTATAAAATCAATATACAGAAGTCAGTTGCATTTCTAGACACCAATAATGAAGCAACAGAAAGAGAAATAAACTTATCCCACTTACAATTGCACCAAGAACCATAAAATACCTAGGAATAAATCTAACCAAAGGTGTAAAAGATCTGTATGCTGAAAACTATAGAAAGCTTATGAAGGAAATTGAAGACACAAAGAAATGGAAAGACATTCCATGCTCATGGATTGGAAGAATAACTATTATTGAAATGTCAATACTACCCAAAGCAATCTACACATTCAAAGCAATTCCAATCAAAATTGCACCAGCATTCTTCTTAAAGCTAGAACAAACAATCATAAAATTTGTGTGGAACCACAAAAGACCCTGAATAGCCAAAGTAATATTGAAGAAGAAAACCAAAGTGGGAGGCATTACAATACCAGACTTTAGTCTCTACTACAAAGCTGTAATCATCAAGACAGTATGGCACAAAACAGACACATAGACCAATGAAATAGAATAGAGAACACAGAATTGACCCATGAATGTATGGCCAACTAATCTTTGACAAAGCAGGAAAGAATAGCCAATGGAATAAAGTCAGTCTCTTCAGCAAATGGTGCTGGGAAAACTGGACAGCGACATGTAGAAGATTCAACCTGGACCACTTTCTTACATCATACACAAAAATAAACTCAAAATGGATTAAAGACCTGAATGTGAGACAGGAAACCATCAAAACTCTAGAGGAAAAAGCAGACAACAACCTCTTTGACCTCAGTTGCAGCAATTTCTTGCTTGGACACATCTCCAAAGTCAAGGGAATTAAAAGAAAAAATGAACTATTGGGACCTCATCAAGATAAAAAAGTTTCTGCTCTGCAAAGGGCTAGTATCCAAGATCTATAAAGAACTCACCAAACTCCACACCCAAAAAACAAATTATCTGGTGAAGTAATGGGAAGAAGACATGAATAGACACGTTTCCAAAGAAGACATCCAGATGGCCCTTGGAAAGATGGGCATGAAAAGATGCTCAACATTACTCATTATCAGGGAAATACAAATCAAAGCCACACTGAGATATCACCTCACACTGGTCAGAGTGGCTAACATTAACAACTCAGGAAACTATAGATGCTGGCTAGGATGTGGAGAAACGGGAACTCTCTTACACTGCTGGTAGGAATGCAAACTGGCACAGCCACTCTGGAAAACAATGTGGAGGTTCCTCAAAAAATTAAAAAGAGAAGTACCCTGTGACCCAGCAATAGCACTGCTAGGAATTTACCCAAGGGATACAGGAGTGCTGATGCGTAGGGGCATATGTACCCCAAAGTTTATAGCAGCGCTTTCAACAATAGCCAAATTGTGGAAAGAGCCTAAATGTCCATCAACTGAATAACGGATAAAGAAGATGTGGTTTATATACACAATGGAATACTACTTGACAATGAGAAATAATGAAATCATGCCATTTGCAGCAATGTGGATGGAACTGGAAGGTATTATGCTGAGTGAAATAAATCATTCAGAGAAGAACAGATATCATATGTTTTCACTCATGTGGATATTGAGAAACTTAACAGAAGTCCATGGGGGAAGAAAAGGGGAAAAACTAGTTACAAACAGAGAGTGAGAGAGGCAAACCACAAGAGACTCTTAATATAGAGAACAAACTGAGGGTGGATGGGCATGGGAGAGGGGAAAATGGGTGATTGGTATTGAGGGGGGGCGCTTATTGGTATGAGCACTGGGTGTTATGTAAGGCAATTTGACAATAAATTATATTTGAAAAATTTTTTAAAAAGTCTAAAAAATATGAAGAATGGATCATTAATCTGGAAGACCAGGTAACGGAAACAATCAAGCTGAACAATAAAGAAAAATTATAATATATGAAACTAGATTGAAGGACCTCTGTGACATCATCAAGCATAATACTCATAGGGATCCCAGAAAGAGAAAAGTGGGCACAAAACTTATTTGAAGAAATAATAACTGAAAATTTTCCTAATCTGGGGAAGGAAACAGACATTCAGATCCAGGAAGCAGAGAGATCCCCAAACAATAAACCTAAGGAGGTCTGCAGCAAGACACATAAAATGGCAAAGATTAATGATAGAGAATCTTAAAAGCAGCAAGAGAAAAAACTAACAGTAACATATAAGTGAAACCCCATAAAGCTATTTTTCAGCAGAAAATTCGTAGGACAGAAAGTTAAAAAAAAAAAAAAAAAGACTTACAACCAAGAATACTCTATCCAGCAATGTTATCATTCAGAATTGAGGGATAAGGCATTTCTCATACAAACAAAAGTTAAAGGAGTTCATCACCACTAAATCAGCCTTACAAGAAATGTTAAAGGGAATTCTTTAAGTGGAAAGAAAATGCTATAATTAGAAGAATGAGAATTATGAAAGGAAAAAAATTTCACTGGTAAAAACAAATATATAGTAAAGGTGGTAGATTAATAACTTATAATGCCAAAATGGAGATTAAAATACAAAAGTAGTAAAATAAATTATATGTACTGAAATTAAACAAGGGATACACAAAATGCAAGGATGTAAAGTATGACCTTATTTGTATGAAATGTTGAGGGGGTAATAAAAATGTAGTGCTTTTAGTTCATGTTTGAATTTAAGCAACATCAACTTAATATAGACTATACATGCAGTATTATATATAAACCCCATGGTAACCACAAATCAAAGCCTATGATACACAAAAAAATAAAAGGAAAGGAATCAAAGTTAACACTAAAGCATAAAACCACACACACACACACACACACACACACACACACACACACACAAAACCAGAAAAGAATGAACAGTTGGCACAAAACCAGACACTCAGATCAATGGAACAGAATAGAGAACTCAGAAATGGGCCCACAAATGTGTGGCCACCTAATCTTTGACAAAGCAGGAAACAATATCCAATGGAATAAAGACAGTCTTTTTAGCAAGTGGTGCTGGAAAAATTGGGCTGCGACATGCAGAAAAATGAACCTGGACCACTTTCTTACACCATACACAAAAAAAAAAAACTCAAAATGGATGAAAGACCTCAGTGTAAGATAGGAAGCCATCAAAATCCTTGAGGAGAAAGCAGGCAAAAACCTCTTTGACCTTGGCCACAGCAGCTTCTTACTCAACACGTCTCCAGAGGCAAGGGAAACAAAAGCAAAAATGAACTATTGGGACCTCATCAGAATAAAAAAGCTTCTGCACAGTGAAGGAAACAATTACCAAAACTAAAAGGCAACCGATGGAATGGGAGAAGATATTTGCAAACAGCATTATCAGATAAAGGGTTAGTGTCCAAAATCTACAAAGAACTTCTCAAACTCAACACCCAAAAAACAAATAATCCAGTGAAGAAGTAATCATGGGCAAAAGACATGAATAGACACTTCTCCAAAGAAGACATCCAGATGGCCAACCAACACACAAAAAGATGTTCAACATCACTCATCATCAGGGAAATACAAGTCAAAACCACAATGAGATATCACCTCACACCTGTCAGAATGGCTAACGTTAACAACTCAGGCAACATCAGATGTTGGTGAGGATGCAGAGAAAGAGGATGTCTTTTGCATTGCTAGTGGGAATGCAAACTGGGCAGCTACTCAAGAAAACAGTATGGATGTTCCTCAAAAAACTAAAAATAGAACTACCCTATGACCCAGCAATTGCACTACTAGGTATTTATCCTAGGGATACAGGTATGCTGTTTTGAAGGGACACATGCACCCCAATGTTTATAGTAGTATTATCAACAATAGCCAAAGTATGGAAAGAGCCCAAATGTCCATCAATGGATGAATTGATAAAGAAGATGTAGTATATATACAATGGAGTATTACTTGGTAATCAAAAAGAATGAAATCTTGCCATTTGCAACTATGTGGCTGGAACTAGAGGGTATTATGCTAAGAAAAATTAGTCAGAGAAAGACAAATATATGACTTCACTCATATGAGGACTTTAAGACACAGAACAGATGAACATAAGGGAAGAGAAGCAAAAATAATATAAAAACAGAGAGGGGTACAAAACATTAGAGATTCTTAAATATGGAGGACAGAGGGTTACTGGAGGGGTTGGGGTGGGGGGATGGGCTAAATGTTATAAGGAATCTACTCCTGAAATCATTGTTGCACTATGTGCTAACTAATTTGGATGTAAATTAGAGAAAAAAACAAGAAGGAACAGAAAAGAACTATAAAAACATTTCAGAAAACAATGATCAAAATGGAAATACATACATATCAATAATTACATTAAAAGTAAATGGAGGGGCACCTAGGAGGCTCAGTCGGTTAAGTATCTGACTTCATCTGAGGTCATGATCTCTCAGTTTGTGAGTTTGAGCCCCACATTGGGCTCTGTGCTGACGGCTTGGAGCCTGGAGCCTGGAGCCTGTTTAGGATTCTTTCTCTCTCTCTCTCTCTCTGCCCCTCTCCCGCTCATGCTCTCTCTTGCACACGTGCTTGTTCTCTCTCACTCTTTCTCTCTCAAAAATAAATAAACATTAAAAAAAAAAGTAAAGGGACAAAATGTTCCAATCAAAAGAAATATGGTAACTGAATGGAAAAAAAAAAAAACCCATTTCTATGCTGTCTACAAGGGACTCCCTTCAGACCTACAAACAGTCTGAAAGTGAAGGCATGGAAAATAATATTTCATGCAAATAGAAGAAAAAAAACCTAGGGTACCAATATTTTAGTGGACAAAATATACATTAAAACAAAGACTGTAACTAAAGACAAGGAAGGGCATTCATTACATAATGATAAAATGATCAATAAAACATGGGAACATAAATATTGTAAATATATATGTACTCAATATAGAAGCACCCAAATACTTAAATATTAAGAGACATAAAGGGAGAAATAGTAATATAACAATAGAGGACTTTAATATTCTATGTACAACAATGGATAGATCAGACATAAAATGCAACAGAAAATCAAGAAAAACACATTAGATCAGAAAGACTTAACAGATATCTTCAGAACATTCCATCCCAAAACAACAGATTACACATTTTTTTCAAGTGCACATAGTACATTCTCCAGGATATATGCCATATCAGGCCACAAAACAAACCTCAAAAAAATTTAAGAAGACTGAAATCCTATCAAGCATCTTTTCTGATCACAACAGTATGACTAGAAATCAATTACAAGGAAACAATTGCATAAAAAACACATGTAGGTTGGGGCGCCTGGGTGGCGCAGTCGGTTAAGCGTCCGACTTCAGCCAGGTCACGATCTCGAGGTCCGTGAGTTCGAGCCCCGCGTCGGGCTCTGGGCTGATGGCTCAGAGCCTGGACCCTGTTTCTGATTCTGTGTCTCCCTCTCTCTCTGCCCCTCCCCTGTTCATGCTCTGTCTCTCTCTGTCCCAAAAAAATAAACGTTAAAAAAAAAAAAACACATGTAGGTTAAACAACAGGATATTAGGAAAAGGAGGGGTCAATGTAGAAATCAAGAAATTTAAAAAATACACGGAAACTAATGAAAACAGAAACAAAATGATACAAACATTTTCAACACAGCAAAAGCAGGTCTAAGAGGAAAGTTAATAGCAATACAAGCTTACCTCAAGAAACAAAAAAAGTCTTAAACAATTGACCCATACACCTAAAGGAATCAGAAAAAGAAGAATAAAAAATCCCAAAGTCAGTGGAAAAATAATAAAGATTAGAGCAGAAACAAACAAGATACTAAAAAAACAACAAAAGTTTAATAAAAAGGAGAGCTGACTGAAAAAAAATTGATAAATCTTTAACAAGAATAAAGAAAAAAGAGAAAGAGAAATAACATCAGATAACACAGAGACAAAAAGGATTATAAGAGAATATGAAAAATTAAATCCCAACAAAATGGACAATGTGAAAGAAATAAATAGAAACACACAATCTTCCAAAATCAAATTAGGAAGAAATAGAAAATGTAACAAATTATAAGAAAGGAAATAGAATCAGTAGAAAAACAAAAACAAAACAACTCTCAGGAACCTAAGTTCAGGAAAGATAGCTTCACAGGTAAATTTTCCCAACATGTAAAGAAGAGTTAATACATACTTAAACTATTCAAAAAAACAGAAGAGGAAGCAAAGTTTCAAATTCATTCTACAAGGTGAGAATTGCCCTGATACCTAAATAAGACAAACACACTGTAGAAAAAGAAAACTTCAGGCCAATACTTCTAATGTCCACAGATACAAATATATTGCCAAATATTCATACCAAACCGAAATGAAAATCATATTAAAGAAATGATTCACCATGATCAAGGGTATATATTACCAAGACCCAAAGAAGATTCAATAGTCCAAATCAACCAATCTGATACAACATATTAACAAAAGGATAAAAACCATATGAGTGTCTCACAAGATGTACAAAATATTTGGCAAAATTCAACATTTGTTCAAGATAAAAATTCTCCAAAAAGTAGGTATAGAGAAACATAATTCAACATAATAAAAGTAAAATAGGAAAGACACACAACTACCATAATACTAAATGAAGAGAAGTTGAAAGTTTTTTCTCTATAATCAGAAACAAATATGTCCACACTCACCACTTTAATTCAGTAGAGTACTGGAACTCTTAGCCATAGCAATCATATAATAAATAAAAAACATCCAGACTTATAAGAAAGAAGTAAAGCTGTCATATTTTCAGGAGACACAATAATATGTATATAATATATATTATATAAAATAGATAAATACACAACACTAAAGAGTCCACAAAAAAACTATTAGAATGAACAAATGTGTAAGTAAAGTTGCAGGGTACAAAACTAATAAACCTAAATTGGTTGTGTTTCAAAATATACTAAGAACAAAGTAGAAGAAACAGAAATTGCACACACATAAAAATTACAACAGCACCAAAAAAGACAAAAATACCTAGAAATGAACTTAATCACAAACGTTTCTACCCTGAAAACTATAAAACACTGATGAAAGAAATTCAAAAAAGCATAACTAATGGAGAGATAGAACATGCTAATGGTGGAGAAGTATTAATAATTTTAAAATTCCACACTACAAAAAGCAACTACATATTTAATGCAATCCCTATCAAAATTGCAATAGTACTTTTCAAAGAACTGGAATAAATAATTTACAAATGTGTATAGAAATTGCAAAACACTCTGGAGAGCTAAAGCAATCTTAAGAAAAAGCTGGAGGTAACACAATCACTGATTTCAAAATGTATGACAAATATATAGCCATCAAAAGAATATGGTACAGGAATAAAAACAGACATATAGAACAATGGAACAGAATAGGAAGCACAGAAATAAACCCCTCACTATATGATCAGTCTACAACAAAGGAGGCATACATAGACAATGGGAAAAAGACAGTCTCTTCAATAAATGGGGCAAGGAAGACAAGACAGCTATATGCACAAGAATTAAATGGAACCATTGTTTGTATCATAAACAAAAATAGGCAAAAATGGATTAAAAACCTAAATATGAGACCTGAAGTCACTAAACTCCTAAAAGAGGGGCACCTGGATGGCTCAGTCAGTTAAGTATCCAACTTCAGCTCAGGTCATTATCTCATGGTTTGAGCCCCACGTCAGGTTCTGTGCAGACAGCTTGGGGCCTGGAGCCTGCTTTGGATTCTGTCACTCCTCTCTCTCTGTCCCTCCACTGCTCACACTCTGTCTCTCTCTCAACAATAAACAAACATTAAAAAAAAAAAAACCCTAAAAGAAAACATAGTAGTCCCATGGACATTGGCCTTAGCAACATTTTTCTAGATATGTCTCTTCAAGCAGAAGAAACAAAAGAAAAAAACCTATTGAGAGTATGCTTAAAAAAAAAAAAAACTTTTATATAGCAAATGAAACCATCAACAATACAAAAGACAACATACTAAAAGTCAAAACTGTTAGTAAATGATGTATCAGAGAAGCTTAATATTCAAAATCTGTAAAGAAATTATCCTACTCTGGATGGATAAAGAAGATGTGGTATACACACACACACACACACACACACACACACACACACAATGGAGTATTACTCAGCAATTAAAAAGATTGAAATCTTGCCATTTACAACTACATAGATGGAACTGGAGGGTATTAATGCTAAGTGAAATTAGAGAAAGACAAATATATGAATTCACTCATATGAGGAATTTAAGATACAAAATGATGAACATTTTGGGAAGGGAAGCAAAAATAATATAAAAACAGGGAGGGGGACAAAACATAAAAGACTCTTAAATATGGAGAACAAACAGAGGGATGCTGGAGGGGTTGTGGGAGGGGAGATGGTCTAAATGGGTAAGGGGCATTAAGGAATCTACTCCTGAAATCATTGTTGCACCATATGCTAACTTGGATGTAAATTAAACAAATTTTTTAAAATTTAAAAAAATAAAAGCATGATTAAAAAGAAATTATTCAACTCCACACAAAAAACGCTGCAATTAAAAAATGGAAGACTAGAATAGGCATTTTTCCAAAGAACTCATCCAACTGGCCACCAGCAGCATGCAAAGATGCTCAACATCATTAATCATCAAGGGAATGCAAAATGAAACAAAAAATCAGGTATAATCACACACCAGTCACATTAGCTAGAATTAAAAAAGTAAGTGCTGGCCAGGATGTGGAGAAAAAGGAAGCACTGTGCATATTTAATAGGAATATAAATTATGAAACACTGTGGAAAATGTATGATGGTTCCCCAAAACAAATACAGAAGCATGTGATTTAGTAACTCCACTACTAGGTATTTACACAAAGAAAACGAAAACACACATTCAAAAAAATTCAATAAACAGGTCTGTTTATTGCCGCATTGTTTACAATAGCCAACATATGGAAGCTACGTAAATGTCCATCCATAAATGATTGAATAAGGAAGGTGTTTCTGTGTGTGTGTGTGTATGTGTATATGTATCTCACATGTGATACACACACACACACACAGAAATGTAACTCAGCCATAAAAGAGTGAAAATGTCCCATTTGTGACAACATGGATAGAACTACAGGGTATTATGCTAAGTTAAATAAATCAAAGATGAATACCATGTGATTTTTCTTATATGTGGAATCTCCAAATCACAACAAATAGACAAACAAACAGAAGGAAATCCATAAACACAAAGAACAAACTGGTGGTGGACTGAGATGAGGAGAGTGAGAAGGGAACAATAGGTGAAAAAAATGTGAGGTAAAAACTTCCATTATGATATAAGAAGTCATGAAAACTAAAGTGTAGCATAGGTCATATAGTCACTAGCATTGAAATAGTATTCTATGAGGACAGATTAAAGATGCACTTGTGAGCATTGTAAAATGTCAAGAGCTATCACATCACTATGTTGTTTACGTGATTCTAATTTAACATTAATATTAACCAAAGGTTTATTATTTTTGAGAGAGAGAGAGGGAGACAGAGTGTGGGGGGCGGTGGGGCAGAAAGAGAGAGAGACACAAAATCCAAAGCAGGCTCTAGGCTCCAAGTGGTCAGCATAGAGCCTGACACGGGGCTTGAACTCATGAACCATGAGATCATGACCTGAGCCGAAGTCAACTGACTGAACCGTGCCTCAAGATTAATAACTTTTAAATCAATACATAACATAGAAACCAAAGGACAACTTCCAAATTCACTCTAGAGATGAATATCACTTTGATCAAAATTAGACCAAAATCTTGTCTACAAAGACAAAAACCCCCACAAAGTTACTGAAATTTCTGTAGTACAGAAATAGAAAACTTGAGACCAATATCTCAGGTGAACATAGATGGAAAAAGCCTCACCAAAACAAACTCAACATACATTAAAGGAACCATTAAAAAGAAGAAGTGGGAGGGGGCACCTGGGTCCCTCAGTTGGTTAAGCATCTGACTTTGGCTTAGGTCTTGATCTCATGGTTCCTGGGTTCGAGCCCTGGGTTTGGCTCTGTGCTCACAGCTCAGAGCCTGGAGCTTGTTTGGATTCTGTGTCTCCCTCTCTCTGCCCCTCCCCTGCTCACACTATCTCTCTCTCTCTCTCTCTCTCTCTCTCTCTCTCTCTCTCTCTCAAAAATAAAGAAACATTAAAAAAATTAGGGGAAAAAAAGAACAAGGGGGATTTATTAAAGAGATGCAAAGAGAGTACAATATTGCAAATCATTCAATGTGATACAAAACATAAAAGGGGAAGGATAAAATGCACAGGATCACTATAATCAGTGCAAAAAGAAGTTTAATAAAATTTAACATTTGTTTATGATAAAAACTCTAAACAAAGTTTGGGAGTAAAACACCCCACCACACTGAAAAAAACATGACAAAACCACATGTGATATTGCTCTCAATAGAAAAGAACTGAAATAATCAGAAATAGACAAAGATGTTCATACTCCTCAATATTTTCTTAACAAATGTCTAGAAATTCTGGCAATGGCAATAAGACAAGAAAAAGAAAAGACATAGAAAGTGAAAGTGAGGGGCGCCTGGGTGGCTCAGTCGGTTAAGCGGCGGACTTCGGCTCAGGTCATGATCTCGCGGTCCGTGAGTTCGAGGCCCACGTCGGGCTCTGTGCGGGCTCTGTGCTGACAGCGCAGAGCCTCGAGCCTGTTTCGGATTCTGTGTCTCCCTCCCTCTGACCCTCCCTCGCTCATGCTCTGTCTCTCTCTGTCTCAAAAATAAATAAACGTTAAAAAAAATTAAAAAAAAAAAGAAAGTGAAAGTGAAAAGAGTCACATTAAAAAGATGTGATATCATATACAGAAAATCTGAAGATTTCACCAAAGAACTCTTTAAACGGATTCATGAATTCAGTAAAAATTAATATACACAAATTCATTGCATTTCCACAGAAGAATAAGGAGGTAGGAAAAAGAAAGGAAACAATCCATTTACATTAGAACCAAAAAGAAAAAGAAAAACCACCAAAAAGGGCAGAAACATAACCAAGAAAGTGAAAGACCTCGACTTTGAAAATCATAAAACACAGATGAAACAAATTAAAGATAGCACGAATCAGTGTAGAGAGACAGGACACCCACAGTGTAGAAAAATCAATTGTGTCAAAATTTCCACCCTACCCAAAACAATTGACAGATTGAATGTGATCCCTATCAAAAGGACAACTGTGTTTTCCATAGAACTAGAATAAATAATCCTAAAATGAGCATGAAATCACCAAAGACCCCAAAGAGCCCAAAGTAATGTTGAGGAGGAAGAACAGAACGGAAGTTCTCACAGTCCCTGATTTCATGATATGCTAAAAAGCTGTATGTAACCAAAAGAGTATGGTTCTGGCACAAATGAGAGGACACATGGATACATGGAACCACGTAAAGAGCCCAGAAATAAACCCACCATTATATGGTCCATTAGTCTAGGAAAAAATTGGCAAAAATAGACAAAGGGGAAAAGACCACATGTTCAATATGTAGTGCTGGGGCAACTGGATACCTGTGTGCAAAATAAGGACAGTTATACCATGTGCAAGAACAAACCCAAAGTGGAAGAGAAACCCAAAGGTGACCCATGAAACCATCAAACTCACTCAAATAGCCATAGATAGTAATCTCTTGTATATTGGCTGAAGCAATAGTTTTCTAAATAGGTCTCACCAGGCAAGAGAACCCAAAGCAAACATAAACTATGGAGAGCACACTGGCATGAAAAGCTTTTGCCCAGCAAAGGAAAACATCAGTGAAGTGAAAGGAACCCTGCTGAATGGCCCAAGTGGTTTGTAACTGATATACCATAGGGGGTTAATATCTGAAATAACCACATACTTGTAAACCACACACACACACACACACACACACACACACACACACACACACACCCCTCCACATACTTTTGTGAATAACTGGATATAGTATTTTTTCCTCAAAGAAGAGATTTGGCTAGCCAACTGACCTAGGAAGAGATGCTCGACATCAGATATCATTAAGAAGACCCACAAGGAAACCCCATGAGGTACTACCTCACACCAAGCACACTGGATTTGATCCACCAATGATATCCACCAAAGGGAACCCTTGTTATCTCCTGGTAGGTAAGTAAATTGGTGCAACTGCTATGAAAAACACTATGTTGACTGCACAAACTAAAGAAGGATCCAGTGATTCCACTCCTGAGTATTTAGTCATAGGAATGGAAAATACTACTTCAAGAAGATATATGTACTCCTAAGTTTATTGCCACTTTATATTCTTTTGCAATATCCAAGACATGGAAGTATTTAAGGGTCCATCAATAGAGGAATAGATAGATTGGTGTGTGTGTGTATGTAAATATGCATATATATTTACAAAGGAATATATGTGTATACATGTGTGTATATATATAATATATATATATTATATTTATATACACAAAAGAATATTACTTTGCCATGAAAGAGATTGAGATTGATTGTCAACAGGCTATTCTGCTAAGTGAAGTAAGTCTGACAGTGGAATATTAATACCATGTGATTTCACTTACATGTTACTCTACATAAGAAAAAAAAATTTTAGGGGCGCCTGGGTGGCGCAGTCGGTTAAGCGTCCGACTTCGGCCAGGTCACGATCTCGCGGTCCGTGAGTTCGAGCCCCGCGTCGGGCTCTGGCCTGATGGCTCAGAGCCTGGAGCCTGTTTCTGATTCTGTGTCTCCCTCTCTCTCTGCCCCTCCCCGTTCATGCTCTGTCTCTCTCTGTCCCAAAAATAAATAAACGTTGAAAAAAAAAATTTAAAAATAAAAAAAAAAAGAAAAAAAAATTTTACAGAGTCCTTGAAAGTAGGAGCAAAGCCAGACTTATTGCCAGTCTTCAGCTTTTCTTAATTTTATTTCTTGCCTTTTAGCATTTACCTGAATAACCTACATACTTTGAACTTAGAGATCAGGTCAGAGTGGTCTATACAGATTTTTGGAAAGGGAAATTAAAATAGGTGAATGGGGCCAGATTTTGAGAAGGGGAATTTACACTGGATATGAATATTAATTTTTGTTTTCAGTCTAATTTTTGTTTTTTCGTCTTCTCAACAGAGTCCCAAAAGCTAGTTAGCTATTATACTAGTAAGTCAATAGAGAACTTTCTATAAAGTAATTTTTTTCTTGCAAATATAGCCAGTGTAAAGGATCCATCATCTGGCAATGATGAGTAGGATCTTACTAATTTCAATAGTGACTCAATCCAATAAGCACTTTTATGGGAAGACATACAGGCAACTTTCCAGGCTTAAACCATAGACACAAGAAGCATCCTTGGTGAGAGCATAGATGATGCCTCCCCTATGGTCCAAAATTTTACTCCCAAAATAGTCTAAGACAGCACAGGCCTTCACTGCACAGGCAGTAAACATGATGTAGAGAAAACAGCATGTCCAGTCTCCTGCAAAAAAATGTGAGACATCTCTAGTCACAGACCCACTAATCTGTGACATGGGGCAGGCACTACTGTAATGAGACTTTTCTAGCACTAATGGCGGTTACGAAGACAAGGGTCCCTTATGGGCTGGGACCTCTTATAACATAGAACTCCCGATTGCTGGCAAGGCCAGACAATGAGAGTACTGCTTGTAACTGTGTGTCTCAGAACCTCATTCTACTTGACAGGCCACCACAGTACCCTCTGGTAATTCAATCTTGTGGATGGTGGAGACCAGAGAGAATATTCTCACTGGTCACAAAGCCAAGCTCTGAGGACATAAAACAAAACAAAAGGAAAAACCTCATCCGGCTTTTACATAGACGACCCGCAGCAAAGTTTGTCTAAACAGATACAGATGTGATGGTAACTGTGACCTCACCAGTCTGTGAGGCCAACTCGAACAACAGGCTGACCGGGACTATGTCTGTGTGCTCTGCTATGGTAATTCATTTTGATGACAAATGACACAAAATACAATGATAAAGAAAAGCTGTGGTCATCTCTGGGTGGAAATCGATGTGCCAAGCCAAGAGAACTCTACCAAATGCACCAGAGCCATTAGAGCCAAGGCACTAGTTCCACAAATATTTTCTCCTGCTAACCTAGATTTAGGAAGAGAGAGAAAAAGGACTCACATCACTTTCACTTGCACGAGACCTGGCAGGCAGAGATCCAGTTGGCTGATGTGGTGATGAGGATTCTTCCCTCGTGCCAGCTTTTGTCAGATGTCCCATAATCTCTCAGCCGCAGCAGTGTCCAGCCAGCTAAAGTTTATCCTGCTGGCTATGCCAACTGTTGAGGAGGAAGAACGATTCTCTACCTTCAAGGTTCTTCTAGGTGATCTAAGAATTAAATTGACAAGAGACAGATTAACAGGAGGAAACAGATTAACAGAGGCCCAATATTAAAATTGAGATGAAATAACCAAGGCAGGCAGCTTCTATGCTTTAAATTTTTTTTTAACATTTATTTTTCAGAGAGACAAAACATGAGTGGGGAAGGGGAAGAGAGGGAGAGGCACACACGGAATCCAAAGCAGGCCCAGTCTCTGAGCTGTTAGCACAGAGTCCAACGCAGGGCATGCTTAGCTGACTGAGCCACCCAGGTGCCCCTATGCTTATTTTAGACCTAGAAAGGATACATCTGTGAGGAACTGACAGTACAAAGAAGTTATGTTTGCAAGCTTTAATTAGTAAGGAATTCGAAACAGAATTTGGCCTGGGATAGTGAAATTAGTAAAAGTGACAAGGTTTATTTATGTAGCCTTCTTAGATTTGAATTCCAGATCTCTGGTGATTTTGAGGTCTTTTTACCACCTGGTTAAGGGGAGGTAAATTTTGCATGGGAGATTTATTTTTTGTTTTGTGGAGACAAAGAGAGTCAGGGTGTTATCCTTGCACTGACTGTTTGAGAAGAAACTTTAATTCAAAATAATCAATATGTAGGCCGTCTGGGTGACTCAGTCGGTTAAGCATCTGACTTTGGCTCAGGTCACAATCTCGCGGTTTGTGAGTTCAAGCTCCGCATCGGGCTCTGTGCTGATAGCTCAGAGCCTGGAGCCTACTTCAGATTCTGTGTCTCCCTCTCTCTCTGCCCCTCCCCTGCCCTCACTCTATCTCTATCAAAAATAAACATTAAAAATTAAAAAAATAATCAATATGCTGAAGTGGCACATTTTGGGGTAGACTGCCTTGGACTGCACATGCCCACTTGTGTAGGTTAGGTCTTAGATTTAGGCAGGTGCCTTGGAGCTCCAAGAGCCCACACCCATGGCCCAGCCTCTCCCAATGCTTGCCCTGTTCCAAGTTCGTGGGTACCTGACTTGCATGTTCTGCACATGCTCAGTATGTATCCTATCAGCTGGTCTTGGAAGTCAGTACCCTGCAGTCCTGTGCAATTTGGCCCAGTCACCAACCTTTTATAGTCTCCTGGGTGGGGGGGGGGGGGAATCCCAAAATACTTCTGCATCAGCTGCTTTGAACAGGATAGTCCACATTTGGACAGGCTGCCTGATGGAGTACTGAGTTTTTCCAGCAGTCTTCCAAAGGTCTCTTACTGGAAGACTATAGGCCTGTCTGCCTGGCCACAGCCTGGCATGGCCATCTAGAGTCCTTCAGCTTTGCCTTCAGGGAGAATGTGTTCATTTCTGTAGGTTACTGCTTGGGATTAGGCAGATGGAAGATACCCCCAATATCCCTCTCCTGTGACATGGCCTCACCCAACCCTGCCCTTTCTAGGTCCTTGACTACTCTGACCTGTGGACCTGTACATGTGCAGTCTGTACTTTGTCAGCCAGCCCTTGGCTGTTTGGGACCCAAGCCATTTTCAACTACCTTTCTATCAGGGCAGAAGGAGCCCACCCCCAAAAATCTGAGATAGCAGCTTTAAACTGGTGACAATCTGTTCCTGTTTAGACTGGCTGCCTAATGGGGTCCTGGGCTTACCAGTAATCAAATCTCCCAAATGTCTCTTACTGGAACATACCCTGGTCAATTGGCAAGTAAATGCAGATTCCTCCAGCTTTGCTTTAAAAGAAAGAAGTGTGTCTATGGAGGTTAGGGCTTGAAATTAGGCAGAATCCACAGGCTCCCAACATTATGCTCTTGATACCAGTGATCTCCTGACACTTGCTAAGGTCCAGATTCCCAGTGACCCTGGACTGTGCTGTCAAAGCACCTGGAATCGGAAGCCCTTCAGCCAGCCTCAAGAAGTCAGGGCTCACCAGGCTAGTGTAGCTGGAATTTGACCCCAAATACCCACAAAAGTTTAATATAGAAGGTACCACCCCCAAGCATCACCCTGGGGCAATAGCTACAAACTGGAGACTGTCCATTTCCATTTGGACTTGCTGCCTATAGGATTCCAGAGCTTTTCCAGAAAACAGGGCTCCCAGGAGTGTCTTATTTTAGAGGATACCTTGGGCAGCCCTTCCTGCCCTGCCTTGCCAAGCCTGTCCAGTAACCCTGAGCTCTGCGTTCAGAGGGGTTATTGCCCATTGGGTCAGTTAGGGCTTATGGAGACTCATAAATCTTTTCCCTGTAAAAATGAGTAAAGGAAACCTCATTTATAATGGAGTCAAGAAGCCCTGAAAGAGGGAGCTCTCGTGTACATACCACTCCTGCAGCCTGCTTAACCAGCGGAAAGAAAGAAGACTTATCTTGTATCTTGACAAGGTAAGACACCTTCACAGGAATTTTATCTCTTGCTTTTAAGAAAAAGAAGGAAGAGCTGGTTCAGCCCCAGCAACAAGAACTATTGCTTGCAGCCAATGAGAAATTGTCACTTCAAGCTCTTATTATTCAATGAGCTTTTGTTCCAAACAACCCTCCCCAATTTTCTTCTAAAGCTTAGTAAAAACTGACCTTCCTTTGGTCTCTTCACACTCACCATTGGTTTGCCATAGTTTGCTTGTCCCAAATTGCAATTCCTCTGCTATTCCTGAATCAACTCATTTTGCTAATAAAATAACTGGCTGTTTTAAGGTGGACATTTAATGCTGTCAGACAAGCAGATCCAGAGAAGACCCCCAACAACTCTGAGGTTGGTGAACAAACAGGTGCAAATACCCACAAAGTCAACTGAACTCATTGCTTTCTTGCTGACCCTGGAGTTCTGAGGTTGAGTCTCTTTTAGACTTGGAGCTCTGCTCTGTTTTCATTTTGACTTCTCTAGCTTTATTTGAAATCTGTTTTTGTTTTTATGAAGGCATCACCCTTCCTGGTGCAGGCTTTTTTGTTTCTCTTTTTTGAAGCTTCCAGGTCAGTCACTCATTGTATCCAAAAGGGAGGAAAACACATGATTCACAATGTTTTAGAACAGTTGTTTAAAAATAAGACCTCTCATACTTAAGATTCCTTTATGAATCCAAAGGCAAATTAGGCTCCACCTGGTTATTGAACCAGCAGCTAGTGCCTTTCTTGAAAAGATGTGTCAACTTTTGAAGAATTTGGAATTATAATGGCCACTCTGGTAAAGCTTTTAGATAAATCCTCCTTAAGGAGCCCCCTTAATGAGGATTACAAACCTCAGAGAGACAATGCAATGCGTTCTTTGATTGATATGCACAATCTTCTAAAGACAAGGACTTTAAAAACAGTTCTGAAAGGATCCATACTGTATACAAATAAATAAAAACTCTAATAAAAGTCCTTAGCAATCTGAGCAGGAAACTCCAACTTAGTCCACCTGCACAATTCGGATCCCCTTTAGTTGAACCCTTGAATAATGCAGGGATTAGGGACATTATCCCCCTTACAATATATACTTGTGTATATACATTATATGCAAGTATAACATTTTACTCCCCCCCAAACTTAACTAATAGCCTACTGTTGACATAAGCAGTCAACACGTATTTTGTATGTTATATATATTATATATTGTATTCTTACAAAAAATAGTCCAGAGAAAAGAAAATATCATTACATAAATGGCAAGGAAGAGAAAATACGTATATAGTACAATATTGTACTTACTGGAAAAAAAATCCACATGTAAGGGAATCGGCACAATTCCAGCCCACATTGTTCAAGGGTCAATTTTATTGTCTCTTGAGTTTTGTACCTGAGACGGGACTACATTTTCTAAACAAAAGCTAATACAACACATCTGAATCTATATGTTATATATGTCTAGGTTATAGGTTACAGATACATGATGTTTTTCTGGTATTACCAAAATTAATCAAAGAGCTCCATTTAATTGAATATTAAGCATTTATATAAATCAAATATACTTTCAGAAACGTATAAACAAACTTAAATGTTTTTCAAGTTCATAGGATCTGAGATAATCACTAATTGGTAGTTTAAGATCATTGGTTAATTTTTAAAAAGGTAGATCTTCAGAGTTCTCAGCATTGAATATAATGCAGATAAACAACTTTTTCTGAGTTTACTAATCAGAGAGCTCAGACTATCTTTGTATTACAAAATTTGTTAACTTGTTTTTCAAACTATAGTCACAGACCATTGATGAATTATGATGAACATTTATGTAAATAGAAAATCTATGTACTAGGTCTGCAGAGGTAAATGGAGATCTTCGATTTTATCTATAATTGATAAGTGGATTCACTATAGATTATCTGTATATAAAAGAAGAGTAATTTCATAAAATGCAAGAGAGTAATGCATGGCATATACTGGGAAATAGGAAATCCATGTTACTTTATTAAACTTATTTCAGTTTATTAAACATATGGGTGTGCATGTATGTATGTACTGGGCCATAAAATATACTCTTTCTTACTGCAGAGTGATCCAATCTGTTTGAAACCACTGCTCTTCTAGCATAGTAAGTTGTGCCACAAAATCTGTGGCCAACTGAAAAGGCCAGTATAAGAACCACTTTTTCTGTTTTGAACACACACAGGAATAACTCCTCAAGACCAAGCGATAATCACTGTTTGATAGGCTCATACTTCATGGCCTTTTCAGATTTGCAGCCAGGCAGCGGTATATTTAAAAGAACTTCCCCTGTTTCTTATAACTACTTGCAAAGCTGTTAATTCTGGTGGGGTTTTCCAGGTATCTATGACTCTGCTATCAGTTTAGAAGTTATTTTTCAAATCTTTTTTTCTGCCTCGAGTGATATTCTTCATTAATAATGAGATACTGTTGCCCCTGCCTGTTCTATCATCCTCAGTCTAATAAAGAGGTCAGGATGAGCCTGAAGGCAGGAATATGGTTTAACTACATTATATAGGAGTTTATATTCATTAAATGTAATGCATAAGAATTGCATTATGTTGTAAGAATAACTCTGGAATTATTTTATAACAACTGCCTAACATCATCTTTTTAAATAAGCTTTGTAAGTTTTTAAAACTGAGAAAATACTTAAACTAATGAAGATGAAATGGTCAGCAAAAGTTCTCCCCACCCATCCACAAAGCTACTGGAAATAAGAATGAAAGAAAAGGACTATATGAAAAATACATAAAGAAAATTGAATGTGAGATATATATATATGTGTATATATATATATTTATATATATTTTTTTTTTTTTTTTTTTTTTTGGCAGGAGAGAAGGGAGATAAAGGAAAGGTGTTAAGAACATGGTTGGTTGGTTTGGTAAAGGAAAAAAAAATTGTCCTCAAGTAAAATCGTTTATCCAGAATAAGTAAAAGACAAGCAAAACCTAAACAGATATAGACAATTGTTGAAGGTTTATGGAAAATAAGTTTTGAAAAAGAAATTTTATATATGGTCAAGTTGGCTAAAATTAAGGGTCGGCTAACCCTTAATACCATTAGTGCACTTTAGTTAAACTTAACTGCCTCTTCTGTGTTAAAAGGGCAAAGTTTTCTTGGACTGTTGGTCTGTTTTTGAAAAGATATTGTGAAAGGTTTTCTTTAGCTTTTAAAGTAATCTACTAGGAAAGCAAGTTTTTGTTTGTTTGTATCAAAATAATTTCCTTGTACTTCATGTTATCTTTATGATCAAGTAAACGGAGTCTTCTGCATATTAGCTAAATTTTGCTTACAACCATGTATTTGCCTTTGACATCTTTTACTGTCACTTGCCCAAGTAGACAATTAACTATTGTTTCATAATGATCTGTGGTCCTATTTGGTCAAGTGTCTGAATCCTTTTGATTTTTTTTTTCTTTTTGCACACTTCCCCAAGTAAAATTCTGAACATAGTTGTTTTGACCTAAAAGTAAACTCAGTAACTTATGGAGAGTCCCTGGAGTTTTCAAAAAATGTGTTCCCTTTCCTTATAAAAAGGGAGAGGTTTCACTGATGAGGATTAGTTGATATGTTAAATTACACGGGAAGTATTGGCAAATGAGAATATTGTGTTTTATGTTATATTTATATAGGTATACATAAGTGTTCTACAAATTACAAAAAAAACCCCTAAAATTGATATGTCCTGGTATAATGTTATTAGTCATAATTCTAATTATTATCCTGAAATGTTGTAGGTCACAGAAATAACCAAATTTCCTTGTCAAATACAGCAGAATGAACTCTCATCAGCTCTCTAACAAGTGCTATTTTTAAGTCTTGTCATTTAGGCCCAGTGTTTCGTTCTTCAAAGACATTCATAAGAAAGCTTTTGACAAGTACTCTAGGACATGGATTTTGATAAATTTAAGATCATGACACTGTGCAGAAGAATTTCTAAAATTTTTAATAGAAAACTGGTGGCTTTAATGTTTTGTTTTCTAAACTTTAAACCCCCCTTTTTCTCCTATCCTTGAAGCTATGCATATAGCAATTTATTAATATAGATCTTTCCACAAAATGTTGAAGCATGGATCTTTTTCTCCCTTCTGGATCCCTCCAGAATTCTGAAAATTATCAAGTATTTTTACTTTTCATGACAATGTACATATTTGCTTAAGCTCAATAAGAATTAATTCTCCTTGCAGCCAAAAACTCTCAAGGCACCTAGCCCCTGCTTCTTTGACCCACAGCTGATAAAGAGAGATACATTCCTGTACTGTAAAGGCCTAATTGCTTCTCTTAAAATATCCATGTTTGTGGTAGAGCATTCTTTACAGAGTGCTCCCAGGAAATGAAGACCTTAAACATCACCTCTTGCAACCTGGGGACTTCATCTATTGGAAAAGACACCTCTAGAAAGACTCTCTTCCACTCCTTTGGAAAGACCCCATCAGGTACTGTTAACCAACCCTTGTGCAACCAAACACCAAGGAATAGATACTTGGCTTCATGTGTTACATCTAAAGAAAGCACCAATCCATTCTGGACCTGCACACCAACTGGTGACTAAAAGTCAAGATTTCCAGGAATTGAAGCAAGTGACACCTGAAGGAGACAGATTTCCTAGAATAAAATGACCAGACCTTTATACCCTTTTCCCACTGCTCTTTCTTACCTTTTCCCCCTCTTTCTCTTGGGGAGGCAATACTCTTATCCACATTCCATAGTCTATTGCAAAAGGGGTAAACCTGACTGTTGGATCTCTCACCAAGAAACTCCAGTGTTTACAATGTGAGAGACCACTTGGTCTTACTTGTAACTAATTTCTCTTTAGTCTCAAATACTGCTGCTGATTTTACCTACAAGCCTAGGGGTGTTACTCATGTGGGTAGTTTAAGACCAGGTGTTTCTACTTCTTGTTTCAACCACTACTGAGCTAAACATTTCCACAAAAGTCAGTCATACAACCCTTGCTCCTCTATTTTTCCTTATCTAAATATGATCTGTTCCCCCACCTCCTAAGAAAATACAATGGAGCTTATACCTTTCTGTGAGGCTTTTAGAAAAGACCTCTTCATGAAGGGATAAGTTCTTACAGAATGTCATCCCAACATTCTGACCCATGGCTTGGAAAGGTCAGAAAATTCCAGCTAATAAATCTATGGATAACCAGACCTTAGCATGCATCCTCTGTGCTCCACTTGGGTTTTTTGTTTGTTTGCAGTGGACACCATTTCCCAGTCGCATATGAGTGTTTACATGTTTAGATACCTGGTGAATCAGAGGTCAATGTGTATCAGGGCATTTAACTGCCCCTGTTAACAGCCATAGCAAATCAATATCCTCTCACTGGTCCATCCCACTGAGCCTGTCTCTCTGCCATAAACGGAATCTTCCAGGAGGCACACATGACTCTCGGTTTGGGGACCCTTTCTCCCACTGATGGATTAGAGTAAATGCCAATGGGTGCATGATTAGAAATCTCTTCCATAAGCAAAGTGTTAACAGCCCAACAAGGATCACTTGACTCACTGGTTAAAGTAATTTTGTATAATTGCATAGCCCTTGATTATTACTTACTCAACAAGGTGTTGCACAATAGTGAATACCTGTTGCACCTGGATGAATTCCCCTGGGAAGCAGAAACCCAGGTGCATAAAATTAGAGAATGAATACATTGGCTACAATCAATTCCACCTAATGATCCATGTCCTTAGCTGATCACCTCTTTGGTTTGGGCTCTTAATTTTATATTATACCAACTAGAGTCATTTTACTGCTTTTAGTCTTATTTTGTATAATCAGTTTTAACTTTGTACCTATTGCCTGTCAGATCTCTTCATAACTGATGCACCAGGTAGGGTGATGCTGGTTCAGTGCTTTGAGAGGACCTCCAGCACTTACAGCCTTGAGAAGAAACAGACTTTAGGTGGAAGATACCTAAAAGTTGTCCCTCCTACCCTTCCTTATTAATCAAATGTGGCCTTGATAGTTTCTAATCAGCGCACCTTCCCTTCATGAGAAGACATACCAACCAGGGAAGGTTGTTCCGGGCACCAAGGGACAAAACGCTAAATGCAGAAAACCTGACTCTTGTTCAGCAGTGCTTTCAAGAAAGGATCTGAATCAAACCACAATGAGGTACCACCTTACACCTGTTAGAATGGCTAACATTAACAACTCAGGCAACAACAGATGTTGGCGAGGATGCAGAGAAAGAGGAATTCTTTTGCATTGCTGGTGGGAATGCAAGCTGGTGCAGCCACTCTGGAAAACAGTATGGAGTTTCCGCAAAAAAGTGAAAATAGAACTACCCTATGACCCAGCAATTGCACTACTAGGTATTTATCCTAGGGATACAGGTGTGCTGTTTTGAAGGGACACGTGCACCCCAATGTTTATAGCAGTGTTATCAACAATAGCCAAAGTATGGAAAGAGCCCAAAGGTCTATCAATGGATGAATGGATAAAGAAGATGGAGTATTACTTGGCAATCAAAAAAGAAATCTTGCCATTTGCAACTATGTGGATGGAACTAGAGGGTATTATGCTAAGCGAAATTAGAGAAAGACAATCATCATATGACTTCACTCATATGAGGACGTCAAGATACAGAACAGATGAACATAAGGGAAGCAAAAATATAAAAACAGGGAGGGGGACAAAAAATAAGAGACTCTTAATTATGGAGAACAAAATGAGGGTTTCTGAAGGGGCTGGGGGGAGGGGGGATGGGCTAAATGGGTAAGGGGCATTAAGGAATCTACTCCTGAAATCATTGTTGCACTATATGCTAATTTGGGTGTAAATTTAAAAAAAATAAAAAAATAAAAGAGGAAATCAGAGCGTAAAAGAAACTTTATTTAAAATGCAGTCAGGGACTTTGGATTAAGAAGATGGTGGCATAGGAGGACCCTGGGCTCACCACGCGTCCTGCTGATCACTTAGATTCCACCTACACCTGCCTAAATAACCCAGAAAGCCGCCAGAGGATTAGCAGAAGGGAGTCTCCAGAGCCAAGCGCAGACGAGAGGCCCACGGAAGAGGGTAGGAAGGGCGGCGAGGCGATGCGCGCTCCACGGACTGGCGGGAGGGAGCCGGGGTGGAGGGGCAGCCTGCCGGCCAAGCAGAGCCCCCGAGTCTGGCTGGCAAAAGCGGAGGGGCCAGACGGAGTGTGTTCCGACAGCAAGCGCGATTTAGCGTCTGGGAGGTCATAAGTTAACAGCTCTGCTCGGAAAGCGGGAAGGCTGGAGGACAAAGGGAGGGAGAGTTGCTGAGCCCCCGGAGGACAGCACTCAGTTTGGTGGGGAACAAAGGCGCTTGCCAGCGCCATCTCCCTCGCCCATCCCCCAGCCAAAATCCCAAAGGGAACCAG
Source organism: Herpailurus yagouaroundi (assembly GCF_014898765.1). NCBI lineage: Eukaryota > Metazoa > Chordata > Mammalia > Carnivora > Felidae > Herpailurus > Herpailurus yagouaroundi. The sequence continues at coordinate 51,576,703 of NW_024412400.1, forward strand.
TTCCTGCCAGGGAACTTGCTTGCTCCTGGCAAACACCCAACGCTGTGCTTCTGCAGAGCCAACCCCCCGGCAGCGGATCTGACTCCCTCTCACTGCCACAGGGCCCCTCCTGAAGTGGATCACCTAAGGAGAAGCGAGCTAAGCCTGCCCCTCCTGCCCCCGTGCACCTTGCCTACCCACCCCAGCTAATACGCCAGATCCCCAGCACCACAAGCCTGGCAGTGTGCAAGTTGCCCAGACAGGCCATGCCACCCCACAGTGAATCCCGACCCTAGGAGAGGGGAAGAGAAGGCACACACCAGTCTGACTGTGGCCCCAGCGGTGGGCAGGGGGCAGACATGAGGTCTGACTGTGGCTCCGCCCACCAACTCTGGTTATACAGCACAGCATAGGGGAAGTGCCCTGCAGGTCCTCACCACTCCAGGGACTATCCAAAATGACCAAACGGAAGAATTCCCCTCAGAAGAATCTCCAGGAAATAACAACAGCTAATGA
>NW_024412400.1:51582197-51685225 GCF_014898765.1 Herpailurus yagouaroundi
AAAAAAAAAAAAAGAGGTTGGAGTGGGAGAGAGCCAAAGCATAAGAGACTGTTAAAAACTGAGAACAAACTGAGGGTTGATGGGGGGTGGGAGGGAGGGGAGGGTGGGTGATGGGTATTGAGGAGGGCACCTTTTGGGATGAACACTGGGTGTTGTATGGAAACCAATTTGACAATAAATCTCCTATATTGAAAAAATAAATAAATAAATTGCAGTCAGGAAGGGCGCCTGGGTGGCTCAGTTGGTTAAGCGTCCTACTTCAGCTCAGGTCACGATCTCGCAGTCCGTGAGTTCGAGCCCCAAGTCGGTCTCTGGGCTGATGGCTCAGAACCTGGAGCTTGCTTCCAATTCTGTGTCTCCCTCTCTCTCTGCCCCTCCCCGTTCATACTCTGTCTCTCTCTGTCTCAAAAATAAAGGTTAAAAAATTTTTTTTTTTTAAATAAAATGCAGTCAGGAAGCCCTGAGGGGGGAGCTCGCACACATATGCCACTCCTTGCAGCCTACATCACCAGCAGAAGGAAGATATTCTTGACAAGAGAGGACACTTTTCACAGGGGAATTTTATCTCCTGCTTTATAAAGAAACTCTCTCCCTGCCCCAGCACAACACACTACCCACAGCTTACAGCCAAGGAGAAACCATCACAACCCCAAACTTCTGTTCTTCTCCAGTGAACTTCTGTTCAGAACAACCCTCCCCATTTCCTCCTAAAACCTCCCATCAGCTGGCCTTTCCTTTTTGTCTTTAGTCTTGCCTGTGGTTGTCACAGTTTGCTTGTCCTGAATTGTAATTCTCTGCCATTTCCAAATAAACTGATTTTTCTAGTAAAATAACTGTCTATTTTAAAGTTTGACATCCCCAAGAGCCACTCCTCTGACCTAACCTGTAAAGACCAGTGCCCTTTTCCAAGTCCCTGGCTGCCCCAAACTGTGTTGACCGCACATGAACAGTTTCCACCTCTTCGGTGGGCTTGAGGCAGCTGGGGCCCAGCTCCCAGTATCTGCCTAGACTCCAGAGTGGAGGTATCCCACCTGTGAGAGTCACCTTGAAGCAGAAGCTGCAAATTGGCCACCATCAGTCCAGGTTTGGTGTTGCTGCCTGAAAGGGTCCAGGCTTCAGCAACCACATCTCCCAGATGTCTCTTGGATGACAGATACCTGCCTATCCATGCCCTGGCAAGGAAGTACCCTCCATTATCTTCCAGCTCTGTCTTCCTGGAAAATATGCACATTTGTGTCCCCAAGATCCTATTTCCATGACACAGCCTTTCCCTGTACTTGCTCTGTGTCAGGCCTCTAGCTTCCCTGACCTACGCAGTTCGTGCCTGTGCAGTATACACCATGTCAGCAACCTTGGGCAGCTGGGTCCCTCCAGGGCTGTGGAGAATGGACTACTGCCTAACCACCTGAGAGCTTCCTAGATAGGGGTGGAAACCCCCCTCTCAAAGTCTTTCTGAGTGGAGGCTTTGAAACGATGATATTCTGCACTTGGACTGGCTGCCAGATGGAGTCCTGGACTTCTCCAGCAGTCAAGGTTCCCAGGTATTTCTTATCAAAGGATACCTCGGCCAGCCTACCAGCCCCATCCTGGAAAGGAAGTCCCGATTGTCCACTTTTGCCTTCAGAAGGAATACACAAATTTGTGTAGATTAGGGCTTAGAATTAGGCAGATGCTACAGACCCCCAAGAGTCTGCTCCTCTGACTATTATCTAGTTCCACGTTTCTGGCAACCCTGAAGTGCACTGTTGGGGCGTGAACAGCTCCCACCTTCAGCTGGCCTGAGGCAGCTGGGGTATCCTTGGGACCTGACCCCCAACGCCTGCATAGGTTTAGTGTGGAGGGACTCAAGCTCAGAAATCACCCTGAGGCGGCAGCAGCTGCAAAGTGGCCACTATCAACCTCCATTTGGACTTGCTGAGTGGGTCTGGGACTTCTTCAGCCACCAGGGCTCCCTGAAATCTATTATTTAATAGCCTGGCCAGCTCTCCTGGCCCTGTCCTGCAAAGGCAGTTCCACAACCTAGAGCTCTGCACTCAGCAGGATTATTGTCCTTTGGGTAGGTTAAGGCTTTCCAGTATGCACACATCTTGTCCTCAAGAGCCGCTATTCTGACCCAGCCTATTGGGACCAGTGCTCTATTCCAGGTGCGTGGCTAGCCCGAAATGTGCTACACACTCATGCACAGTCCATCCCCTTCACCCGGTGTGAGGCGGCCGGGGCCATTCACAGAGGGTGGAGTGGGACCAGGCATGGTACCTACATAGGCTACAGTGTGGCAAGGGGCTCACTCCTGAAAATCACCCCGAGGTGGCGGTTACAAATGAGTAACATGCAGTCCCCATGGGGACAGGTGTCCAATGGAGTCCTGGGCATCTCCAGGAACCAAGACTCCCCGATGTCTTCTAATGGATACCCTGTCCTGCCTATGGAGCCCCTTCCTGGCAACGCAGTTGAAAAACCTCCAGCTCCGTCTTTGGGAAATTATTACATAATGGGTTGATGGGCCTTGCAATTAGGCTAATGCCTTGCACCACAAAGAACCCACTCCTGTGACCTGTCATGGTTCATCAGTGCCCTGTTCCAGGTCCCCCGGCATGCTGGCCTGCACTTCCCAGCAGGCCTCTGGCTGGGAAGCCCCTCAGACTTGTAGAGCTTAGTTAGGCCTGTCCCCAGTCACTGCAGAGCCTCCCGGGTAGAGCAAGCCTACCCACCGAAAACCTTGTGAGGTGGCAGCATTAAACCAGAGACTGTCAGTCCCCATATTGTCTGGATGCCCGATGGCCATCAAGGCTCCCAGGTGTCTCGTATTTGAGGCTACTCTGGTCAGCCCACCAGGCCCCACCCTGGCAAGGCAGTTGACTTTCCTCCACCTCTGCTTTCACGGGGAATAAGTGCATTAGTGGAAGTTAATCTTGGAAAAGGCAGATGCTAGTTACCCAAAATAGCATGCTCCTGTGACCCAGCCTTGCCCCATAGTGCCCTGTTCCAGATCTTTGCTACCCTGACCCAAGCAGCTTGCACATAACTGTAGATGACCCATCACCTACCCTTGGGCAGCTGGGGCCTTCTAGGTCTATGGAGCTAGGGCCTATCCCGACCACCTTCATTGCCTCAAGTGTAGAAAAGCCCACCCTAGAAAACCGCTCTGTGGCAGTGAATGAGATGGGCAACAGTTTGTCCCCACGCATGCTTACGTTTGCTAGAGTTCCAGGCTTCTGCAACAAGCCGAGCTCCTAGGTATCTGTTACTGAAGGACACCTCCGCTAGCTCTCCTTGTCCAGCCCAGGGAAGGGCAGCTGAGATTCTTCGACCTCTGCTTTCAGGGGGCATTTGTGTAGGTTAGGCTTGTAATCAGGCAAACGTTGGGTACTTCCAATAACCCCCTTCTCTGACTCAGTCTCTCCTGACATTGCCATATTCCAGGTCACCCTGACCTTCGTGGCTCATGCATGTGCAGTTTCTCTCTGTCACCTTGCCGGGGTCACTCCAGATCCGTGGAGCTCTGGCCAGACTCCAACTGCTCGCCTGACTGGCCTCAGGGTGGAAAGAGCACTTTCCCTAAGGCTTTCTGAGGTAGCAGCTTTAAACTGGCCAATCCCCATTTACAGTTTGCCTGATGGCTTCCAGGTTTCAGCAATCAAAGCTCCCAGGTGTCTCTTATTGGAGGGTGGCCCAGCAACCCACCCAGCCCTGCCTTGTCAAGTCAGTCCAGATTCCTCCAGCTCTGCCATCAGGTGGGGGGAATATGTGCATTTTTATAGGTTAAGGCTTGTAATTAGGCAGATGGATGCAAAGTGCTTCCAATAGCCTGCTCTTCTGACCTAACCTCTCCCGACACTCGCCTTGGTCCAGGTCCCTGGCTTCCATGGCCTGCATGTCTTGTGCATGCACAGTAAGCACCCTGTTAGCCATCCTTGGGGAGCCAGGGCTCTCCAGGTCTGTGGAGCTAGTCTATCCCCAACCCCCCTCACAGCCTTAAAGGTGAAGGAAACCCACCTGCAGAAAATCACTTGGAAGTGGCCACTGGAATGGATGACAGTCAGTTCCCATGAGGACTGGCTGCCTGATGGGGTCCTGGGCTCTGCTGCAATCAAGGCTCCTACGTGTCTCCAGGGGGAGGATGCCTCACCCTGGAAAGGCAGTGCACTTTCTTCCTACTCTGCCTTACAAATACATGCATTTGTAGGGGCACCTAGTTGGCTCGTTGAAAGAGCCTGCAACACTTGATCTCTGGCTCATGAGTTCAAGCCCCACACTGGGTGTAGAAATTAATCTAAAATAAACAAACTTCAAATATGTGCATTTGTGTAGGTTAAGACTTGAAATGAGGTAGATGAAATGGCGTTATTTATGCTAAGGAGTTTTAAAATGGAGTTGGGAAGCCATTAAGGAGATGAGCCTTATGTAAGTCCTTACTGGTGGGACCATGAACTTTTGAACTGGGATAAAGTGCAAATATTCCAAGGACTCGGCGTGAACACTTGCACCTTACGGTAAGAGACTTTGCTTAGTGATAACCTTAGCAACCTATTGTATTCACTCAAGATACCAGTCATTGGATTCAGGGCCCCCCTAATCCAATAAAATTAATTTTATCTGCAAAGGTCCTATTTTCAAATAAGGTCATAGTCTGAGGCTCTGGGTAGACATGAATTTGGGAAAGATGCTATTCAACACCATAGACAGGATCAGCATTACTGATTTTTCCTTTCACCTCAGTATCCAATAAGGCTCAGCATGGTATCCCCTGTTTTAGTAACAAGTATGGCCACTGCTGGGTGAACTGCTATCACATCAGCCCTGGGGCCCCAAACTGAGAAGGCTGTTCCATGCATTATTCTTCCTGAGGAGTTTCACCCACTCACCTGCTTCAGCTTCCACATACCTATACGATGACTCCGAAATCTCTCTCTCCAGCCTCACTACTCTCCTGAGTTCTAGACTTCTTTTTCCAATGTCTTCAGGATATTCCAACCAGTTAGCCTGAAGGCATCTCAAATTTGACTTGTGTCTTACTGGAGCTTTTATGTCTGTCCTTTTCCTGATTTTTTTTTTTTAATTTTTAAATTTTGTTTTAGAGAGAGAGAGAGACAGTGTGTGAGCAGAGGATATGGGCAGAGGGAGAGAGAATTTCAAGCAGTTTCCACGCTTAACATGGAGCTGGTCACAGGGCTCGATCCCATGACCCTGAGATCATGACCTGAGCCAAAATGAAGAGTTGGACGCTCAACTAGCTGAGCCACCCAGGCACCCCCTTTTGTCTCCTTCATTGGCATGATCAACTTCCCCACTCAAAAAAAAAAAAAAAAACACAAACTCTCACACCATTGAGAGTAACTTTCAACTCTGGTCTTTCCCTCCCCTAATATCTCCTCTGGTTCCATCTCAGAGATGATTCTGGATCACCATCCTCTGCTGTAATTCACAGGTCTTTATCAGCAGGTATCAGCCTGGATATGGAGATGCTCCTATAGAGTATTGTGCAGAACGTAATCTGCTTGGAAAATGAGAAGAGTTGTTTTGGCTTTGTTACAGGTTTAGATATTAAGCACATTCTGGCTCAGAAAGTACAATGAATCCTAGATAATTTTGTAGTTGTCTACAGGTGGAACAGATGTCTTTTCTCCTCCTGGTTACTTCCAGACCATTTCCTCCACCCCATCTACTCCCCTACTGAGCTCCTAGTCTTACTTTACTCCTCAATGATGCAGTCATTTATGGAGCCCTGGGTCTTTCCCCTTCATTTTTTGAAGACTTTTATCTCCAGGCTCACTGCTGCTCTCAGAAGCAACTCCTGATTTTGAATATCCAAGCAGATGATCTTCCAATAGCCAGGCCTAATGATTCTTTGACTTCTCCTCCAATCATGTCTCTCCCCTTAGCAGTTGCGCAACTCCCATGGACCTAACATTGGTTGTTACAGCACATCCCAGCCATCCCTCAGTCTTGCCCCACCTCCACTCATCTTTACAGCCAGTTCCCAGCTGTTCTTCTCTCTCTGTGTCACATTCTATTCTCACTCTTCTCTCTGCCTGGCTTCACTTCCATGATTAGTCATTATAATCACTGCCTTGTGTAACTCTCTGCTCCCAACCTGGGCCACTGAGCATAACACAGCTGCAGAAACACACAACGGCACCAGTCTGGCTTCTTCTAAATGCATGATGCCAGCCCCAAGAGAACCCTTGATTCTGTTGAGCAACCACACGTTTTTCTGGCATGTTCATCCCCCCTCCTAGGTAACCTTCTAGATAATCTTTGTATTCTCCTAGATAACTAGTTTTTACACCCTCCCTTTTTCCTTCTAACCTCCAGTACCCCTCCCATTCTTACTCTTTTCCATTTTCTTGAGAAAACAGAAGCAATCAGGGTGCATGGGTGGCTCAGTCGGTTAAGCATCCGACTTCAGCTCAGGTCACGACCTCACAGTTCCTGGGTTCAGGCCCCGCATCGGGATCTGTGCTGACAACTCAGGGCCTGGAATCTGCTTCGGATTCTGTCTCTCTCTCTGTCTCTCTCTCTGCCCCTCCCCTGCTTGTACTAGGTCTCTCTCTCTCAAAAATAAATGAATGTTAAAAAAAAAAGAAAAAAAAAAGAAAAAGAAAACAGAAGCAATCTGAATAAACACCACAGCTCTCACCACCACAGCCACTGACCATCTGCATCTGAATCCACACTCTGCCTCCCCTTCTGTTTCTGTGGGCAAACTGTCCGTGCTCCTAGCTGAGGACAGGGTTTTGCTCATGTCCAAGATCAATAATTATCAATCACTTAATACAATATCAACCAATGTGTTATTTTTCATCAATACACAATCTGTGCTTTGTCTAATCGAAAAAGAAACAAACCTGTCTTTTGATTTCACATCTCCTCCAGCTACTGCTCCATTTTTTCTGCTGTCCTTCATAGTAACTACCTCAATATCCCTTCAATTCCTCTTTTTCCATTCTTTCATGGACCCAACTCAATCCGGGTTGGGTACCCCGTACCATACACCAAACCTGTTCTTGTCAAGGTCATAACCTTCACACACTGGTTAATTCTCACACCTCACCTTTCTTAACCTATCAGCGGCTGTGACACAGTGGTTCCTAACTGGTTTCCCTGCTTGTGCCCATGCCCCCCTGTAGTCTATTCTCAACACAGAAGCCACAGTGATCCTTTTAACACCTAAATCATCTTATTTCATTCCTCTACACAATAAATTCAGAATAAAATCCAGAATCCATACCCTATCCGAAAAGCCTCCCTGGATTGACCTCTTTAGAACTCTGGAAACTTCTACTGCTCTCTCCTTGGCCACTCCCCACCAGCCACTGTGGCTTTCCAGTTGTTCCTTCCACAGACCTGTGTGTGCTTCTCCTTAGAACATTTTTGCAGGGATTTTGCTATGCCTGGAGGGTTCCCGTTCCCCACCATTATTATCTGTTCCTTCCTTTCCTCCCTCCTATTACCTGTTCCTTCCTTTCCTCCCTCCTATCTACCTGTAGAATGTCATGCCTCAAAGGTAGGAAGGCTGGTCTCTCTTTTTTTTTTTCTTTAATGTTTACTTATTTTTGAGAGAGAGAGAGAGCGAGCGAGCAGGGGAGGGGCAGAGAGAGAGAGAGAGGGAGACACAGAATCGGAAGCAGTCTCCAGGCTCCGAGCTGTCAGCACAGAGCCCAATGCGGGGCTTGAACTCACAAACTGTGAGATCATGACCTGAGCCAAAATCTGATGCTTAACCGACTGAGCCACCCAGGGGCCCTAGGAAGGCTGGTCTCATCTCTTGCTGTAATCTCACTGCTAAGAACTGTGCCAGACACATAGTGGGCCCTCACTCAATGTTTAATGACTAGAAGACTGTCCTACTTCATCTTGGCCCTATGCCTTCCAACATATTATGTGTCATTGGCCTGCAATGCTCTTCCTTCCACCTGGAAATACTCATTTCTTCAGACTCACCTTTATTTTTTTTGGTGAAAACTCTTTTTCCTTAGGTGGTCTCTATTCCGCTATCACCCATACTGGTGCTTTTAAATCCACTTAACCACAATAGCACACTTAGCCTTTATTATATTTAAAAATTATAACTGACAGAATATTTTCTTTTTTAAAAAGTATTTAAATTTTTTAAAAATGTTTATTTATTTTTGAGAGACAGAGAGAGACAGAGCATGAGTCAGGGAGGAGCAGAGAGAGAGGGTGACACAGAATCTGAAGCAGGCTCCAGGCTCTGAGCTGTCAGCACAGAGCCCAAGCACAGGGCTTGAACTCAGGAACGCTGAGATCATGACCTGAATGCAAGTCGGAAGCTTAACTGACTGAGCCACCCAGTCGCCTCTAATATTTTCTAATACATACTTCCCTTTCAAATTTCCCCAACTGTCCTAGTAATTGTCTTTATGGCTCAAAAAAAATTAAACCAAAGATTTAATCAAGGACCACACGTTACCTTGCTTTAAAAATTTGCTTAGTTTTCAGTGGATCTGTTACTAATTCATGCACATAATTTCCAAGAGAAAGGTAAAATTCCCCTCAGCCAGGTCAGATAAATGAGAAAATCTATTAGTTCCATTTTTTTTTCTCCTGGAGGTGCTCCTTCCCATAGGTCTCCTTCCATGAAGAGTTCTGGGTATTAGAGCCTGGCCACCCAGCTTCCTCCTGGCACTCCCTGTTACCACCATCTGAGAATTCCCATCACCTCTCTCCCAGGTTGGATTCCATGTGTTCTGGATCTCAGGTTCCCTCTGTCTTGATTTACTCCCTTATTCTGGTAGAAAACATGCTCCATTAGCTTCTTGTGGAAAGGTGCATGGAAGATAGGTTCTTTGAGGACTTATTGGTCTGAAGGGACCTATATTCTACCTTCAAATTCTATTGAGAGTTGGTTGGGTATAGAATTCTAGGTGTAAAAATAATTTATCCTTAATATTTCAAAGGCATTATTCTATTGACTTCTAATTTCCACTGTGGTTTAGATACCCAATATGTTCTGATTATTTGTTCTTTGTATATAATTGCTGCCCTAAGGCTTTTAGGATTATTTCTTCATCCTTTATATTCTAAAGTTGTACAGTTATATGCATTAGATTTTTTAGAATTTATTTTATTTATCTTTTTTAAGTTTATTCATTTTTCAGAGAGAGAGAGAGAGAGAGAGAGAGAGAGAGAGAGAGAGAGCGCGCATTAGCAGGGGAGGGGCAGAGAGAGAGAGGGAGACACAGAATCTGAAACAGCCTCCAGGCTCTGAGCTGTCAGTACAGAGTCTGACACAGGGCATGAACCCACAGACTCTGAGATCATGACCTAGCTGAAGTTGGACACTCAACCAACTGAGACATCCAGGCACCCCTAGATTTTTTTTTAATTCAATAATTTAGGTACTAAGTATATGCTTTCAATCTGGAAACTCCTTTTACTCATTTCTTTCAATATGGGGGGATGTTCTTTTATTATTTATTCAACATATAACCTCCTTTTGGTTAATTTTCATTTCTCATTCTAGAACTTCTATTAGTTTCATGTTAGAGAGCCTGGATTTACCTCCTAATGTTCCTATCATTTTTGTCTTATTTTCTTCTTTTTTCTTTTCATTTTTTTTGTTTTGTTTTGCCTTTTTTTTTAATGGGCAGTTTCCTTAAGATTCTCTTCTAACCTTTCTATTGAAATGGTTTCCATCCCAGTTATTATACTTTTAATTTCCAAAATCGCTTTCTTTTTCTTTGATTGCTTCTTTAAAAAAAAAACAAAACTTCAAATATAACCTTATTTTTGTGTTATGGGTCCAACAGCTTTTCTTCTTTTTCAGAGGATACTGGTTAGTTTCTTTGAAATTTTCTTCTGTTGTCTGCACTGCCTCTGTTTCTTCTAAGTCCCCCACCCACCCATTTGGTCTATGTCTCTTATGTTGGAGGCTTTCCTAAAATGTCTGGTGATCCTTGGCTGTCTATCTGTATCTAAGAGTCAAGATAGAAAAAATGGATTTTGGTGGGAAGGGGGAAGCCTGATGAGTGGTGAGCTGCACTGGAGGATTAACAAGCCAGGAGTGAGCCAATTTCTAGAAGGCTTACCCCACAGGACTCATCATCCTCCAGCTTTGGAGGGAGCAAATCAGCCTGGTCTGAGAGCCACCTGGAAAATGAGGGGGCAAAGGGCCTGAGAGGTCTTGCAGACTAGTATGTCTATTTCTTTATTCTACTTTTCAGTTCACCCCTCGCCCCTGCCTTTCCAGGCCAGGGCAGGAAGGCACATTCAATTTCTGAGCCCCAAGGGTTCTAGGGTAGAATAGGTTTATTCCTCACTGGCCCCCCTCTGTTGGTGCTTGGGTTTCAGCTTTTTCCTGGGCTAGTCACATTAAGCCATTGGGTGGCCAGCTTCCTAATATTATGACTTGGTCTGTTGTTCTTATCTGTCCTAATCTTTATGTCCTTATGGGTTTATAATCTTTTGTTTTTTGTCTTTTGAAGTGGGGTAGGTTGGGAGACAGTAAAGATAAAGAGCCTGTGTTCAATTCTCCATCTCTTTAGGTAAATTAATAATTTGTTATCAAACGTTTTAGAGAATCACTGCACAGTTTTCCCTTAGAAGAGGACTTCTTCAAACACATATATAATTGAATATGCTGTACTTGATTTCATTACTGGAGTAAATGTTCCACCACTTAAAGGAACTCAGTATGTATTAGGGCCATCTAGTGGACAACTTGAATTAGCACCATAGGCTTGAAATCTGACAGGGTGCTTCCTCCTGAAACCTAGGAGAAGAGCTAGAAAGTACCATTTACTACCTCCTTGGTGTGTCTATGCAAAACGTCCCCAAACAGAAGTGTCTCCTCTATTGTATGGAGAGAACATGGACACATTCCTTATGTAGTTTATTTTAGTACCTATTTTATTTCATCTTCACGGTTATCCTAAAGCCTTGCTGTTGCAATTTAAAATGTTCCTCTACTAATACTTGTGGGAGATGAAAAAATAACTGACCTGTCCTCCTTTCTTTAAACAGACTTTTTATTCAGTGATGATTAGATTCTATTTCTTTCTCCTCGGGGGTATTTCACTAGCCCATGGCTGGCCCTTCCTAGGACTTAATTGAAAAAGAAATGGCAAATATGATTAGGCTGCTAGACCTGGTAAAACAGTAGAGCCAGGCTCGGAGATTACCTGTGCCCGGCTGAGACAAGCTGCCAGTGACTTATGCTGCTCTGTGGTTATTAAGACTTAACGTTACACAGGTGAATTGAAAAGACATAAGTTATACAGTCTCTCAATCTTCCCCTCTGTAATTTACTTAAAAAAACAAAACAAAACAAAAAACTGATCTGAGGAGGATTTCAGGTGGAAATTTAAAATTACTTCTCTTTTCATAACTCCAAAAGGATTTTATGTCTGTATCTGCAGAACCTAATGTAGATATTCCTAAACCTCAACTCCTGAGAGTTTCCACGGTATCAAAATATATGAATCGCCAGTGCTTGAGCCAAGTGCAAACCAATTAAGGTTTTAAATAGATCAAGTGCGAGCTGAAACAGGCTGCATAATTTAAATGCCATCTAGTGGCCAAGTGTCATTTTTAGTCCTCGATCAAAACCGTTTTGGTGCCTTCTAATATTTTTCTTAGGGTGATTTACTAAATAGTTTTGAATCAGAGGTATTATAGCTGCTTCTGCTCTTGGATGAAACGGAATTGGCATATTTCCATACCATAAAAAAGGTTTACCAGCCTTAAGCAGTTCAAGTCCTAACTCTTAAGCCCACTGCATCTGTCTGTATGGCTGCAAAACAGAGTTGTGGCTTGGTTTGGTTACTTTGTCATTAAATAGCACCAATAGCTATAACTTATTATTTTGTAATTGAAAAATAAAAACAAGTACATACGTAATGTCAGGCAACGACTATAAGAACAGAATTTTAAATACTGATGGCCAGAGAATTTAAAGGATCAACTTTCAGTCTCAGGAAGTTGAAGAGCTATGAGAGAGACATCATTTATCGATAAAGGCATGCTACGAACAAGCCAATCGGTGTGATAGGAACAGTGGTGTAGTAGCAGCAGCTAACATATTGAATGCTCACCTACAAGACACTGTTCTGAGGGTTCCGCTTGTAGCACTTACTTGATCTTCACAACAACCTAATGAAGTAGATACTATTTTCACATGCATTTTACAGACAAAATTGAGGCACAGAGTGGTTAAATTGCATACCCACTCGTGAGAAGCTGACTACGAATCAGAATATATTTTTTTTAACGTTTATTTATTTTTGAGACAGAGAGAGACAGAGCATGAATGGGGGAGGGGCAGAGAGAGAGGGAGACACAGAATCTGAAGCAGGCTCCAGGCTCTGAGCGGTCAGCACAGAGCCCGATGCGGGGTTGAACTCCCCGACCGTGAGATCATGACCTGAACCGAAGCCCGACGCCAACCAACCAAGCCACCCAGGCGCCCCCGAATCAGAATATTTAGAGTGTCCTTTGGTCTCTTAGTTGGGTTGGATTTTAGTAAGTACTGTTTTGGGGCGCCTGGGCGGCTCGGTCGGTTAAGCATCCGACTTCAGCTCAGGTCAGGATCTCGCGGTCGGTGAGTTCGAGCCCCGCATCAGGCTCTGGGCTGACGGCTCAGAGCCTGGAGCCTGCTTCCGATTCTGTCTCCCTCTCTCTCTGCCCCTCCCCCGTTTATGCTCTGTCTCTCTCTGTCTCAAAAATAAATAAACGTTAAAAAATTAAAAAAAAAAAAGTACTGTTTTGGTTGAAGTTTCTTTGGAGAATCACGAAAGTCCCTTTAATAGAACCAGAGCACAGTTGGCCCTTGATCATCTTGGTTTCCAGGTAAAGTTGCCCGAAAGAGGAGGCTGAGCTCTGAGCCCCTGACCATGTCATCTTTGGATAGACCCACCACTCTTTTGGCTATGTGGGAATTAACTGCCTCTGGAGAAAGGAGACTAGAAGTCACTTTTGTGTAAGTGCGGTCTGGGGTTGGCACTTTTTTCTCCAGGTCTGTACTTCAGATGTCAGAGTGTTGATTTATCTGAGTGTAACCCAACTAGCTGTGTTTCTGCAATAAATAGGATATCATTAAGTATTTTCTTTCTGTTGGTCACAAATCAGTTCCATTCTTTCACTTCAGGCATGTGAGCATTTGAAGCCTTAAAGGTAATAAATGAGTTTAATACCTCACAGAGTGCTTTGTTGATTTCAGTGAGCCTCACAAAGTGTTTTTGAGGTTGAAAACAATGGGTTGATTATCCTCAGTGCACAGATAAGGAAACTAGGACTCAGATTAAGTGGCAAAATTCACATGACTAGTGACCACAGAATTAAGACTAAAACACTTAGGCACTTTATTGCACTCATTCACATTTACGCACATGTGCCTGCACACACACGCGCACACACACACACACACACACACACACACACACTTTTCCAAGTATGCAGTATGAATATGTGTGCATGCACGAATGACCATGCCAACTGAATGTTAAGTAAGGTAGCCTAAGGTAAAAGTGAACTTATGCTACTTGCAAGCTTATCATCTATTTTGTACTTTTTCAGTTACTGTTCCAAGATCTTTAAAAGAAAGTCAGATAATCAAATCAGCCAAATAGGAAAGTGGTTTAGATATTTTATAGCCTCAAAGGCAGAATCTAGGTAATCTTTCAAGGTCAACTCAAGTCCTCTAATTTTATTTTGTAATTAAAAAAAGTAGCATTTTAATTCTTTAAAGGAATTTTTGTTCATAAAATGGCATACCTCTGTAGCAGTTTGACAAGCTTATCATGCTTAATACAATTTATCCAGAAGGAGGCAGCATTTTACTATTAAATTGATGCTTCTGCAAAGATTCTAACAAGTATTATATGTATTTTCTTTCCTTTAAAAATGTAGGCTACCTAATCACACACATTCAAAAAGCTTTCAGGGCAGAGAGTCCTCGATATCACTGGAGTCTGCATACTGAAATAGTTGTAAAATCCAAATCCTGCTCAGATCAAGTGTGTCTAAAATTACAAATAGCATAGATGGTGGCCAAATTGATTGGCAGGAACTGTTTTTGCAGTAAAGACACTGATCAAAACAGGGTTGAAGAGAAGATGGGAGTAGCAGAAGTGGGACATGAATGATTCAATTATTGCTGACTTGTAGGAAATAAGTATTTGGTCAACAGGAGATCAACTTTAGAGAAAAAAAACCCTTTAATCCACTCAGAAATAAGGATAATGCAATAGTTTTAATCATATACCTAATTTGCATGAATGTAACTTGCTCTTCTTTCCCTGTTTTCAGATAATCACAGGAGCTTTAGAAGTGACCTTGAAATTTCATGTGACATATTTCAGTGATTGCAGATCAGAACCCATTTCATCCATCTAGGGAAGCGAGTCTATCTACTTTGAAAGAATTACGAAGAAAGGGATTCCAACATAATAGGGGGGATTCAGTTATAAGAATGATGGGATGCTAGGGAGACTTTTCTGTTGCCCTGTGTTTGGCAGAAGGGCCCAGAGCTAAAAGCAGTATTTGGGGCCTGACGCTTTCTCCTGACAAATTTTCCTAAGAGGCTAAAGAACTGGGCATCGGTCCCCACCTACATCCCCTGGCTCTTCATACCCACTTACTGATCTGTAAGAGAAGCTGGGGAAGTTGTGGGATGCCAATTCCTCCCTTTCCCATTGACAAAGGACTTCTGACTTGCATTGCCGAGTCAAGAAAGAGGGCTCAAGACAATGTCTTTTAGGGACTGCTTCTGGTGACTTCAGATTAGGCAGCAGACTTGCTGGGCTACCCATTCCTACCAGAGCAGAAAAGACGGAAGCTGGGGAGGGCTGGCTGGCAAAGTAGAAGAGATGACAGTGGAACAGTCAGCTTGCCCACCCACTAGGTGACGTGGCCAGGGTGCGAGAAATTCCTCAGGACAAGAGGATGTACGGAAGGCAGCTATTCTACAGTCACCTTACTGTACAATTCCCTCTCCTACCTTCCCCCCACAGGACTGTGCACCATGACTTGGGGTATATTACAGGGATAGTTGAGGGGGTGGGTAGAAGAGGTCCAGTTAGAGCTGAATCTTTCATATGGGATACTGTGGTGTGGGAAGACCTCCACGACTAAGTTTCACATGTGCTCCCCAAGCGACAGACTTCAGATACTGGCAAGCACACTCGGACTCACTGGAGAAGCAGAGCTGCCAATGGAGAGAGGGTTACGGCTACCCCTCCCCTTCTTGCTGATTCCCCTGCTGACAGGAGCCAGGCCTGGGAGAGGGAAGAAGGGGTGTTTCAGAGCCAGGACTCTTTCCAACCCCATCTCACTTCAAACAGGCAAGGTCCCAACTCATACCTTCTCTGGAGTGGTGGGATACGGAGGAGATGGAATTTACATAGAGCTTGAAATTGAAGTTTTAGATGCTCTTTTTTAAGAACTGGAAGTTAATAGAAACTGATTCAATCTGCCCAGGATGCAATGGAGTGAGAGGAAAAGAAAGTGGGAAGGTGAGGGCAGGGAAGATTCTGATCACCAATTCCAATGTGTGGGTTTTTTCTCACACTACCAGGCGATGCTCTGGACCAGCTGAGGGTCCTACGATTCAATTCAATTCTAACACTATCTACCTGTAGATAACATCAGATTCCACAAGCTCAGTCCTACAAGACTGCCCCCACTTCAGATGCTAATCACAAGTCCAGATTGTTCTCTGTGCTTCTGAACAACTGGCTATAAATCAGAGGTTTTCATGACCCCCTCCTTGGGTTCAATTAATGTGTAAGAGCAAATCACAGAACTCAGGAAACCTGTTTGCTCAGTAGACTATTGGTCTATTACAAAGGATATTAAAGGATATGAATTAACCTCTAGATAAAGAGACATATAGGATGATGTCCCAGACAGAGGAACTTGTGTCCCATGGACTTCGGAGTCCAACACAGTGGCACATGGAAACATTCTGGTTCACCAATCTGGAAGCTCTCCGGACCCAGTCCTTTTGAGGTTTTATGGAGGCTTCTTTACATAGGTAGGCCGTGATCAAATCATTGCCATTGATTGATTAAATCATTGACCACTGGGTGATAGATTCAACCTCCTGTCCTTCTCTGCTCTCCAGAAGTTGGGTTGGGGGGGGGGGAGTGCTAGAAGTTCCAACACTCTAATCATGTGGTTGGTTCTCTTGGCTCCTAGCCCAGTCTAGAAGTGCTTTCCAAAAGTCACTATTAACATAACAAAAACCACCTTTATGGCTCCCATCAATTAGGAAATTCCAAGGGTTTTAGGAACTCTATGCCAGACATTAGAGGAGACCAAATAAATATTTCTTATTATAAATCACAATATCACATCAGGGATTAGGAAAAAGATTATTTCATATTATGCCCCATCGAGTAGAGATAAACTGACCTCATAAGTGTGTAATTAATGGGAACGTTATTTAAAAACTGCTATAATTTTAAATTTCCACCCTTCACCATTAAAGCTTGTTTCCCAGGGAAGGAAAGGACAGTATCAAAGAAGTTCTGAAGGAGACTGTGAGAGTGTCTCCCACCCAATGGGGAGAGAAATTAGATAATACTTGTAGTTTCTTGGAAGCTGTGTGTGGGTGGGAGAAGGGTGGCAGGAAAGACAGACAGATCTACCCAAGACAAAGAGAGAAAGGAGAGCACAGGAGGAGGAAGGGATATAAGTGGTCGGATAAGTGGACTCTGATTCCTCATCATACCTTCGTGGCCAAAGGAGAGAAGGCGTTAAAAATAACCCTACCTTTTTTATTGGGGGAGTGGGTAATTCCCAGAGCAAATTGTTTTGTTTCTAGTTTCCCTAGATACAGACTGGGAACATTTCAAGCCTCCTAAAAGAATCATAATATCCAATATGGAACCATCCAGGCAGCAAAGGAGAAATGGCTGAAGACAGACTATTTAAGCATGGAGAGGGTGAAATATCGAATCCCTATAATCTCCTGGTTTGTGTCTGATGTGGAAAGATCCAAAAGTTCCTACATGCCTTGATGCAGCAATTGAAACCAGAGTCCTGAACTTACTACAGGCCTGTACAATTTTCTATAAAAAACAAAAAAAAACAACCCAGTTAAAAAATGGGCAGAGGATCTGAATAGACATTTTTCCAAAGAAGACACAGAAGGACAAGAGGTACATGAAAAGATGCTTGACCTCACTAATCATCCAGGAAATGGAAATCAAAACCACAATGAAATATTACCTTACACCTGTCAGAATGGCTATTATCAAAAAGGCAAGAAGTAACTAGTGTTGGTGAAGATGTAGAGAGGAAGGATCCCTCCTACACTGTTAGTGGGAATGTCAGTTGGGTGCAGCCACTATGGAAAACAGTATGGAGTCCCCCCCTCCCAACCCTCCCCCCACCCCAAATTAATAATAGAACTACCATACGAGACAGTAATTCCACTTCTGGGGCTTTATTCAAAGAAAACGAAAACACCAACTGTTACAGATACATGCACTCTGATGTTCATTGCAGCATTATTTACAATAGCCAAGACATGGAAGTGACCTCAGTGTCCACAGACAAATGGATAAAGAAGATGTGATATATATAATGGGATATGGGTCAGCCTTAAAAAAAGAATGAAATCTTACCATTTGTGACAACATGAATGGACTTAAAGGATATTAAACTAACTGAAATAAGTCAAAGACTAATACCACGTGATTTCACATATATATGGAATCTATAAAACAAAAATAAATGAACAGACAAAACAGAACAGAAACAGATCTACAGATTCCGGAAATCAACTGTTGGTTACCTGAGGGAGGAGGGATTGGAGAGGCAGACAAAATAGGTGAAGGGGATTAAGAGGCACAAACTTCCAGTTATAAAATAAATAATTCATGAGAATATAAAGGACTGCACAGGGAATACTATCAATAATATTGCAATAATTTTATATGGCAAGAGATGAGAACTAGACTTATCATGGGGATCATTTAGTAATTGAATTGAATCACTATGGTATACACCTGAAACTAGTAGGATATTGTATGTCAATTATGCTTTAATTAAAAAACAAAAACTGAAAAACAAAAATCCACAGGCTTGCTAGGGCTGTGGTAAAAATAAGTGGGGTGGGGGGGCCAGTGTAGGCTCTCTCAGGCACTGCTGGAAGATGAGGTGGAGACAGACTCAAGAGGATTTTACAGGGCCAGTATAAGGTAGAGCCCGTTAACAGAAGAAAAGATCTCTAAGACTCCAGCTTTGACAAAAGAACTGATCATGAACGTCACCAGCAGGGTATGACCAGGTGGGTGCGGGGACATCTCTGAGGAAGCCAGCTCTGGGCTCAACTTTCCCTTTCCCCTGCCCCCCGGAGGTATGTAATCTCTGCCCTACATTCAAGTCCCCATCTCGGGAGGGAAGTGGGAGGAACAAGAGAAGAGAGACAAATCTTGGAGGGAGTTTGAACCTCAAATTGGCTGCATATTTATCTGGAAGGGACTGTTTAAAGCCAAGCAGCTGATTGATTCTTAACTGGCAATTTTGTACCTCCCCTTATCCCACTGTATCCTACAACCTCAAGAAGTGGGAATGCAATATATTTGTCGGGTCAGGCCGCCATAACAAAATGCCATAGACTAGGGGGTTTAAGCAACAGAAATCTATTTTCTCACAATTCTGGAGACTAGAAGTCCAAGATCAAGGTATCAGCAGGTTTGGTTCCTGGTGGGAACCCTCCTCCTGGCTTCAGACTGCCTCCTTTTTACTAGTCCTCATGTAACACACACACAGAGAGCTCTGGTGTCTCTTCCTCTTTTTATAAGGACACTAATCCCATCCTGGGGGCTCCACCCTCATGACCTCATCTAAACCCAGTCACCTCTCAAAGGTCTCACCTCCAACTAACCATCATACCGAGTATCAGGACTACAATATGAGTTTTGGTGGGGACACACAAGTCCAAAGCTGGGGGCTTATGAGCAAGTTTATATCATTCATAGAAAAGCACAATGCTATAATTTTTTGATGGTCATAAGTTACAGTGTGTTATTAAGAAACAAATCCTACTACAAGTATTTCCAGTTCCCCACTTCTTTAGCCCTGAGAACAATGTGTGTGTGGGTAGAGAAAGAAACTGACAGGATGGAGGGAAGAGGGAAGGAGGAAGTGAAAAAGATACTATGAGGGAAAAAGAGAGAAAGGCAGAGATGAAGAGGGAGAGAGGGAGTGACCTGGGGTGACTCCAGGAAGAGAGAGTGGGAAGGAGGGAGGCAAGAGGGACTCAGAGCCACTGGAGCAGTGCAGTTTGTCAGAAGGGCTGGAAACTGGGGGGAAATTGGAATTAAGAGAGGATTCTCAGGTAGTTTTCTTTGGTGAAGTCTGATACGACACCCTCCCGATCTCCCTGTTACCTTTTACAAGAAACACATTCCCGTTGTACCTTTACAGTTGCTTTCCTGTGTTCATTCTGATTCTTTTGAGCATTGAGACCTGGGGGCCTTCAGGTCATACACTTCTGACACAGTGTTGGCCCAGGCTAGTTTAACAGGCTCCCATTATGAGTCTCTCTTGTATCTCATCCCTTATGTTGGCATTTATGACATCCCTTTCCTGTTCTGTCCCATTGGGGAGCAGTCTGTCCTGACATGCTTACAGCCATTGTAAACTGAAGTCTAGTAGAAAATCAGTCTCCAGGTTTTTCTTGCTGTAATAACACCAGGGTCTGTCTTTGTTTCTCCCAGGTTGCTGTAGACTTTCCTTTTGAGTCTTTTAATCATCTTTAGTCTACATTGGATTTGCCTTGTACCTCTTCAGCTAATTAGCCTGGAGTAGGATTAGCAAACACCACAAACAGTACTTGGATCATTTATTTCTGAGTCATGCTCTCTCTCTTACAATGACTTTCCATTTATTTTTTCAGACAATTTGCTTAGTTAAGTAAAAGGTCAAATTTTAATTGTAATGTTCCCAGTGATTTCAAACTATCTGCTGGGTAGTTCGGACTCCTTCAGATTTAGATCTCACTGCCTTTTGTGACCACATTGCCTAGAGGACATGGGTGGTATATGCTTTTTTTCTGATAGTCTATTTTCAGTGTAAAACTCTTAGTGAATATTTAGAAGTTTGGCTTATTACAAAGTTTAGAGTGTGTGTCTACTTAAAACAAGAGAACTTTAAATCTATCATAAATGTCTATTTTGGTTGATTACTTGCCCAATGAGGCATAATACACAAAAATGCTGAACATTCCATTCAACCATGTGGGACAAACTGGGAATTCTGAAGGATTAAATATCATCATAAGAAAATGAGAAAATTCCATACAGTTAGAAGGAGATGGGAAGAAGGAAATGGTAAATTTGTAGCATCCTGGGGAAAAAAAATTAAAGACAATTCTTTTTTTCTGTGTAGAAAAGTAGGAGAAAGAGTTCTAAAATTTACAAAATATATTCCCTTTATGTCTCATGGTAGCTTTTGTGTCCATTTTAAGTCTTGAAGATAGTGTTTGCAAAAGCTGATTGGATTAGCTATCCTGAAGGCATCTTTCACAGTGAAAGGCTATCTAGAGATAATCCCCATGATGTTCAAGAATATTATCATATACTTCAATACTCATGATCCCAGGCACAAAGTAATAGGAGTAGTTTAAAAGGCTTTCCAGAGGCTATGTCAAAATATTTTGGACAAGGTCAAAGATATTTTGAAATATCAACTACACTATTTTATTTTGACTAAAAGAAAAGTAAAACCATGGTTAAGAGTGTTATAGGTGCAAAGCAAAGTGAAAATTTGAGCTGATTATCTAGTAATTCAACTATAAACGTCTGATATATTCATTTAGAGGCAAAAGCGAGTTGGAATTGAATCCTTGATTGAATTGACTTTAACTATGGAATTCACTAATCATAGTACAGTCCTTGGTGAGTGAGAACCAGAGATCTGCATTGTAAAAGAAAATAAAAAGGAGAGGGCACAGAGGGAAGAATGGGCAAATTTAGTTTCCAATCTGCTGTAAAATTAACAGAGTAAAATTAACATGTATGTGCCCAGATTACGCGCATCTAGCAATATACATTTGCCAACACCCAACCCTACAAATTCATTAAATCACATGAACGATAAATTACATCTTGAAAAGTATGACACAGTTCGCCTACCCTGAGTCCTCCTGTCTCTTCTGACCAGAGGCGACATCACATTTGAAGTGTAATCAACAAGATTGGTCAGCACTGAGGGGAGGTATGTCAGACAGTTCTGGACCTGAGTTCAGGGGAGAGCAATCTTGTAAACACAGAAGAAAGGAGTTTCAAATGGTGCACCCATTTTGGGGACCCTGACCTTGCAATAAATCTTATCATAGCATACTTATCACTATAATATTTTACATTCACGTAACAATTTTGGTCTAAGTATCTCAGAGATTTTTCAAGAAATAGCATTGCTGTTATAGTGCGGTTTTTAGATAAGTGGAAGTAGTGAATTTCAGGTATTAAAGTAACTTTTAATAGCATTATTGAGTGCTAAATGAGGCTGGTGGTTGGTAAGAAATATAAAAATCAAGGAGCAGTGTATGTAAATATAAAGAGATTAGCCAAAAAAAAAAAAAATCTGGAAATGTGACTCCAACAAGTCTTTACCTTATTTCATTTTTTGCTTCTTTTTTTCCTTCCTACCAGCTCAAAATTCTTGTATTGCTTTCAACCTGTTCCTAAGAATGTTCTAGAATAAAACTTGTAAATTTCATCCGGTAGATTACCTCTTTCAGAGGTATTTTTAAGCCTTCCCTTTCTTTGTGAAAGATAAGCTCTATCTTTAGTAAAAGGAATTTCAAAGTCAAAGAGGGTAAAGAACTTTTTTTTTAGACATAGAGAGTCCTTTCTAGTAGTTCTAGTTGCTTCATCTGTAAGTATTGATGGTTTTTGTAAAATTATCTTTACATAAGTCAGGTACAAAAAAACCAAAGAGTTTCAGTTGATCAAGTGGAAATTTATTAATGAATTTTGAGATGGTCAGCTACTAAAAGAATTTTTGTCTGGGGGCACCCGGGTAGCTAATCAGTTAAGCATGCAACTTTGGCTCAGGTCATGACCTCAAAGTTTATGAGTTTGAGCCCCATATTGGGTGCTATGCTGTCAGCACAGAGCCCGCTTCGGATCCTCTGATCCTCTGTCTCTCTCTCTTAAAATAAATAAATAAATTTAAAAAAAAAAAGGGTATTTTTGTCTTGTTGTAGGACATAAGCCAAGAAGTCTTCACTGGTGTGTTTTGGCACAATATCGCATAGCATATGTTACTGAGTTAGTAACACTGTTCCTCCTCATTACCTCCACCTCAAAAATATTGGGAAAGACTTTATTTGGAGAGAGACTTTTAATTTAAGAAAGAAGTGACAAATTTGGAAAATAGAATATGCTAAATGTCCAGACTATTTAAGAAGCTTGTTTTAAAAGAATGAATGGCTCCACTATATTTACGAAACATCACCCATATTCTCTTTGGTAAAATTAAAAAGGAAATACTTGGTTGAAGACAATAGCAAAATTTGTGTTTTCATAATCACACATCTCGAAATCAAAACAAAAATTCATCAAGTTTGTTCCAAGGATTGTTCAGTTTCCATATGATTTATTCTTGTTAACAAGGGCAAATATATTGAATTAAAGTTTTGCATCAAACCTATGTCCTATAGGATTTAAAACAAACCAGTCTGGATGACACATGGGTGTGAGGCAGAAAGTCACTAATGAAACTAAGGCAGGGTTCCAACTGTATCAGATGTCCATGTTCGTGTATGTTATATATTAAAAAATGGCTTTGTGACTTCATAAGTCTAAGGCCTTGACTTAGATTCAAGATTTTGATATTTTAATTACCATCTAGACCCTTTCTTCATCATTCTTTGACTATTCCAAAGCCTCTACTCCACTTCTGCCAGCTCTTGGTATGCTCATACCCTGGGCCTTGTCATCACCTGGAAATACTTCACCCCCCATTTTTTTTCCCCTTTGGCTATACAACCTTTTCTCCTTCAACCTCCCTCATTTCTTAATCCCTCTGAAACAGTTCTTCTTTCCATTCCACCCCCGGCACTTCTCCACGTAGCCAATGGCAAGTCTGTTACAGCCTCTTCTCTCTCGGCTCACTTGGGGTCTGGAATCTTGTCTGGGCCAGACTTGGTCCTTGAGAATGTGTATTTCGAAAAATGAACAGTCTTGATCTAATTGTGATGTTGTCCTTCCCCGAAACACCTCCCTCTTCTTCTGGTCTGTTGGCCCACCATTTCATTTGCTTCCAGCTTCATGTTTGGGAAAGAAAGAGCATGGGGAGGGTACCTCATATGCTTAACCACCTCTGCTCAGAAATGATCCACAAAAATTGCTCACAATCTACTGTCTAGCAGAGCTTCAAGGGAGGCAGGAAAACATAGAGGTACACAGAGATATTGATGAGCATTAACAGTTCCTTCAGTATCTTATAAGATTGCTTTAAGAATTAAATATAATAAAATTGGTAAAGCTTGGTAGTTTTCTCAGTAATTATTTTGTATTCCAATTTGATTAAACTTGTTTTTCTCATGGTAAGCTGATGAATTAGCATTCCACTTTACATTTATATATCTCTGTGACTCTGCTTAATGTCAGTCAAAGTCAGAGAGGTCACTTCATACTCAGAGTATTAATAAAACCATATTTCTGGGTCTGTACAAAGACCATCTAGAAAACCACCTTAGAAACACCACCTTGTGGAGTCCTATCTTAGGGGCAATCTGCTCTGAAGTGAAATTGCTCAGTCACAATTGGTACCTTAGATTGCACCAAGTTCGAGAATGGTTTTTTTTCTTTCTAATCTTAGCCGGGCTTTCAATATGAAGAGCCAGGGGCCAGAGCATCTATCAATATGGATTTTCAGGATATCACTAGTTATCACTAGCAGGCTCCTTTGTCCTTCCCCGCGGCAGTTCCTGAGCTTTTTGAAGGATGCCTGCTGTGGCATTGGCCTGGAGGTCCTGCACTCATTCCATAACCACAAATACTCCAACTGGCTTTCTACTACTGACTCCGAATGTGTCACCCTTTCTAATAATTCCATACTGTTAGATCTCATCTTTCTGCCACTTGCTTCTCAGATTAGGGCCGGTCTACCCCCAGGAGATGCACGGCACCTCTGCCTCAACATCAGTCTTACTAGTAAGAAATAAAAGCTATTATTTCTAGTTTGGAACAAACATGAATGTGTTAGGGAATAGGATGTAAAATCCTCTTAAATTTTAGGCCTATAACCATAAGAAAATTTCTTCTGTAAACTGGGTAGAACTCTTGCTCCATTTCTACTTTGGTTTCCTTTGCTGTTTCAAATACACTGGAGGAAGACTTAAGAAGCACCACTTGTGGGGCACCTGGGTGGCTCTTTTGTTTAAGTGTCCAACTTCGGCTCAGGTCATGAGCTTGCAGTTTGTGAGTTGGAGCTCTGGGTCAGGCTCTGTGCTGACAGTTCAGAGCCTGGAGCCTGCTTTGGATTCTGTGTCTCCCTCTCTCTCTGCTCCTCCCTCCCTCACACTCTCTCTCTCTCAAAAATAAACATTAAAAAAAAAGAAAGAAACACCACTTGTCTCGAACATCTGGTTCACTTGGACTTGTTCTGAGTCTGACATAGACCCTGCTCCAGCCTCGTATCTTCAGAAGCCATTCCTGATGCCCTCTTCCTGAAGAAGATACCTCTTTTTCATTCTTAGAGCCATGCATGATTCTCTTATGCACCTTGTCTAAACTTCATTACTTAAATATTTAACAAACATATATAGCATATGTTACTATATATATAGCAGATATATATACATATATATATATAGCAGTTACTAAGGGCAAGGCATTTTTCTGAGTGATGAACATATTAAAATTTTTATTTTAATTTCAGTGTAGTTAACACAGTGTTTCATTAGTTTCAGGTGTACAATGTAGTGATTCAACAATTCCATATATTACTCAGTGCTCATCAAGATCAGTGTACTCTGAATCCACTTCACCTATTTCACCCGTGGGTATACGGGTATACCCACCACCTTGCCTCTGATAACCATCTGTTTGTCCTCTATAGGTAAGAGTCTGTTGTTTGGTTTGTGTCTCCCCTGCCCACCTTTGTTTTGTTTCTTTCTTAAATTCCCCACGAGTGAAATTATATGGTATTTGTCTTTCTCTGATTTATTTCACGTAGCATTATTCTCTCTAGATCCATCCATGTTGTTGAAAATGGCAAGATCTCATTCTTTTTAATGACTGAATATCCCAATATACATAATGTTATATAGTGATTTATATATTGATATATACATATATATATTATACATACATATACCACTTCTTATTCATCTATTGATTGGTACTTGGGCTGCTTCCATAATTTGGTTATAATTTAATTTTTTAAATGTTTTATTTATTATTTATTATTGAGAGACAGCATGAGCAGGGAGGGGCAGAGAGAGAGGGAGACACAGAATCTGAAGCGGGCTCCAGGCTCCGAGCTGTCAGCACAGAGCCCGATGCAGGGCTCAAACTCACGAACTGTGAGATCATGACCTGAGCTGAAGTCGGACGCCCAACTGAGCCACTCAGGTGCCCCCATAATTTGGTTATTATAAATAATGATGCAATAAACATAGAGGTACATATATCCCTTAGCATTAGGATTTTCATATTCTTTGAGTAAAATACCTGGTAGTGAGATCACTGGATCATATGGTAGTTTGATATTTAACTTTTGGAATAATCTCCAAACTGTTTTCCACAGTGGGTACATCAGTTTGCATTCCCACCAGCAGTGCACAAGGATTCCTTCTACTCCTCATCTTCAGCAACACTTGTTTCTTGTTGTTTCTTGTTTTTCTTGTTTTTGATTTTAGCAATTCTTACAGCTGTGAAGTATCGCATTGTGGTTTTGATTTATATTTTCCTGACGATGAGTGATGTTGAACATCTTTTCCTATGACATGTTCATCTGTATGTCTTCTCTGAAGAAATGTCCATGTCTTCTGCCCATTTTAAAATTGGATTATTTGTTTTTGGGTGTTGAATTGTAGAAGTTCTTTATATATTTTGGATACTAACTCTTTATTGGATGTCATTTGCAAATATCTTTTCCCATTCAGTAAATTGTCTTTTAGTTCTGCTGATTGTTTGCGGTGATGAACATATTTTAACTCTCACAATCACCATAGGAGGGAACTATTGATTTATTTCGGTGTGTGTATATGTGTGTGTGTGTGTGTGTGTGTGTGTGTGTGTGTGTGTGTGTGTGTATTTAGCTGAATGTTCATACATGTGTATAAAACACGAGGCACAGAAGTTAAGTCACTTTTCAAAGTCACACAGTCAATATAAGTCAGATAGGAGTTAGATTTTGAAGTTGGATACCTGACTTCACAACTGGTTCCACTAAGCACAGAATGAAATGGGTTTAGATTTCCTCCAGCAATTGGAGGCCAGAGGCTATGTAAATAAAGAAGGTGGTAGAGTGATTAGATGCAGCATCACCTGACCTAGCACACGCCTGTGTACCTCCATCCCCTCTGTGGGTTAGCTAACATTTGCGGCATCTTAGTCATCCTGTTTGTTGCCTCTTTTATTAATTATTGGTTAACTTGTCCTTTTTCTCTCAACTATGAGGGCCTTGAGGATTGACTTTTACTTAGACCTAGAAAGACCCAAGGCACACAGCGCAGCAAATGTTAGCTAACCCGCAGTGCGGGTGGAGGTACATAGGCCGTGCTAGGTCAGGTGACGCTGCATCTAATCACTCTATCACCTTCTTTATTTACATAGCCTCTGGCCTCCAATTGCTAGAGGAAATCTAAACCCATTTCATTCTGTGCTTAGTGGAACAAGTTGTGAAATTTTTATGTAAAATATCTTTAGACATTTTCCTGGAATATTTTAACATTTTCTTCGAATGTCTGAGTGGGAATTCTAGGATTCCAATTTCACTCTGCACCCTGTTTTTATGATTCTAGGAAATGCAATTTAGTTGTGCCTTTTCAGGGTTTGTGGAAGTTTGGGTACTGTCTTATTAAGGTCTGAGGTTTCAGTTTGAACTACCTAGAGCTCTGATGTTAGGGGCAGACTCCACCAACAAACAAAACAAAACAAAACAAAACAAAACAAAAGACAGCTTTCAAGGCTTCGGAAATAGAAACAAATGCTACACTACCTGCAATATCAGCAGCTTCTCTTGGAATCTTTCCTAAACCACATCTCAAGAAGGTGGTTTAACATCACAATTTTATATTCCCTTTGAGCTACAGCATTTCAAATACATATTCATTTCAAGTGAAGACTGCTCAGAAATAAATCTGAGTGTTAGCTCCATGTAGAAGTAATCATCAGAGCTTAAAAAATCAAAACCATATTTTTCTTAGAAAACGTTTTCTTCATGCATATCAAGCTGGGGATCTTCCTTATTTCGTATATAATCAAATAAAGGGCTTCGCGCTATAGCAAGTTTTGACTGTCTTGTGGTCCTCGTTTCCCCTGGTTGGTCCTGCCCTATTAACATATTGCGAGCGCGCGCGCGCCTGTGTATGTGTGTGTGTGTGTGCACGCGCGCACACACACACACACAGCATGTTGTTCGCTTTTGTTTGGAATAGTTCAAGAAAATGCTGTCTCTATGTGGTCAGACCCCATGTCAACACTTACTGACTCACTAATACAGTAAACATGCTTTGTAATTTTACCATTACCTAACTTGCATCTGATTTTCTTTTTCAAAAACTAGCAATAGCTACACATCTTTCTATGATTAGACAGAATTATATCAAAATTACACTCTCTCCCTGTTTCCCTCCTACTCTTGCCCCCACTCTTTCCCTACCTGCAACTTTGGAAACAAACCATCCATGTTTTTACATTCAGAGAGTACCTTCAGGGAGGAAATACTTCTACTTCCTCGTGAGGGCAATCTAGCAAATTCTGCTAACACACTAAGAGGTGTGAATCAGTACGGCAGGGCCAAAGGGATCATATGGTTGAATTTAGATCCTGAAGCAGTTAGTCTGGATATAAATGACTTTGCTACTTATTGTTTATGACATATTAAGGGCTATGGACTGCAAAGAGGATAAAAAACAAGAATTTAGGGTAGTATGTTTGACTTACTTGACCATTTTGTACGTAGGTAGACATGGTGTGAAAAACATAACTGATGCAGCCAAAGATCAATGCTTCACTTATTCACAATTCAAATATTAGAGTTAGAATGTGTACATTTATGTATTTATGCCATTTCTTACCCTGGAAAGGATTTAAGATTGTTTCCCAAAATATACACAATGCAAAGAGATTAAAAAAAAAAAAAAAAAAAAGCAAATGATGAAGGTGCCAAGCCCCAGATGAGGCGTAGGAAAGCTGCAGATGAAGTGGAAGTGGTCCATACCTGCAACAGGTGCTGTAATGATGGCTCTCTTTGCTCGTGTTGGGCTACAAAGTCTGCTCTGAACTTCTTAATGGAAGACAGAGACGTAGGTCCCAAACGGACTAAGGAGAAGAACCACTCCTAACTCTAAGAACAGTGAGGAATTTCTCATAAAGGGGCTGTCGTAAAATACTAACAAAGTCCTCTGCAACATCCCCCGAGGCAGCACAGTGATGAATTTCAGGTGGCTGTTCCACAACATGTGTGCCCTGAGGCCGGCTGATTCTCCTCCAGAAGTAATTGTTTTCCATTTGCGGAGATGCTTATGGTTTACCATGCCTTGGGAGTCTTGAGGGAGGGAGGATGGCAACATGCTGTTTTTCTAGATTAAAATAGGCAACACTACTCTGCCAGTTGATGTATATAGCCAATGCATGATCAGAAGAATTGCATATGTATTTTTAATCCCAGAAATACAACTTCTCTTAATTGTACCGAGTAGTTATTATTTTTGCTTACTTTCACTTGATATGGTTTATTTGAATAGTTCTCTTATACCATCTAGTATGTGTATAAAGGAGAGAGGGCAGAGGTTAGAGGTTTTTTAAAAAAAATGCTTATGTATTTCCTGTGTTTGCTTTAGACTCTTAAAACATTTATGAAACTGATCTATAGTCAGTACAGAAGATTTAGACAGTACAGAAACAAACGGCCTCAAATCTCATCACCTTGCAATAACTTTGAAATGCATATGTATATAGCGTATATCTTAATTTATATAGTGTATGCATTGGCTTAGTTTCTTAATTTTATGAGGGTCACCAAACTGCAGCCATAGAAACTAGCACCACAGTTTCTCTACTTATGATTAAGTAAAACTATTAATTTTCTCTGAAATTAATTTACTTTGGATATACAGACAGAACTATCCTAAGATACTACGGAATGGAAAGAAAAACACAAAAACAAAGCTTTATGCAGAAGGCCGGAGATTTGACATTCACACTAGCACTTCTCCCTCTCCTGTTTAAAAAAATTAAGTCCTTTTAGGTCTCAGTTTCCACAAAGTAAAAATGGTACCAAAGTGATGGTGCTTCAGAAAGAGGGATGCATGGTACAAATGCAAATGTTACTGTCCTGGTCAACGAACACGGTGGCCTGAAAGTTGGATGAGAGCCCAATGACCAGGGTCTTGACCATGTGCTCTTGACCCTTTAATACTGAGAGAAAATAAGAGGAAAAGAGGAGAAATTAGAAGGAACACTCCAAATTGGCAACCAGATCTAGACATTATGAAGTCGGATGGTACTCCTCCAAGCAAGTCTTTTCTATCCTTATGAGCATGGCCCTCCTCTTTCCTCCTCTCCAACTCCACTTTTCCCCCCTTTTCTTTCTTTCCTCTTCCTCATCTCCCTCCTCTCCCTCCTCCTCCTCCTCTTCTTCCTCCCTCTGCTCCTTCTCCCTTACCTTTACATGCCCTGCATTCTAGCCATGTTAAAATGGCGGGGGTGGGGAATGGTAGGACATGACCCTTAGGGTGGAGTTTGAGTTTTGAATCCCAGTGAAAAACTTATATAAAATCTATGACAATCTTGGCTTTAATCAGGGCCACAGCTTAAAAAAAAAAAAAAAAAAAAAAAAAAAAAAAAAAAAAAAGAAAGAAAGAAACAATGGTTCTTTCTCCTGGACATGTATATATGAGATTTATGGGTGGGTGGGTGATCTATAATCTCATGTCACCACTGAGGGTTGGGGTGATCATCTTGGCCACCTCCATGATTTCTCTTCAACTATCTCTCCATTCCCAGGCCATGGCTGCTAAACATCACAGCCTTGGAAAGTTGTCTGAATTTTACGAGGAGTGGACTTTTTCTCTCATGAACCTACTGCTTCTATATATATATATATATATATATATATATATATATATATATATACATACACACACACACACATACACACACACATACACACACATACACACACATACACACACACATACACACACACATACACACACACATACACACACACATATACACACACATATACACACATATATATATACACACATATATATATATACACATATATATATACACACATATATATAGCCTTCCTGAGCGCATGGAAGTAAATGGACTATCAAACATACATATAAACTAAGTCTAATTACATCAGCATAAACACAATCTTCAAATATGTATTTCTGATATATCATTTTTGTGCTGAAATTTTTATCTTGCTTTCCTCCTATAATAGAACACTCTGTGACCTCGGTTAAGTCCAACGAACATCCAGATAAGGTGGAAATCTACAGTTTTTGGCATGTCCACTCTTTTCTATCTTCGTCTCAATAGTATTACTTTTATGAAACCTGTATTTTTCACTAATATCAACCATTCCATTTTCTCATTTTCCACTTTTTATAAAATACAGATATAATAAAATGGATATGGGCTGATATAATAAATGGCAGATATAATAAATGGATACGGGTGGCTATTATTGAATTTAATTCTATTTGGGGTATGAGATCTGTTTTGAGGCAATAGGAGAAAAGTGAGAAGTAGTTCTCAGAACCTTGCCTTTTAATGTGTTTTTCCTGAAGCATCATTAAAGTTGACAGGAAAAAGTAACAACAGTTGCAAACCTAAATAAGGTGGTCTGTAGAGATCTCTTCGTTCTCTCAGTCCAGGCGGCGCTAATGAGTGCCTGCGATGTTCCACGCACCTTGGGGGAGACGCTGATAGAGATGCCCCCTTTACCATTGAGAAATTCCATGTGCATTGTCCATAATACTGATAGTACAAAAGTAAAAAGTAGGAACAGTCCAAATGGAAGGACATTTATCTTTAAATTAAATCTTTTACAAATATGATCTTTTATTTAAAAATTTGGAACGGTAAAAAAAAAATTGGAACGGAAAGTAATAAACTTTCAGAAAGTTGCAGGCACAGGACAGAAAACTCTTTGCTTTCGTGAATAATTTGAGAGGAAGTGGCTGAACTGGTGTTTCATCATCCCTCAATGCTTTCGTGTACAGTTCCCTACAAGAACATCATCCTACAGAACCACAAAATAACCCTCAAAAATCAGCAAACTAATGCTGAGGTATCACTAACCTCTATTCCTCAGGCCTCATGTAAGTGTTACTAAGTATCCTAGTTATGTACTTTAGAGCAAAAGGATCTGGTTCAGAATCCCATGTTCTAATCACTTGTCCGTTAGTCTCTTGTCAGTCTTGATGAAGTCCTCAGTCTTTCTTTGCCTTTTACAACCTTGGCACTTTTAAGGATCACAGGCTAATTATTTTGTAAATAAGTAATGTCCCTTTATTTCGTCTGACGTTTCTTCATGATGACGCTCAGGTTATGCACCATTCATAGGAACATCACAGTGTTCTCTTTGCATTCTATCAGGTGTACAATTTAGATTTGTTCCATTACTAATGAATTTCACTTTGATCACCTGATTATGGTGGCATCTGTCAGACTCTTAAACTGAAAGTCTCTTAACTCCCTTTGGCACGCTGAAACTATGTTTCTCATCAAACTTTCAATTCACTCATTATTTAAATCTGTTTGGATTCATGGTTTCCTATTTTATTCAGGAGGTTATGACTATTATTAATTTTTATTTTGGTGCTCAAATTATCCCTGATTTGGGCAGTGACACCTCATTCAAGCTGGCTTCTGTAGCCTTTTGTCATTCCCCCTTCATTCTTTGAGCATGTCTGCCTTCTCATATAATAAGATGTTATAAGCTCATCACATCTTCTCCCTGCTCCAGCTCTAGAATCATCCATATCCCCAAGAAATCTGGGTTTCTGTTAGAGGAGAATCGTATTTATAAGCCAGGGTCTGGTTGCTGTATATGTTCATTGCTATTAGAATTTGGCTATTTCCCAGGCCCCCTCAGTAGATAGGACTGTGTGTGTGTGTGTGTGTGTGTGTGTGTGTGTATAAATTTGAGCACATATATGATAACCATATGTATTTTTTAGCATATGTTTCAGTTGGGGTGCCTGGATGGCTCAGTCAGTTAAGTGACTCTTCATTTCAGCTCAGGTCAGGATCTCACAGTTCCGGAGATCGAGCCCTGCATTGGGTTCTGCGCTGACAGCACAGAGCTTGCTTGGGATTCTCTCCCTCTCTCTCTACCCCTCCTGCACTCATGCTTGGTCACTCTTTCTCTCTCAAAAATCAATGAATAAACTTAAAAAAATATTTCTTAAAAGATTGTGTTTAAGTTGGTCTAATTAGACTTAGGATATATGTTTGATAAAGTATATACATAAAGCATATGTTTCTTACATAAGGACACGCTTGCATTCGTAAGCTTTTCTACATCTCTATACCCACGTACGTTGAAAGTCATGAGTTCACACTGATACCCTTCAATTCCAATGCAACACCACGGGCTTCATTCTAGTTTTCTCCCTTCTCTGACAATGAATAATCTGAGTCTTTATATCCTTAATTTATTTACTTATTCCATCAGTCTTCTCATTTGTTACCTATCTCTGCTGCCTTACTCTTGCTCACGTGAGCACTCATCTCCCTCTGGGCTGGGTTGTCCCCACCTCATGGACACCTATTTACCCTGTTTGGGCTTCGGCACTCTATGTGGGCAGCTTTCACTCCTGGATGCCTTCCTCACCCTGCTCGTTCTCTGACAGCCTACACCAGGCTGTCCCTTTTCTGTGGGCACCCTCCTTACCTAGCTCTGACTCTGACTCTGACACCCACATGGGGCAGCCATCCTGGGTGGTCAATCCCTTGTTTGACTTGAGCTCAGCACCTTGCTCCAGGGCACTGTGACTCTCCCAGTCAGGGCAGATGACTAATTTATTCTGCCCCCCTTCAGAACTGAGTTGTCACGCAAGGGAAGGAGAGGGGAAGGAAGAAAACGAAGAGTAAAGTCTATTTTATACTCTAAAATTTTATACTCTAATATATACACTATATATTTGTTTTCCATGACAACAAGAAGTGAGGTTTTCTCTACGTCTTCTAAAAGATTAAAAATGTTTTAAGTTTTACTTTTTTTTTTTTTTTTCCTGGAGACTCATGTAAAGCTGGATAATTAGACTCAGGTTCCTTATTTATATTCTTACTTGGAGCCAGAAGGGAAGGGTCTTTCAGTATACAACCTTTCCTTTTTTAATATGCCCAGAAGGACTGGAAAATATTGGGAATTAACAATTATTGGTGAAGAGACTAGATTGTAAAGTTATTATAGTTTGAAATAAGGGTCAACATTGCTCCCTTTAATTCCTTCTGCAGTTTGCCCCAAAGGCATTTATCCTTGTCTCTATCCATTGAAATGTGTTGTAAACCCTATTGATTTAATCCAGATGAAGTCCAACAGTTATTTCTGACTCCATTTTGCCATTCTGCTGAGGTCATTACTACCAAGTGATCAGGGATTGAGTCTGAAAAAATGCATTCAGTAATTGTTAATTGAATAACCACGGAGTTAAAATTGTCCTAGGATATTATAATGGATATTAATTGAATATGACATAAATATCTACCTCAAGAAATTATGTTTGGGGGAAATAATAGAGGAGGAACAATCCTTTCCATGTAAGTAAAAAGACGCTTAGTAAGTGCTCATTAAATAAAATGTTTCTCTACTATTGGGAGCTGGGATGCCTTAGGGGAACTAAGTAACAATTTTATTGATGCCAATTCTTAATATGGCAAACATCTCAATTTAATTTTTTAAAAGTTGGAAAATCCAATGCCTTGTCTGAGAATTTTAATTTCCAGCTAATAAACTGGATTTTAAAAATGTATCTGTATACCCAGTTGTCTATTTTCATAGGTAAAAAGCAGTAACAAGGTCAGGTTAAATTAAATACCCCCACGTCAAAAGGCTTAAAAATGTCCATAACTCATCACTTTTTTTCTTTTAAAACTCAAGAAGCCAAGCAATTTCTTAAATAACAATAGAACAGCAAATACAGGCTTTTTAATCTCTGACTTCACCTTGCATTGTTTTGGGGTTCTGGGTGGGGATTCTAACTAACCATGACATGGAAGAATTGCAGGGCCTTAATGCATGACAGGATGCTGGAATTGTTGTCTTAAATTCACAGACCAAAAAGAAATGAGATATTTTGCACTTGGTAGTGCAATAAGAGGTTTGCAATCACAGGTAAGTACTTCTGCAGAATACATAGCATCCAGGAAGCTGAGATTTCTCACGGTAAAGGAAAAATGACCAAAATGCCAACAATATGTTCAGTAATTCATCATCAAAATACATTTCACTTTTCTTTACATGGATGTGTGTTTTTGAAAATATTAAACAGAGTCGGAATACAGTTTCAAAGATCCAATAATCTGTGAAGAGCTTCAAGTAACAGAATCAAAAGAAACAAACTGAAGGAAACTATTAACAAGGATAAAAAGATCACTGTCTCTGGAAATAGTCAAGAAAAAAGATTAGTACCCACTGAATGAAACCCCCATTTGAGTCCTGGGAAGATCGAAAAGCAATAAAGTGACGTAGGTTAGGAAGTGTTCTTTAAGAGACAAGAACACCACTTTGGCTTGCAGACCTCAAAGAAAACATGTTTTCTGTCTTCCTTTTTCATTTCTCTTTATTTAAATCTTTAAGAACCTGGTGACAGAGCTGTATCTGACAATGGCTTAGTGGACTTAGGGAACCACTGCCTCATGCTCATTATTGTAAATCAGTCATTTGCAATATTCCTTGTAAATCTCTGTTCCCCACCCATCCCCTGCCCTCCTGGACCATGTCCAGACAGACTCCATTCGGAAACTATATCGGAATTTAAAAATGCTTGCCTGAAGAAACGAAGTGATTTTAAATTTATAGAGCTTAAGGATTTTAAACGGGGAACTTTTCCAAGCACAAAACCTGATCAGGAAGGAAGAAAGAGTTGCCTTTGTGACGGCCAGCTTGTGTTCATTTCATAAGTATAGAACCACTGGGGCCCGTTTGACAACAATTCAGTATCAGTTTAGGAGACTGAGAAAGAGATTAATGGGTGTTCAGACCAGTGACCAATCATTCTGAACACAGAACTTCTGAGAATTTCTGAGGTTTTGGGTAGACTGTATCATGCATAATATCAAATTCTTGTACATGTAAAACCCCACTCATGTATCTATGAAATCTATGTTTCCCAATGACCAGAAGTCTTCCTATAAGCAATAATCAGGATTATTGTTTTCAGTTCTTCACTCGCTCCTATAACAAGATGATAGATCCGTGTTATCTGCCATTGAAATTTAAAGTGCTTCCCGCATGGGGCGCCTGGGTGGCGCAGTCGGTTAAGCGTCCGACTTCAGCCAGGTCACGATCTCGCGGTCCGTGAGTTCGAGCCCCGCGTCGGGCTCTGGGCTGATGGCTCAGAGCCTGGAGCCTGTTTCCGATTCTGTGTCTCCCTCTCTCTCTGCTCCTCCCCCGTTCATGCTCTGTCTCTCTCTGTCCCAAAAATAAATAAAGGTTGAAAAAAAAAATTAAAAAAAAAATAATAAAGTGCTTCCCGCAGATTCTACCTTCACACCCTATTGATGTTGGGCTTGGCCATGTGACTTCCTTTGGCCAACAGAGTATGGGAGGAGGGGATGCTGTGCCAGGTCTGAGCGAAGGGGTAGTACATGCTTCTGGACCCACCTCTTGTATTCTTTCATTGCCATGAGAAAAGCATGCTGTATGTAGTGGCAGACACTTTAGGCTGAGAAAGGAGACCTGAGGAATCCACCTGAACCAACTGAAAGACCCCATTTCAATCTGGCCCATCCTGAGCTCCGCTACCTTAAAGGAATATATAAAGGCTTGATGGTAAGCCACCGACTAATAAATTATTTGACCAGCTTGTTTTCAAGATTTACTTCTTAGAGTACACTTATCTTGATGAGCACTGAATAATATATGGAATTGTAGAGTCGCTGTATTGTACACCTGAAACAACTAGAACACTGTTAACTACACTGGAATTAGAATTTTAAAATTAAAAAAAAATTAGAAATCTACAAACTATTTCGTAGTATAAATCTTAAAAATGACATTATAATGGCATAATCAACTTACATATTTCTTAAGCTTATTTATTTTTAGAGAGAGAGAGATAGAGATAGAGAGAGGAGGAGGAGCAGCAAAGAGAGAGAAGCTCAAGCAGGCTCTGTGTTGTCAGCACAGAGCCCTATACGGGTCTTGAACTCACAAACTGTGGGAACATGACCCCAGCTGAAATCAAGAATCAGAGGCTTAACTGACTAGGCCACCAGGTGCTCTGACCTTACATATTTCTAATGCTCTTTCAAGATAAATTGTCTCAAAGCCTTCAAATATAAAAATATAATTGAATCCTAGATCAGTTATACTTAATACATTATGCTTAATATTGCTTAAACATTTCAGCTCCCTTTCTTATTCTGATGGCTAAATAAACCATAACTGGACTCTCAGAGTCAAAGCTTGAAATCATTTTACCCACAAAAAGTAGACTATCATGCAGCCATTATAAAGGGAAACTCAAAACTCCAGGGCCACCCATTTCTCTCCCTTTACCACACCTGCACCTGAGCAGCTCAGTGTGAAAGAGGGAATGGATGGAGAGAGCACACTCTGCTGGCTGGCCTCACTTAAGATTTACTGTTCCCAGAGTCGGACACTCGTCACACTTTTATGGTAAGTTATCTTTTCTTCTCTCCAGGAAGGACCATTTCACATGTTCTCCTCTCCTCTCAGACCTCCAGCACCTTCTCCCTAGCCTCACTCTCAGCTGATGATGTTGCTTCTTAGTTTACTGAATAGAGGCAGTCAGGAGAGATCCAACTTATCTTCCCACCTCCAACTCGACTTACCTCTACATCTATATCATCTTCCCTGTTGTCATGGCATTCCAGCAGTCTCTGTGCTTGTGTGGGACAACCTTTCCACTATGTGCCAAGTCACTGTCCTGCTTCCTTGACAACTTTGCCTCTGCAATCATGCCCTCTCCTCTCTGCACTGAGTTTTCACCCCCTCAAGAGATCACTCCCATCAGCGTAAGATGGCTCTCATGTTGGAAAACCTCTCTAGCGAAGTTCTCCTCCATTATAACTCTTCATTGCAAAAGTTATTTAAAATAGTTGCCTGTAGTTGCTGCCTTCACTTTCTCACCTCCCATTCTCCCTAAAACTCACTTCAATCTGGCTTTCATCCTCACTGCTTCCATGAAAATCTTGTCATCAGGGTCACTGGACTTCATCGGAACACTCATCCCCTGATGACTACTCCTTTCTCCTTGAAATTACTCTCTTCACTGGGTCTCCAGTTCATTATTCTCTCCCAACTTCTTCCCACATTATTGGACCCTTCCCTACCTCTGCTGGTTCCATCTGATCTCCTGGACCTCTGAGTGTTGGACGACCCCAGGGACAGCATCCTTGATTCTTTTTGCTTATTTGGCATACCCTTTCTAGACAATCTTAACCAGCCCCATGGTCATCTGTTTTCAGATTAATCCCAAATTATTTTCTAAGCTCCAAACTCATACACCTGTCTGCCTACTAGCCATAGACATCCCAAATCTGACATGTCTGAACCTGATCTTTTAACTTCCATAACCTGCTTCTTCCCTAACCCTCCTCATCTCAATAGTAGTACCTCTATTCAATCAGTAGCTTGGGCCAAAAACCTTACTGTCACATCTGGTATTTTTCTTTCCTTCATTCCCCCACACCTATTGGCTCTACCTTCAAATTATCTGAAATCTAATTACTTCTCCGCATCTCCCATACATCTGGGTTCCTTCTGGGTTTGTTAATGGGTGGCCCCAGCAGGATGGCAGTAAGTGGGAAGAGAGGCCAGGGTATTTCTTTGCTACTCCCTTACTTGCTTCAGGCCTGTTTCTCTAGGAATAGCTGCATCCTGACAACTCCAGAGGCCCTTCCTCCATGCCCCACTTGCACTGGGCTCTCCTGTGACCCTTTCTTCCTTTCCTTGTCCCTTAAGCCCTTGGGATAGTAGTATCATCTTTTCTCTTTTGCCCTATACCTCTCTTCATGCCTCTGTACCCAGCTCCTTCATCAAAGTCTCTTCATTTGAGTCATCTGAAGGTGAGGTTCTTTTCCTTCTGATCGCTACACTACCCATCCCTAAACTACCATTCCTCTCTACTTTTTATCCCTTTAACTATTTTTTTACAATACATACTATTGACTGAAATTATTATTATTATTATTATTTTGCTTTTTATTTTCTGCCCCCTCCACCAAAACCTACACTTTCCGAAGGCTTTTCTTTTTACTTTCACTTTTGTATCCCTATTCCCTAGAAGAAAGCCTGGTAGAAACATGTTTCTAAGGAAGATGTTCTTGACATATTAAAAAATTTTTTTAACATTTATTTATTTTTGAGAGAGAGAGAGACCAAGTACAATCTGGGGAGGGGCAGAAAGTGGGAGAGACACAGAATTCAAAGCAGGCTCCATCCAGGCTCTGAGCTTTCAGCACAGAGCCTGATGTGGGACTCGAACTCAGTGAACCTCGATATCATGACCTGAGCCAAAGTTGGCTGTTTAACTAACTGAGCCACCCAGGCGCCCCTGATATATATATATATTTTTAATGTAAGTTGAATGAGTCTATTTTGGTACGGTTCTATTTTTTTTTAAATTTACCTATTCAAATATAATAATTTCGTAGTAAAAAAAAAAAAAGGTCTGGGGGCACCTAGGTGGCTCAGTCAGTTGAGCGTCAAGCTTCAGCTCAGGTCATGATCTCGTGGTCTATGAGTTTGAGCCCCACATTGGGCTTACTGCTGTCAGCGCAGAGCTCGTTTTGGATCCTCTCTCTCTCTCTCTCTCTCTCTCTCTCTCTCTCTGCCGTTTCCCTGCTCACACTCTTGCTCTCAAAAATGAATAAAACATTAAATTTTTTTTAAAAAAGAAAGATCTGGAAGCATATACACCAGAATATTAATAGGGGTTACATCCTGGGGAATGGATGGTGGGATTTGGTTTTCTGCTTTGTATCTATTTGTGTAGGTTGAATCTGTAGAAGAAGCAAGCAGGACAACTGGAGCCCTATATGGTATTTTTGGGCAAATCAGGAAAAGTTATCTGCATACTATAAGGTAAACACAGCCCCACTGGCACCAGGAGAGTGGATTTTACCCCTCACTTGTCACCATTTTGAAAACACAACTGTACAACTTTACTTGTTGGCTTGGAGAATAAATTTTTTTAGGAACAGAAAAATGTTGATTTATATATGCTTTACCCTCAATTTCTTTTCTAGCCCACCTTTTACATTAAAAAAATTTTTTTTGACATTATAGAACTAAAGTGAAATGTATCAATAGCCCCTTATTACCTTTTTATGACAAAACAGAAGAAAGCATACTCATGGGCAAGAGCTAAAATAAACAACAAAAAGGTTGTAAAACTAAGCAGGAAAGTAAATGTTAACATCTGAACATAAAAGGCTATTACAATAATTTAACAAAAAATCACAAGTTGATAATAAAGTAATATAGAAACTTAGAATTTGTAAACTAAAATCTGGAAATTCTGACTCTTCAGAAATTCTACAGATAGATTTTGAGTGGTGAGCAGCCGAAGGGGTACCGGGTGTCCCCTATGGGTCAGGTTAATGTTGGTAGCAGATTTAATTTGAAACTATACTTCAAATATTTGACAGATCTCATTGAATTTTGATAATTTGACTCCTGATTATACAGCCAATTAAATATTTTGGAAAAGGGAGTTCATAGGAACTCAAATGCAGGAGCATCCAATTAGACCCAATTGCTTTTCACCCCTGGTGAGCTGAATCAGGCTCCACTGAATCTAATATAGTCACATAGCACAGGGAAATAAGATTTTGGCATTTCCATTTGGTGCAGCTTGGTCAATCCCAGAGGCAGCCCCTCGAGGTCAGATTTGAGGTACATGGATGGTGCCTCATTGATGGTGTGGGGAAAGAGTTCCTTGTTACCTGGACTACATCTGTCCTGACAACTGGAGATGAACAGAGAGCTGGAGAGCTTGGGCTGATACTGGATAGTCAAGCCTGCCAGGGGGACTGGAGAAAGTCTCCAACAAGACCACAGAATTTCTGGTCCATAAGATCAGCTGTGGATGGTGTAATGGGAACAGTAGGGATGGCCTATTCACTTGAGTTGTCTCCAACCTGCCCTGCCTCCAGGTCCTGAAAAATTATTTTTTTTTTTACTCTCTCATATTTCCTCCATCTTATATACACCTTTCTCAAAGAGACCCACAGTGGTTAGAAGAGATAAATATTTGGGGCGCCTGGGTGGCTCAGTAGGTTGAGCATCTGACTTCGGCTCAGGTCATGATCTCATGGGTCGTGAGTTCGAGCCCCACATCAGGCTCTGTGTTGACAGCTCAGAGCCTGGGTCTGCTTCACATTCCGTGTCCCTCTCTCTCTTTCTCTCTGATCCTCCATTGCTCATGCTCTCTCTCTCTCTCTCAAGAATAACATTAAAAAATTTTTTTAAAAAAAGAAAAGAAAATAAAGAGATAAATATTTGCCTAAAACATATGCAGAAGCACCCATTTGGGCCTTAGGCTGAATGGGCGACAACTGTTCCACTGATCAGAGTGGCTGATGATCCTCCTTCAGATTTTCAATGATAACAGCAAACATTTTCTGCATGGCCATTGTTGGGAGTAAATGCCAGAAATGTGGGTTCAGGGTGACAGAGAAAAAGGGGACCAGGTGGGAAGGAAAAGGTAGGACTGTAGAGAAGATCCATGGGAGAGTAGAGCAACAGGGCAGGGAGAAATCCCTGGTCAGAGGGGAAAAAGGCGAGGAAGAGAATGGGGAAGGAAGAAGTGAAAAAGATGGGGTCAAGTTCAGCAAGGGGAAGGAGGTGTGGGATGCAATGGCTCTAGCTGTTGTTTTGACTTTTCTGGGTCAATCCTGATCATTTCCAGCCACTATTTATCTCCGTTCACTAGCAACAATTTCTTCTCACTCTAACCCAATTTAAATTATGGGTTCTTTGAGAGCAAGGACCATTTAAAATAAGAAAAGATCACTTAGATACATTTTGCACCTGTGGCTCTCAAAGTGTGGTCCCTAGGCTAACAGCACCAACCTTTCCTGGAAACCAGCTAGAAATCCAAGTTTTCAGTCCCAGCTCAGACCTACTGAATCAGACTCTGGGGATGGGGCCTAGTGATCTCTGCTTTGACAAACTGATTCAGACATATGCTAAAGTTTGAGAACAGCTATATTAAACTCTGATTCATTGACTGTCTCACTGTGCTCATTCCTAATACATCAGTCCTCTGGCTCTCCATCACTTCCTGGACAAATGAGATGGTCTCTCTTCTCCATTTCCTTGACATTAGGCATATGATTTGCTTTCATAAAATGTAAATAGAGATGCTGTGTGTTCCTTCCAGGTTTAAGTATTTAAGAGCCAGCATATGATTTTCCACGCTGTCTTTTCTGGCCATGGTGATTGTGGAAGGATATTTTAATATGGACATCCATTTGACTATATGCAGGATTTCTAGAACGTCATATGAAAGGCAGCTTCACTGAAGGTCACCTGCCCCAGGTAAGTGATAAACATACTGTGTGTAAAGCCGCTGAGATTTGGGGATTATTTGTTAACACAGCATAAATTGGCCTATCCTGATCACTATGCTTACTCATTATAAATATTATATAATTATAGTGCTTGTATAGTTTCAGGCACTTAGACAATGGGTACTAGTTAAATGAATGAATGGAGAGTGAATTTGACATTCAATCAACAAATGCCTATAATTGTAGGAAGACATCAGTTACATTAGGTCAGTTCAGCCAATTTATGGACTGGGCCTGTGATTTACATGGGGGATAGCAAAGGTGGATCACACATCACTGCTAACTTGGAGGATTTCAGTTGGAAGGCAAACTTGGAAAGGCTGATTATTGTTGGGTGTGGAGGACCAAAGAATTTTATTTCACCTTGTAGACATTGGTAGGGGCAAGAGTGTTGGTAGATTTTGAGGAGGGGAGCATTATTATTAAAGTGTCATTTTAGGAAAATTAATCTGTTGATGGTAGAGGAAGGCCAGTTGCGAGGCTGTTTCATTAATTCAGGGATGAGAAGATTAGGGTTTGGCCTAGGGTGAAATGCCGAGAATTAGAAAAAGGCATAGCAAGAAATAAGAGAGATTAGAAAATAAAAACAGGCTATTGTGTATGCCAAGGGCAGGAAGGTGTGGAAGAGGAATGATTTAAAAAGGACTCTGAGGTCCCACGTCTGTGATGCCACTCGTAGAGGTTAGAGGAAGTAGAAGAGAAGATCCTTTTGTTGTGGGTTGAGGTTGAAGGGTGATAGCTCATTCATGGAAGAATGTCCTTAAGGGCAGTCTGTGAAGTAGGATTGGATGGAGCTTGGCAGAGAAGTCACTTTGAACTAGAAGGTTCTAGTGTAGTGCTCATAATGACTAGATGGGGCATCTAAAGGAGAACTTGCAGACAGAGGGTGGCACAAAACTTTGGGAGAAATCCACATTTAGAAACAGGGGAATGAAGAGGAGTCAGCAAGGAGACGAGGGAATAATCAGAAAGATGGGATTAGTAGAGGTAATTTTTATTGAGCATTTAATATGTACTGAGAACTTTACGTGTATTTTCTTATTTAATCCTCACAGCCTCACCTAGAAGGAAGAGTTATTGGACTTTACAGAGGAGCAAACAGAGGCTGAGAGAAATGCAAGAATTTCCCCCAAAGGGAAAAGAGCCACAAAAAGCTACAAAATGGTGATGTCAGATCTCCCTGACAACAAAATCATGTTCTTCACCATTGTGAAGACTCAGATGATCTAAGTTTTACACCAATAGATGCAGGGTAGCTTGCCAGATGCTAAAGAGTTCAAGAGTTCAAGAGGAATGATGTTCGAGAAAAGTCCACTGATTTGATGAACAGATTTCTGAGCAGAATGGTGGACAGGAGCTTTGCAGCAGGAGGTAAAGGCCTGAGTGGGTGGCACTGATAGGACAGTAACTTGTGGGACAACCAATCATGAAATGTTTGGTGAAAGGAACAAGAGTAAGGAGTAGATCCCACAGGGATCACAGGGCTATGTTAACAGGTATATTTATTTCCAGGACAGAGAGACCACTTAGAGACAAATTAAAGGATCCGGTAGAGCCAGGGGATGAAAAGGTCACAAGGAAGGCACCAATCGAGTTGGTAATTTTTGGAGGAGGATGGAGAGCCTGGATCTAAAGTCTAGGAGCTAAAGGCCCAACTCTAAACAGGAGAAGGACCACTGCTTACTTCCAGACCGCAGAGAAAGATTAGCCAAATTTAGGTACCCTTCAATTTATTTCAATTTACTGAAGTTTCCTTTATTACATCGATACCAAATAAAGCCCATTTCTAAGTTAGATTAACTCAATTAAATTTTCTAGTTGTCCACATATCTGACAGTTTGTGAGAAGGTGAGGATTGTTCCTTACACTTATAAATAAAATTGGATTTCTAAAACAAAATTACTATGTTTTCCAAGTTATGCTCCTGGGTCCTTAGTACTTTATTTTAGGAAACAACTATTCTTTACCTGCTGAGCCTGGTTTCACTCCCAGTGCCTGGTTTGCATTCTGGCTTCAAAAAAATGCCATTTAATAAAGTACTCTTATTTTGGATACATCACATGCAGCTGTTTTTAAAAACATTCTTTATTAAAAACATCTTTGCATCTTAAGTTTGTTTTGGCAGCTTTATGTCATAATATACAGATTTGAGTTATTTTTGTAATAACTCATTGGTTTCTTATATAAGTTG
Source organism: Herpailurus yagouaroundi (assembly GCF_014898765.1). Lineage (NCBI taxonomy): Eukaryota > Metazoa > Chordata > Mammalia > Carnivora > Felidae > Herpailurus > Herpailurus yagouaroundi. The sequence continues at coordinate 51,626,337 of NW_024412400.1, forward strand.
CAAGACATGTCTAGGAGTCTGTCATAGCCATCTAAATCAATTTTTTTTCCAAGCAAATAATCAGAAGGGCTTTAGGATTAATTACACACTTAAATATCTAGTAACTCCCCAAAAAGTCAGTGAAGTGAAATGTCTAGAAATCGTCCCCTAGGTGTTGTAACAAAAGCCAGCCTTGAGGAATGTCCTTGGCTTTGTCAGGATTTAAGGAGCATAAAGATTGCTGAGAAATTCTTACGAAATTTAAGAAAGAACAGGAACATTATGCTATAAAACGTAGGAAAGGAACTCAATATTCTCGTCAGAAGCAAGTTTTCTCATATGGAAAAAGAAATGTAATTTCATTTGCATGACTTTCTGTGGGCTCTGGTGTATTTTTGCTGCTTTTGTTTATCTATTTGCTTGGAGGGTTTTGGCTGTTGGGGCCTTGGACTAAGGCCTGAAGAACTGGGAGCTCCATTGCCCTGGACTTGCCAAAGGGTATAAGGAAATTGCATCTTTTTATATTTGTGTTTCCTGGGACAAAGGGGATTATAGCACTTATTTCTTAGAACCTGTTTGAAAGTTTTTATATAAAAAACTGAACGATACAGTAGTCCCCCTTATCTGCAGGGGAAACATTCCAAAACCCCCAGTGGATGCCTGAACTTTATGTATACTATGTTTTTTCGTATGCACACCTATGATGAATTTATAAATTAGGCACAGTAAGAGATTAACAACAAGAGCTAGTAATAAAATAGAACAATTAAGGGGCGTTTGGGTGGCTCAGTAGGTTGAGTGTCTGACTTCAACTCAGGTCATGATCTCGCATTTCATGGGTTTGAGCCCCAGGTCGGGCTCTGTGCCAACAACTCATAGCGTGGAGCCTGCTTTGGATTCTGTGTTTCCTCCTCTTTCTGCCCCTCCCCTGCTCACGTTCTGTCTGTCTGTCTCTCTCTCTCTCTCAAAAATAAACATTTAAAAAATAGAACAATTATGACAATGTACTATAATAAAAGTTAAGTGAATGTGGTCTTTCTCTCTCAAAATATCTTACTGTTCTGTACTCACCTCTCTTCTTGTGATGCTGTGAGATAACAAAATGCCTCTGTGATATGAAATGAGATGAATGACGTAGGCAGCGTGCTGTAGCATTGGAGGACACGTCAGAAGGAAGGTTATCTGCTTCCAGGGCTCAGAAAGTGAAACCGTGGGTTAGCAGGGACTGCCAGTGCTTTAAACTTTAGAGAGCAGCTGGAGAGCATCAGAGCGGGGCTGGAGGCAGCTTGCCCAGCTGGACTTCTTTGGGTCTTTGTAGGGCTCGCCCCGCTGTTTGTCATTACTGGTTGGCTCCACCTGTGGCTCCCAGAGCACTATTTCTCTATGGGCCCTGACCTTTCCTCCTCCAATCTCTTTGCTGACACCCCATCCTTGACCTAGCCCTAAAATGCAGGTATTTTCCAAAGTTCTACTTCCACTCTCTTCTCTTCTTGGCATTACCCATGGAGCAGTCTTTTTCACTTGGAAGGTTCCAATCATATTTTCCAAATATCAATCAGACATCTGTTCCTGGACGCTAGATACCTCAAACTCAACACCTCCAAAATTTAGCATGTCTTTCAGCCCTCAACCAAATGCTTTCCTTCCCAGACTCCTTATGTTGGTTAACAGCATCAACTTTTCCTTATCTATAAAGTTAGAAATGCTTTCACCTCCTTTGCACCTTTTCACCTCCAATCAACAATGAGCTTTTGCAAATGCCATCTCAAATGACTTCATCTCCACTTCCCACATCTGATAAGTAGCCATCTTACGTCTCTACCATCTCTAAATTGTCTCCAACCCTCTCAACCTTTTCCATTCTACCTCCTATTGACCTTGTTCTGACCTCATTACCCATCGCATTAACCAGCTAATTAGCCTCCTTGCCTTCTTGCCTCTTCATTCCACCCTGTATTTGGCTGCTAGAGTTGTTTTGCAAAAAAAACCCGCAAATATAATAATAATGATCATTTGTGGATAAAGAGATGGTTCCTGCAGCATAGTCTGACCGTAGACTTACTCTTTAACTACACTCCTCCTGTCCCCAAAAAGAATTCAGATGTGATGTATTTTGTTCTTCAAGCATATCATACACTCCTACAGCCCCACGTTGGTTTCTCCTCCTTTAATGACCTTCCTACCTTTTCTACTTGTTCAAATTACACCAATACCTCAAACTCCAGCTTCATTAGAGACATGATACAGGATGTATAGAACATAGTAGGACTCTAATTAACATTTTTAGGGCTGAATTAAGTGAAAAAGAAAGTACAAAACCTCATGGCACAGATAGAAGATGGGGGATCACTTAGCTGAGAAATAGAACTGAATTTAACTTCCATGTGAGTCAGGTTTACTGTCCATGACCCGCCTCCTTCCCCCAGGTTCCTGCAATGTTGTGCCCTGCCTTGAGCAGTCCCTTCCCTAGATCCCTACTTAAAGAGACTTTCCTTTAAAAAAACAAAAGAAAACAAAACTAAAAGCAATACTGCAATGAACCTATTTCATGAACTTTTTCAGGTGTATTTGTAGTAAGTTCCTAGCACTGAAAGGACCATCGATTAAAAGGTTTCATACATGTTGACAAATTATGGCAACTATTCTCATACCAAAGGTGTATGAAGATGTCTGGTTTCCATGGCCCTAGCAAAAGTATTATCAAGCTTAGATTTTTGCCAATTTCATAGATTTAAAAAATGTTATTTTGGTTCACTAGAATTAAGGATTTTTCTGTATGTCTTTCAGAAGGAAATATCAATGGCCCGGGGGCAAGACTATGGTAATTTTGCATATACACACAAAAAAGGAAGGAGGTATTCCTGAAAGACTGCTGTTGTACTGTTTGAGAGCATTAAAACAGAAGAGCATTGCATTGGTTTCTTCTAATAACTGTGAAATTCATAGGAAGTGGATTATTTTAAAATGTGAATTTACTTATAATATGCTTTTAGAAAATGTAACGTAACCCCATTCTGTCAAAAAATGTGGGAAATTATGTTTAATTCAAAGATTTGTAAATATTTACTCAGTTTTTTACATCCATTTGTGCTTGTAAACTTGCTTAGCTACAGTGTTACTGTTATGTGGGGCACCTGGGTGGCTCAGTCAGCTAAGCCTCTAACTTCTGAATTTGGCTCAGGCCATGATTTCATGGTTTGTGAGTTTGAGCCCTGCATCAGGCTTTACACTGACAGTGTGGAGCCTGCTTGGGAGTCTCTCCCCGCAAACCCCCTACCTCAGAATAAACAAATAAAACTTAAAAAACATATTAAAGTGTTACTGTTATGAAAATTAGTAATAAAATCCCTGATTTTTCCATTTCCTCTTAAGTGTTGTTATGTACAAATGGAATACTCATTTAAGCCTACAAGTAATGAAATGATCACTGTTGCAAAAAATGTTATTTTGGCTTACATTTTCTTAATTATTAATGAGGTTGAACATCTTTTCATATATGCATTAGCTATTTGTATCTCTTTTTCTGCCTTCCTTGTTCATGTCTTTAATGTTCTCTGGGGTTGGTCATCTTTTTCTTAACTGATTATATCTGTTCCTTATAAATTAAGAAAATTAGCCCTACAATATGGGTTATAGATGATACTCCAAATTTACCAATTTCCTTTCAGTTATTGCTCATTATTTTTTATTGTACAGAAATAAAAAATGTTGTAGTCAAATGTATCAATCTTCTTTATATTTCTAAATTTTGTGTCATTCTTAGAAAAGTCTTCCCCATTCTACTATTAGAAATAAATATACCCCATTTTCTTCAAGTGTTATCACAGTTTCTTTTGCAGAGTTTACATCTTCGATCTTTATGAAATTTATTTTGGTCTAAAAAGCAAGATGGAGATTTTCCTTAATTATTTTCCAAATGGTTCCTAGTTATACCAAGTCTATTAGTTGAATAATCTTTTCCTCACTGGCCTGAAGTGGAGCTTTTACATTAAATTCTGGTGTATGGTTAGGTGTATTTCCGAACTCTATACAGTTTAATTAGAGACAATGTTTGGTTTCCTAAGCACCAGTTTAGGAGGTCTGGCATTAGATCAGTGTTACTCTGGATCCAGATCTTTCAACAGGTGTAAATACCACAGTCAAAAAACTCAGGTGTGCAAAGATGTACCTTTATTTCTCTACAACTGAATCTTAGTTTAGCTCTTGAGCTCGCCTGTCCACTCCATGGTAGAACACTGGATTCAGTCAATTCAAGGTATCTCTGTCTCCCATAGGTGATCTAAGCTCTGGGAGTCGGGATGACAACAGTTTCTCTTTCATCCTGGCTTTGTTGAAGGGAGTGAATCTATTTGATAGCCATCTTCTTTTTTTATTTTTTATTTTTTATTTTTTATTATTTATTTATTTATTTATTTGGTTCTACCATTAGTAGTTTATTTATTTATTTTTTTAAATTTATATATGAAATTTATTGTCAAATTGGTTTCCATACAACACCCAGTGCTCATCCCAAAAGGTGCCCTCCTCAATACCCATCACCCACCCTCTCCTCCCTCCCACCCCCCATCAACCCTCAGTTTGCTCTCAGTTCTCAACAGTCTCTTATGCTTTGGCTCTCTCCCACTCTAACCTCTTTTTTTTTTTCCTTCCCCTCCCCCATGGGTTCCTGTTAAGTTTCTCAGGATCCACATAAGAGTGAAACCATATGGTATCTGTCTTTCTCTGTATGGCTTATTTCACTTAGCATCACACTCTCCAGTTCCATCCACGTTGCTACAAAAGGCCATATTTCATTTTTTCTCATTGCCACGTAGTATTCCATAGTGTATATAAACCATAATTTCTTTATCCATTCATCAGTTGATGGACATTTAGGCTCTTTCCATAATTTGGCTATTGTTGAGAGTGCTGAGATAGCCATCTTCTACTTTGCCCATCTTCTGCTGGTATCTGCAAGCTACAACTCAATCTGCCTGGTCCTTATCACTGTGCACTGGCAGCTGTTTATGACCCCATCAATGGGTCTTCATTGGCTCTGTGTCTCAGGACTACTCCCCAAAAAGGGAGGCAGAAGTTTCTTGTGTTCTCAGGTTCTCCTAAAAATCCATCTGGGATTTCTCTTAGAGGCCCTGGCTCCAGCTCCATGGATTGGAACCTGGGATGTGCAGGATATGGAGGCCCCTTTCTCAGTAATTCATATCAATTATTCACTCTCTTTCTCTCTTTTCCCAAGTATCTTCTTTCCTCCAACCTGTGAGATTTTCCACTGGTCTTTAGAGGGTGGGGGCAGTGGCTGCCGTGGGAGGAGGAAGGTGGTTTATTCATCACCCTGCAATCTCTCCAACTCTATTGTTTATAGAACAAACTTTGACTATAGCATAAACTTTTTGTTCAGACCATTAGATCCTGATATTCAAAGCCAAGCTTTTGGAACCGAAACAATCTTTTGTCACTGAAAAGCCTAATTCATACAATTAAAAATATTTTGGATTTTAATAAGATCATTTCCATTATGAATTTTAAGAGCCTGTTTTGGAACTCCTGGACAAGAATTTGATCCTTTGTTCTTGCTGAATCATAAAGAATAACGGGCATGAAGAAACCCTGGGAAAGGATGCTTGGGAGGAGCCATTGTTAGTATCCCAGAAAGTTACCTGCAACATGGAATCCTTGATCCAGCATCTAGACTGCTGTTTCCACCCTCATGATCACACTCCACTCGTTAAGGGATCTATTTCAATTGACTCCTTTCTGCTCCTCTCAGTTACTTTTCTCTGCTCTTGCTTAGTCCTTACAGTTTTCCGAACTGGGATTCTGCCTGGCTTCCCTCACCACCAATCCTCCCAAGGAGCAGAGTCTCAGAATCTATTCTCTTTGGCTGGGCCATCATTTTGATGGGCAGAGGTGGATCACCACGAACAAAGCATCATAATGTTGCCCCGTCGAATCCAGAGTAGCTTAAAGTCCTTATGGACTATTGCTTTGACGTATTCTGTAGTCAGTGACTCTCTTTATGACATTACTTTCTTTCCTCCCATTTCATCTCCTACCCCTGAATATTTTTCAGGTCTGACTCTGCGTATTTAATCCTCATAGGGATCTTACATCCTTCATACCAGTAAGTAGCCACTGTCACAGGTTTTTGGGGATTTTGTTTTTGTTTTTGTGCCATGAATGGCTTGCTCTTATTCTCTAAACCTGTGTAAATGGGACTTTTAAAAGCCATTCTTCTCTGACCACTTGTTTATGCTTGTCCTCTTGTTTGCCATTTCGTAAAAGGCCTTTAACACAGAACTTTTGATTTTGAAATAACAATTAGGGAAGAAAACACTTCATGTGAGGGCTGGAGATTATAGGGAAATGGCCCAGTCTTTTTCCTCAGACCAGTGTACATTGCTAAATGATCAAGTCCAACAGGTCACATTTTCTCCAAACTAACAATATTCTCTTTCCCAAATCCTGTCTCATGAGATCTACTAGAAAAATTCTGTCTTTTTTGGTGAGTCTAGGTTTTAAACATTTTTTTTTCCTTTTTCTTTCCAGCTCAGGTACTTCCTTGACTCAAAACAAAACAACATGGAGTGGAATCTTTACATTGAAAGAACATGGAACTTGCTTGAGACCTGGGATCACTTCAAATGGCTATTTTTCTGTTCCCAATTAAAATTCCCAGAATGTTCCCACAGGATGCTCTCCACATTCATCAACTTTTTCAGTAATCCAGGACCCCTTAGAGCCTGATAAAGTAAAGGGATTAGGCAGGAGCTTCTCAGATATGAGGAAGATATATGTCTCTTTGTTATCTGGATAGTGTCCCTTTCCTAATCGCAAAGCAGTTGATTTCTGACTTGGAGAAAGAATTGTGGTCATTACTCATTGACGACTTTGGTGGGAGAAAACAACAGCTTTGTAGACTCCTGGTTCTGTCATCATAACAGACTATGTACCTTGAAAAACCTCTAAATACAAAACACCTAGAAATGATGGATCAGATGTAACAGAGAGCTTTTAAAGTTTCAAGCTCCCAAGAAAAAGGAGAAACTTCCAGACACTTAAAAAAAAAACGTGGTGAGGTGCTAACTTTAGCCCCAACCTTGCTTTGGGGACATTTGGTAATCTTGGTAATCAAGAGGTTTGGATTTCTGACACATGAGGACAAAAGGCAAGGCCTTGAGCCATGGTGGGAAGGTAGAATTGAGGCTCTGCATAAGTGCTAGACCCCCAAAGGTCTATACCACCAGAAAAAAGACGTCCAGGCAAAATGAAATAAGAAAAATTATCTGCTTTATCTGGGCTCTGGGTAGAAAAAAAGAATTCAAATGTGCATAGACATGGTTTTGAGGTTTGAATTTATACATCCTGAGTGGTCAGAAACCCTAAGTTAAGATATTAACTTGAAGAGGTTCTTAGCATCTCTGCCAATTGGTAGAATTTGAAAGTGAAAAAAAATCCCTTGTGGCAGCCATACATGCTCACCAAGGGCCCCCTGTCCTGCTCTCCCTCAAGACTCCGCTATAAGGTTATTCTGGTCACCTCTCACCCTGAGGCAGCCCCATGAAGGCTGAAACGTGGTGATCCCATGTTGTGGATAGAGAGGAAGGGGAGGAGTGCACATGGGCTTCTCATCCCGAGCTCAAGTATAGGAGCACCTTTACCCTCAAAAAGGGCCAGATCCCAGGCTTCCCTTTTCTCAACAAAGAAATCTTTCAGGTCCCCAGGGAATCCAGGTTAGATCAGAGTCCCAGTGCTCAGAGTGGTAGCCAGTCACTATGCTGGGCACCAGCGTTGTCAAAGTAATGGTTTGGTCTTTCCACTGTTCCCCTCTCCCTGCCTACCAGGAACAAGGCTTCCAGGATCGAGGGACCTTTAGGAACTCCTGCCTGTTGCTCAGATTGAGTCCTTCCTGTGGCAGGCTCCAAGTTTCACTCTTCATGTCCAGTTCCAGGATAGGGTGGAAGACAGTTAATTAAATATATATATATATATATATATATATATATATATGTGTGTGTGTGTGTGTGTGTGTGTGTGTGTGTACATATACACACACACCTATATATATAATCAAGATAACAGCATGAATCTCACAGATAAACTTTACAACATGGATTTACAAACCACAAGGAAATAACTTACTAAGACTGAGAGTTATTAGAAACAAAAAAACCAATGTGATTAGAGGCCCTAAAAAATCAGAAAGTGAAAATAATGAGTATAAGATATTTTATTTTAAATAATTAAAGCAGCAAAATATGGAGTAAACAACAAGAGAAAGGAAGAAGATACTATTTAAAAATACCTAGAAGACTCAAAAAAGAAATGAAAGAGAAATCCTGGAAATGAAAATATAATCATTGAAATGAAAGCTTGGTATGTGTGATAAGCAACAGGGTAGACACAGTTGGAGAAAGAATGAGTGAACCAGGAGATATCCAAATAACTTATGTATAATATAGTACAATGATATGGGGGAAAAAAGAAAAGAAAAATTAAAACATAAGGAACATAACATTTGTAGGTCAAACATACATTTAGAAGGTATTCTGTTCCATTCCTAGGTGTTTTACCCAAAAGGCATAAAAACATGTTACCAAAAAAAAAAAATGTGTACAAGAATGTTCATGGCAATTTTACTTACAATAGCCCAGGTACAGCTCAAATGCATATCTGCTGGATAACGGATAGACAAATTTTGGTATATTGATACAATAGAATTGTATTCATCAATTACAAGCAATGGACTACTGACACATATAGCCACATAGATGAATCTCAAAAACGTGTTGACAAAAAGAAACCAGGCACAAAAGACCACATGCTATATGATCCTATTTGTTTGAAGTTATAGAAAACACTAATCTAATCTATGGTGGTTTCCTCTGCAGAGAAGCATGAGGAACTTTCTGGAATGAGAGTGATATTCTATCTATTGTATTGGGTGTTGATAACATGGGCTTATACAATTGTCAACGCTCATGAACTCAACATTTACAATATGTACATTTTATTGCATGTAATTTATATCTCAATAAAAAATTACAAATTTAAAGGTGAAAAAAGGAGAGAAACCAGGTAGGATACATGTCTGGAAAATGTGAATGTTTTTCAAAAATTAATGTGAAAAGACAACTTAATAGAAGAAGGTGCAAAAAAATATATAGAAAGGATTTTCAAACAAGAGAAGATCTGTAGAGACAATACACAGAAAATGTATAATCTCACCAATAGTAGGAGAAATACAAGTTAAAACAACACTTTGACACCTATTAGATTTAAAAAGACTTAAGCCTGAAACAGTTCCAAATGCTGGTAACTATGTGAACAATGGGCATTCTCATACACTGCAAGTAAGAATTTAGATACAATTTTTTTAAATTTTTTTTTATGTTTATTTATTTTTGAGACAGAGAGAGACAGAGCATTAGTGGGGGAGGGGCAGAGAGAGAGGGAGACAGAATCAGAAGCAGGCTCCAGGCTCTGAGCTGTCAGCACAGAGCTGGATGCGGGGCTCGAACTCACAAACCATGAAATCATGATCTGAGCTGAAGTCGGTTGCTCAACTGACTGAGCCACCCAGGCGCCCCTAGATGCAATTTTTTTGAAGACAATTAGGAAATACTTAGCAAAGATAAATTACAACCCAGAAATTCAATTCTTGGCTATATCCTACATTATCAGTTCTTAAACATTCTGGTCCCAGGACACTTTATACCTTTAAAAATTATTTCTTTCATTGTTTTGTAATTGGTTATTATTTTTTTAAAATTTAAATCCAAGTTAGTTAACATATAGTGTAATAATGGCTTCAAGAGTAGAATTTAGTGCTTCATCACTTACATGTAATACCCAGTGCTCATCCCAACAAGTGCCCTCCTTAATGTACATCACCCGTTTAGTCCATCGCCTCACCCCTCCAGCAACCCTCAGTTTATTCTCTGTACTTAAGAGTCTCTTATGATTTGCCTCCTTCTCTGTTTTTATCTTATTTTTTCTTTCCTTCCCCTATGTTCATCTGTTTTGTTTCTTAAATTCCACGTATGAGTGAAATGATACGATATTTATCTTTCTTTGACTCTTATTTTGCTTAGCCTGATACATTCCAGTTCCATTCACATTGTTGCAAATGGCAAGATTTCATTCTTTTTGATGGCCAAGTAATATTCCATTGTGTGTGTGTGTGTGTGTGTGTGTGTGTGTACATATATGTGTGTGTGTATGCATATGTGTGTGTGTGTGTGTGTGTGTGTGTGTATATACACACACACATCACATCTTCTTTATCCATTCATCAGTTGATGGACATTGGGGCTCTTTCCATAATTTGGTTATTGTTGATAGTGCTGCTATAAACATTGGGGTGCACGTGCTCCTTAGAATCAGTATTTTTGTATCCTTTGGATAAATACCTAGTTGTGCAATTGCTGGGTCATAGGGTAGTTCTATTTTTAATGTTTTGAGGAACCTCCACACTATTTTCCAGAGTGGCTTTCCTAGTTTGCATTCCCACCAGCAGTGCAAAAGTGTTCCCCTTTCTTTGCAACCTCACCAATATCTGTTGTTGCCTGAGTTGTTAATGTTAGCCATCCTGACCGGTGTGAGGTGGTATCTCATTGTGGTTTTGATTTGTATTTCCCCAATGATGAGTGATGTTGAGCATCTTTTCATGTGTCTGCTATAAACTTTTAAAAATTATTGAGGATACCAAAGAGCTTTTGTTTATGTGAGTTCTATCTATTGATATTTACTATATTAGAAAATAAATTTGAGAAATGAAAACTTTTATTATTCATTTAAAAAGCAATATAAGCCTATTGCATGTTAACACAAATAACATACTCTTATAAAATAATTATATTTTCCCAAACAAAACCTTTAGTGAGAAAATTGGCATTATTTTATATTTCTGCAAATACCTTTATGGCTAGCTTAACAGAAGACAGCTAGAGTGTATTTCTGCATTCAGTCTTCTGTGGTGTATTGCTTTGATTGAAGTATGTGAAGAAAATAGACTCACACAGATATGGAATCAAAGAAGCGAGGAGTATTTCAATAGTCTTTTCTATCTTTCTTTGATACTATACCTAAAACTCAACAAATAGTAGTTTCTTAAAGGTTCCTTGAAAACTGGAATTTAAAAATCATGTCAATGAACTTTTCATACTCTGTTGAATTAAAATATATGATCTATCTTTCACTTTGAATGGATTTTCTTTTTTTACTCATGCATCATTTTGCAACATTTTGCAGTGGAAACTGAGAAAATATTTTACTGAATTACACAGATTTTCTAAATGTTGATATATTTAATTACATTATACAATATCAGAAAATCACCACGCACGCATCTCATCAGAGAAATTCTGAAATACTGGGAAGCCCTCAAACTCACATTTGGATTCATGTTTTCAAAAACTCTAATTTTTGCTTGAAAGCTCATGTCATTATTTTTTTTTTTTGAGAAAATATCTGCCAAATACCAGAGACTGAAATAATCATGGTTTGTCTGCCAGGCATTCTTTCAAAATAAAGATGATGTTCCATGAAAAAAAGTGGGAGTTCATCTTGTAACTCAAACAATTGCATGATATCTCTTGAGACACTGTTGTCCTCTGGAATACAACAGGAGTGATTTGTGCTTACTCCCCACTTTGACATACAGAATATTAAATAGATGAGTATGCAAGAGTTGAGTTTTAATGAAATTACTATTGTTAAGTGACTTATTAAAACCCCCAGCGTGCAGTGGGCAAGAATACAATGACTACTGGTACAGCTTGGTGCCATTGTCTTGATTTGTAGCGGCTTTGCCAACCATAGCTTTTATATCATCGGTGCAAATGTCCACACGATGAAAACGGTACATGTGTCTTTGTATTATTAGGAAAATGACTGACCTCATGGATTGCCTGAAGGGGTTTGGGCCCACCAGGGGTCTGTGGATCACAGTTTGACAGTCACTGGCCAAAGAAATATTTGACTTTACACACAAAGAACCAATATTTTCATGTATTTTTTTGTTATTGCAAAGACCAGAGACAAACACCACCCAGAAAAATGAATAGAGAAGTGGAATGGTATGACAGGGAATCATCTACAGCACTGAAAATCAACTAGAAATATGTCAAGATAGATAAGTCTCACAAACATGAAACTTAAAAATAGAGCAAGATTCATGAAATATGAAACTCTTTATGTAAAGTCTAACTATGTATAAAACAATGCTATGTATTTTTTAGAAATGTTCTATATATTAAAAAATGTTATATATATAACAAATATATATATATAAAATTTGTTTTTATATATATAACAAATATATATAAATATATATAACAAATGTATTTATATATATAAACATATATATGTTTATATATGTATAAAACAAACGTTATATGTATATATAACATATATATTACATATGTATGTGTGTGTGTGTGTGTGTATATATATATATATATATAAAACATAATATAGTAAACTTGCATAGAAATGCATTGGAAGGGCGCCTGGGTGGCTCAGTCAGTTAAGCATCTGACTTCGGCTCAGGTCATGATCTCACAATTTGTGAGTTCGAGCCCTGCATCTGTCTCTGTGCCAACGGCTCAGAGCTTGGAGCCTGTTTCAGATTCTGTGTCTCCCTCTTGCTCTCTGTCCCTCTCCCCCCTCACGCTCTCTCTCTTTCTGTTAAAAATAATAAAATAAACATTAAAAAAAAAAAGAAATGCATTGGAATGATCATTACCAAATTCAAGATGGTCATTACCTGTAAGGTAGGGTAGGAACTGCATTTCGGGAGGAATCTCAGAGGGCTTCCAATGCGTTTTCAGTGCTTGTTTTCCTGAAGCTGAGTGGTGGGTATGAAGAGTTTATTGTATTATTTTTATAGCTCTTTTCATTTGGAAGAATTTCATAATAAATAGTAGCCTATCTACAATCATATTCTTTTTTCTATATTTTAGTTAATATATACAGTGCAATATTGGTTTCAGAAGTAGAATTCAGGGCTTCATCACTTACATATAACACCCAGTGCTCATCACAAGTGCCCTTCTTAATACCCATCATACCCATTATGTTCTTTCAAATAATTGCTGTGGTGTTAAGCAGTCTTATAGGTGAGTTACTATTGAAACTTTAACAAGCAGATACGACATCAGGGATAAACTTCACAGTAACGGTGTAATTCTCTGTAATAACACCCTCCCCACAAAATATTCAGGTTTGCTTGTTGTCCTGAGAGATAATGACTAGCCAAACTCATTATTTAGATAGTTTAAGATTACCCTCAAGGCATCCATTCTTGTCCACAGAAAGCATCTCTTAACCTCTGCTTTTGGTTACAGGTATAAGCCTAATGTGTCTGCTCCCACTCTGTTCTAGAACATCAATTTAGCCTCTCCGCAGGTGAGCTCTGTGTACATCTGCTATTTGAATTCCATCATCAGGGGGCCCCTTTGGCCTCTTGAACTTTGTTCTGTTCCCATCAGAAAAACTTCAGCGCCTCTGAACTTTGACCCACCAATGCCCCTCCCCCCCACAGCCTGTCTTTTCTGGTGGTTTGAAACAAACCGGCTGAGCTTAGTTAGTGGTGGCAGAGAACAAAACAAACAAAATTTTCATAGCGACTTTTTCATTTTGGGGGACAACGTCACGTTTTTCTCAGGGGCTGCTTTTTAAAACAACAAAGACAAACCTTTGCAGCTCTTTGCTTATTTGAAGCAGATATCCTTAATATGGAAATACTGTATAAGTAAATAATAGAGAATCCTCACTCCACTTGGATGGGCCTTGTAGAAGTTTGCTTGGAAGTTGTACAGTCTGTCTGTTCCTCTTTTCTAAAATGTATTCCTGCCTTAATTATGGCTTACAGATGCTGTGTGTCTGAGTTACACAGTTTTGAGCCTACACCCAAATTATTTTTATTTGTTCCATGTACTAGTGCTGTGCTATTCGTTTTCACTGCAGAATGTTATTTTTTTAAATTGCAACAATCAATTAGCTAATATGCCTTAAAGAAAAATTCCTTGTTATCCATTTTATCTCCTGTAGACCATTTTGCCCTTCCAGTCACCCCAACCCCCTCATTCACACTAGACAGGAGGCATCCATTGCCTCACAAATCGAAGCTGGAAAGAAGTTAGAGAGAAGTAACAGTGAACTGTTAGCTTTTGAATTTCAGAATAGATTTCTGAGACTCACAGCTGAGATAATACTTTGAGAAAATAGGATTTTGTCTCAGAAGGCAAGATTTTGAGGTTAAAAACATTCATGAACCTGAAAGACCAGAATATGAACCTTGTGGCATAAATAATACATGAGGGAATACTATAGAGAATGGGGACTAGGAAAAACCTGAATAAACGGAGAATCCTCTGAGTTGACAAAATTTCCCCTGAATGGACTAAGATTACATTTTTGCCACCACGTGAAATGGAATCCAGGGCTCAATTCACAAATTAAGCTCAAATGCAAAGCAGCAAAGAGAGTTATGTTATTTACATGTTTAAATTCATAAGTTGGTGTTTGTACCCTACACATCCTAAGCATGCTATTGTCCTTATCAGGGAGATGTTGAGGCCACTGTTGATATATTACAGTGTTCGCTTTGTGAGGCCCATTGGGAAAAAATTCTTGGGTATAAGTATTGGGAATATTTTCTTCCTCTGGGCAACTGGTTTATATTTAGTCTGGGAAACTGTGACTTAGGAATCTGACTGAATGTCTCTCTTAATTTTGTCTGCATGGAAGCACAGAGTCAGATCTGAACCTTACCTACATTTTGCTAGTGAGTAGGACCTCATGGCTTAGATTTCATCTGTTTCCCTCATCCTGGTGACTCTTCTTCCTGTCTTGTATTCCTTTTGTCCTATGCCTTTACTTACTTTCATTCTGGTTGGACTTTCTGGGAAGCAGACTCCAGACAGAATTTAAGGTGCAGAATGTTTATTAAGGAGTACCCTTGCAATCAACACCTATGGAAGGGTGTGAAGAGGAATCAAGATTGAGGAAAGGAAGAAGTCCAGCTTTGATGAAGTCCCAAAGATAGCTTCAGCTGACCTCAAAGGGAGCTCTGGAGCTAGAATGACCCCTCAAGTTTGTCCTAAGTTGGGCATGAATGGCCAGGTCTTTATATTTCTCCAATAACCATTTGTTAGATGTCAGATGCTCCAGGAAGAGTTGTGACATTGGCCATGCTAAGGCAATCCTTGAAGGAAATGACAGCTTAAGTGTGTTTACTAAAAGCACTCCTTACAGCTGGAACAACAAATTCTTCATTGGAGGGGGGCTTGGTGATACACCAGTGCTGTAGACTGAATGTTTGTGTCTCTCCAAATTCACATGCTGAAACCTAGTCTCCAATGTGATGGTATGTGGAGGTGAGGCCTTTGGGAAGTGATTAGGTAATGAGGGCAGAGCCTTCACGAATTGGATTAGTATCTTTACAAAAGAGACCCCAGAGACCTCCTTCATCCTGTGTATCATGTAAGGACACAGCAAGAAGATAGCCATCTATGAAACAGGCAGCAGGCTCTCACCAGACACTGAATTTGCTGGCACCTTAATTTTGGATTTCCCAGTCTCCAGAACTATGAGAAATAAATTTCTGTTCTTTGTAAGCCCCCCCATTCTGGAGTAATTTGTTATAGTAATTTGTTAAAGTACATATTTTAAGAGAACAATAAGTAATTTTTGGAACAAGGGCACAGATAAAATAAATAGCTAAAAATAAGTGACCTTTGTTCTCTTCCTGGACCATTTATGTTGTCTCTTAACTTTGATCCTAATCTTTGCGTATGCTATTCCCTAGACTAGAATGCCCTTTCCCTTTGAGAAAGTATGAAAGTGTGAAAGAAGAAAAGTGGATTCCTTCTTCAATGCCCAGAATAGTATCACCTCTTCAGTGGAGGGTTTGCTGACTGCCTGTAGGCAGGGTCATCTGCTTCCTGCTCTGTTTCTGCCATGCCCCCCACATCGCAGTGTTGTGGTGCATTCTCTACTGACAAGGCTTCCCCTCAAATCTGATCCCCTTTGGGTGTTCTCCTTATCACAAACAGTGCTGCCACCCACCCACCGGTGCCAGAATCCTGAGGGGGAGTTCCCAAACCTCACCATGTCCTACAGTGTTTTTTCTAAATTATCTCCTTGGCCCTCCATTTCTCTCCATTTCTGGTGTCACTCTCTTCTTTCAAACTCTCATTATATCTCTTGCCTGTACTATCTGAATAGCCTCCTATCTTTTTCTCAGATTCTACTCTTGCTTTCCCAACAGTCCATTCTCGACACAGCAGCTAGAGTGCTCTTATAAAAATGAAGTAGATAAAGAGGATTAAGAGTATTAACTCCCAGTTATAAAATAAACAACTCACAGAGATGAAAATTACAGCATAGGGAATACAGTCAATAATACGGCAATAACATTGTATGGCAACAGACGGTATGACTACACTTACTGTGGTAAACACGGGGTAATGGAAAGATCTGTTGAAATCCCTAAGTTGTAAACCCAAAACTAGTATAACATTGCATGTCAGTTATACTCCAACAACAACAACAATAACAAAAACAACAACGACAATGACGACAGCAAATGCTGATCTAGTTGTGGAACACTGTTTTAAGCCTGTCAGTAGCTCTCGCTCTGGGCTCGTGTGACTTGCCCACCTCCTCAGCCTCACACCCTCATCAGTTTTCCTTTCCCCACTGTTGGTTTCTGGCCACATTTTGGCCTGTTTTGATTCTTCTAATGGGCTGTGCACCTTTCATCTCCAGGACCTTCTCTCACTGTGTGCTTTTTTTGTCTGCTTTTCCTCCATCTCTCCCACAGATTAGGAAGTCTTATTCATCTTTCAGTTCTCAGGTCAGCCATCCTTAACTTCCTGACTAGGTCAGATGTCACATTTCACAATCTCTCTCCATTGCGCTTCTTTGTAGTACTGGTCACATGGCAATTTCATAGTTAATTAAGAAAACACTTTAACATGTTTTTCTCCTACTAGAATATAAATTCCACAAAGGTTGGGACATTTCTTTTTAAGTTTATTGGGGTGCCTGGGTGGCCCAGTTGGTTATGCGTCTGACTTAGGCTCAGGTCATGATCTCGTGGTTCAGGAGTTTGAGCTCTGCATCGGGCTCTGTGCTGACAGCTTGGAGCCTGGAGCCTGCTTCGGATTCTGTGTCTCTCTCTCCTTCTTGTGCTATCTCTCTCTCAAAAATAAACATTAACAAAAATAAAGTTTATTTGTTTTTGAGACAGAGAGCATGCACACATGTGCATGTGCATGACCGGGGGCAGGGTCAGAGAGAGAGAGAGGGAGAGAGAATCCCAAGCAGGCTCCACACTGTCAGCACAGAGCCAGATGTGGGGCTCAGTCTCATGAACTGTGAGATCATGACCTGAGCACAAATCAAGAGTTGGACGCTTTACCAGTCGACTGAGCCATCCAGGACCCCCAAAGTTTGGGACATTTTGATCACCTCAGTACTCCTAATCCCTAGCCCAGGGCCCACACATAGGAGGTGTTTTATGTTTTCATTTCCTTACTGGATAAATATATATTTATTTACTGAGTTTCTTAAAGGCGTGGACAATGTATTAGTCCTCTTTGAGCCCCCATGCCTTACCATAGTATCTGGCATATGTTGGATGCTCTAAGTATTTGCTAAATGAATGCCCAAATCTAACTATTTGAAGGGTTGTCAGGGGGAAGAGGGAATAGACATTTTGTGTGGCTGCTGGGGAAACAACCAGGATTTAAAGTTAAAAATTAGGGAGAGGCAGAATTTTCAAAAATTAATGCAAATGATGAGTAACCTAAAAGGGATCACATCCAAACACTTCTATGGAATGTTTTTGGGTTCCAGGATTATGGGTAATTTTTATTATATTTTAGTAGTTTTGTGTTTTCTAAATATTTCTACAACAGTCTGTTATTTTCATATACAATAAATAAATAAATCCAACAATTAAATCAGAAAAAAGTTATTTAAAAAAGATATGGACAGGTAACAAGGTAATGGGCTCTCTGTCCCTAGAAGTGTTTGAGCAGCTGGAAATAAATGATACCTGCCAATGATGACAAGGAAGGGACTTTTCCTTTGGGAAGGGAGTGGATGGAGTCCACATGCTCTGAGATTCTTCCGACTCCAATAGCCCTTCATACTGTTAACTGAATGATAAATGCTGAGTACCCTTTCTCGGAAGAACTTGGTCTAGAGTGCTTGGCTGCCTGACATGCTTCCAGTGGCTTACTTACACCGGAACCTTACCGTGACAGGATTAGCTGCAGTTGAATCTGATTTGTGTTCAACTGAGATTGATATGCAGCAGGATTTAGTGATGCCAAGAGCATGAATATGTTTGTGTGGGATAGCATTAGATATCTGTCTGAATTGTTTGAGTGAGTCCTGATTAAAATGTTCTCAAATCAGCACTTAAATCACACATACCCTAAGTATTATATTTAATGGTTAATTAAAAAAAAAAATAGACATTTCCAAACTGTGGTTTTGGTTAAATTAAAAAGATGAGCTCCATTCTGATTTTTGTGTTTATGGGCTAGTTTGGCAAACAGGACCGTTGTTTTTCTCTTTTAAGAGACAGGGCATTTAGACCATTTCCTCCATATTACAATAGTTTAGAATTAAGAGGGAACAGAATACTCCCAGAGGAAATCTGATGTGTAGAAGTGAATCTCTGTGCAGAAAACAGTGAAACACACATAATATTCTTCTGATTACATGAAATCCCAGCCTAGATAGACAAACACAGAGAGAGAAACCTAAGATAATGAAGTAATAAGATTGACTTCTACAATGCCTGGTGAAAACCATTGTTTTGTTGTCATTAAGCCCATATAAAAGAATATGTGTTTGTTTTTGTGTATAAGTGTGTTGTACCTTGGGCATTACTGATGTGAGTGGACTGGTAGTCAAAAAATAAAATAAGGCAAAAAAAGAATTCAAAAGGGAAAAACTAGAATTCACTCTTACTGCCCCCCACCCATAGTTTCCAGTGGAGTACTGTTATTCCAATGAACAAATGAGTCTATCACTTGTTTGAGTACTTTATATCTTTACATTATTTGACTTCTTTAAACTCTTCTCGGTTCTCAGTACCAAAGTGAATCTTAATCATTTCATTGATCGCAAGACAGAGGAAATGCATTTTCTTTCTATTGGATTCAAAATTTAAAAAGGTTTGCCCATAAAGGCATAAGGAACTGTGTAAACACAATGTGTCTGATTATATTCTTACAGAAAAATGCATAATAAGGTTTCAGAATTTCCAGCTCCCCCTCCCCATACCATCAGAAAGTTTTTCTTTGAAGTAGACAAGTTCAATATGTACTGGGTTGGGGGTATAGAATGAGAAGAATGTCAATATGGAACATCCCCTGCAAGGCTGGGGTCTCGTGGCAGGACCAGGCTCTGTAAGGCCTTTGGGGGAGCTGGTTGCCTGTTTTGCCAAGTCCACAGCTAGAGGGCCTTACATGATCTGGTATATAGGACATTGACCAGAGCTCTCCTCACCTGGGCAAGTGCCTAAGAAAAGCCGGCCCTGGGAATTAGTGTCTTCCTTTAAAGGTCCTAAAGCCCTCATCAGTTCCACCTGCTCTGCCTTGTGCCTCCCTCTGCTCTTCTCTAGTTCCCCAGCTTACAACTTCATCAGATGCTTTTCCTCCCTCCTTTTGTCTCTGGTATCATTGACCTTGAGGGCCTCTTCTGGAAATGCTCCTCCTTTTGGTCTGGAATTCCTCCTTACACACCATCCTAATTTCACCTCCATGCTCTCCAATCTGTGACAGTGAATAAAAGAAATATCAGTGCCCCATACCCTCACTCCTGCCACGTTGGCCCATTCCCTATTAGCTTCCCTGCCATAAGAGGAACATGGATAAAGGAGAACACAGGAGGGTAGGCACCAGGAACATGGCTTGTGTAACCATCTTTATTTCCATCAAAAGAGATAGTGTGATGGTTAACTTTATGTGTCGACCTGATTGGCCTAAGGGATGCCCAGAGAGCTGGAAAAACATTATTTCTGGGTGTGTCTCTGAGGGTATTTCTGGAAGAGATTAGCATTTGATTCAATAGACTGAGTAAAGAGATCCAGCCTCACCTGATTTGGGTGGGCATCACTGGGGGCCTGAATGGAACAAGATGGCAAAGGAAGGGAGGATTCTTTCTCTCTTCTTGCGCTGGGATGTGCATCTTCTTCTGCTCTTGGACATCATAACTCCTGGCTCTTGGGCCTCCAGACTCCAGAACCAAAACCAGTGGCTCCCTGGTTCCCAGGACTTTTGACTTGGACAGAATGACACCACTGTCTTTCCTGGGTCTCCAGCTTGCAGATGGCAGATTGTGGACTTCTTGCCCTCTGTAACCATGTGACGCAATTCCTATAATAAATCCCCTCTTATAGATCATTCTCTATATATCCTATTTGTTCTATTTTCTCTGGAGATCTCCAGTAATACAGAAGGTAAATATTCACAGAAATGGCTGATCTCATACCTTTGAGAATGGATGTATTGGGCAAATTATAACCATTTTTAAATACAAAAAATACCTTTGTAATATGCTTTACTGTTCACAAAAAAACTTTTATATACAGTTTTGATAACTGTGAAACAAATGCATGTAGAACTCTTAAATTAATACTTTTGCTCATTTATTTAGATTTTTTTCTCCCGTATTTTAAGTTCTGAAATTGGGATGTGCCTGATAATCAGTGTGTTTTGCAGTTGTAATCCACCAGGAATGACTATGACTGGGTGTCACTCAAACTTGGTCCCAGTTCTCTGTGTTGTTACTTCAATTGAGTTACGTGCATGGTCAACACTACACATGTTAATTGCTATTTAGCATGTCTTGAAAATAATAAGATCATTTGATTTTGAGACAAAAAGTTATCATGTACATAGAGAGGCAAAGAAATAGAAGGGTGGGATGAAATATGGCATCAGGGAACCGAAGAGCCATCACTGGAGAAATGACTACAGGTCCACAAGACTTGCAAAGCAGCCACTAAATGTTTTATCCAATAAAGGAAGAGATCAACATGTAGATGAGGCTGGGTTTCATTTTGTTGCTGAAATAGATACAAAAGGATTACCTGTCACACATCACTCGAGGTACCTGAAGTCAGAAGAAACTACTAAATCTCTCAGAATAGATAAAAGACATTTGGAAGTAAAACAGCACTGATTATATTGTTATTAAGACATAGCATCGTAATTTCATTTGTAGGATTTTTTTCCTCCCTTAGTGGTGTGTAAAAAATGGAGTGCATCAAGTACCCATGGTTTTCTGCTGGATGCTATTACTTGACATTTAAGCTTCATAGCAGTTCTGTTCCATAGACGTTATGGTTCCCAACCAAGAGATGAGAGATGAGTAATTTGCTCAGGCTGTTAATTTAGTTTTGGTAGAGCTAGGACTTGAATCCTCGTGTGTCTGTGCTCACAGCCTGTGCCATTTTCTCTAGACTTCACTGCCTTTGTAGAAATCTCCCTGGTTTTCCAACCCCTCTGTCCTTCAGAAGCACCTTTGGGGAAGAGTTGCTCCAGTAGGCCTATAAACTGGAGCTATTCTGGAACCAGATGACATTTTGAGTTTTTCATCTCAAAACTTAGATTTTGGGGACTAGAAATCCTGGCTAGAGCATTTATGGTTTTCACTTCTCTGCAATGCACCATGAATTCCACCTATATATTCCCTTACCTCATCTTGCAACTTTTTCCTAAAAGTAATTAAAAATTTTTTTTTAATGTTTATTTATTTTTGAGACAGAGAGAGACAGAGCATGAATGGGGGAGGGTCAGAGAGAGAGGGAGACACAGAATCTGAAGCAGGCCCCAGGCTCTGAGCTATCAGCACAGAACTGGACGCAGGGCTCTAACTCACAGACCGTGAGATCATGACCTGAGCCGAAGTCAGAAGCTTAACTGACTGAGCCACACAGGCGCCCCCCTAAAAGTAATTTTTAAATGTAAATTTACTTTTAAATTGAGAGAGAGATTTCCCAAGGGTAATTTTTCAACCCAGTAATCTTTTATTTATGCCTGAGAATAAAGTTACAATAATAGGCCCAAAAGTGCCTACAGAAAGTAGGTGAATTGGAGATCACTGAATAAATGTCTCTCAACCTCACCAACAAAGGATCTTCCAGAAAAGTCATGTTAGCAAAATATGGAACATTTATTTTCGCCAAACTCCAGGTTCTCAAGAAATAACCAGATGAGAGTCTCACACATAAACGTTTGTTTCCACAGCTATCTGAGAGGGAAAAAGAATCGAAATAGAATGAAAATGAAAACCACTTG
This sequence comes from Herpailurus yagouaroundi, assembly GCF_014898765.1. Classification (NCBI taxonomy): domain Eukaryota; kingdom Metazoa; phylum Chordata; class Mammalia; order Carnivora; family Felidae; genus Herpailurus; species Herpailurus yagouaroundi. The sequence goes on from NW_024412400.1 coordinate 51,648,641, forward strand.
AATTTCTAACCATGATTATAATTGTATTCATCCCAACATTTTTAAAGGTTTAAATATGTTTAGAAGAGTGGTTTCTTCTTAGCTCAGGATCAGGAGCTACAGCCCTCTTGGGAAAGGGCACTCTGTGGTGAGCTAGCTGGCAATGGCAGTGGGAGTGCCAGAAATATCAGTGGGAAGCTGATGATTCTGAAATTGCAGTGTGATTCTAAACCTGGGAGAATTTGTTTGCATTTGGAATGACTACAGCACCATGGAATGAAACCAGAAAGATCATTATTCATACTTCATACATTTATTTCTCTTTAGATTTGATCCAAAGGCTCTGAGAATTGTATTCTAAACTAGAGGCATCCAGTTAATGAAATCACAAGGACTGTAACAAGTAACAAAAATAGTTCATTTCTCTCAACTTGAGCTGGTGGGTCCATTCTCTTCTTAGGATAAGCATTCAGTGAAAACAGAATCAGTATATAAACAGGTTGAGTTTTACCGTAATCTCTCTGCTACAAAAGGTTTGAACACATTGTTGGCCTTTAAATTAATAACTAATGTGGTGTCACTTAATATTCCATTTGTCTGTTACCAGCTTTTTTCTAATTAATTAAACAGCTTGGTTACTCAACTGACTCTTAAGAATGGCTGGTAGATTTCAACATAATATTTAGAGACTCATTTACAACTGTATGTCTGCTCACCTTTTCCTGCCTGACTTCATAGGAGATGTCTCCCTAGTCTAAGATCAATCATGTATCTATACTCTAAATATATACATTAAAATTAAATTTACCATTTGCCTCACCTCTTAAACTGTTGCTTCTGAATTTTCTATCTCAGTAAATGCTACCACCATGCATCAAATTTCTCAAGAAAGCACCTAGGGGTCATGAGAGACTCCTTCCCATTCCTATACCTCGGCTCATCCAGACCACCAGTATCCAATCCATTTTACTAATTCACTATTTTTCTTGCATTTCCATTCCCCTCTGTCTCCTCTGCCACTACACCTCACCACTTCTAAGAATGTCCCAAATGATTTCCCTGCTACAACTTTTTATATCTTTACAATCCATTCTGTAATACCACTATCAAAATTATTTCTCTAAATGCAAATCTTAAAACCTTTTTAAGAAAGGTTCAAGATCCTTAGTATGGAACCAAGCTCTTTATGCTGTGGCCTTATAGGTCTCTCCAGCATCATTATGTACCATTCCTCAACAGCACAACAGCAACCCCCCTGCCTCCCACCCATGTTCCCATCCTAATAAGGACTTGCGGTTTTGCAAATGGACCATGTTCCCTTTCCCTCCTGTGCTTTTGCAGTGTGGTTCCCTCTACTGACCATTGTTTCCTTGTCCGCCCTCGACACTCTTAGCTCTTTAGGACAAGTTCATTCTCTAACAGCTCTGGGAAACAGTGAGGGAGCCCATGCTTTGGCTTTGAGTTCAGAGTCAATTACAGTGGTGCCTTCTGTATTTCCACGGGACCCTGTACAAACTTCCATCAAGGCACTTGAGCATTTCAATTTTTGTTCTACGTGATTATCTCTTCTACTACGCTATAAAATCCTTGAGGGGAAGAGCTGGGTCTTTTACTTTTCTATCTCCAGGCCAAGCATGGTACCTGTTGCTTGCTAACTGTTCCATAAATTGCTATGGCATGAATTTTAATCCTTTTCCCACCACTTCTGGAAACTTTGCTCAAGCAGAGTTGTTTTTCTTCTTTCTTTTTGCATGTTAACAACCACGCCCCGCCCCCCAAGTCTAATTCATCTTTAGAACAAACAACAAAACACTTTCTGTATCTTAGCCCCAATTTGTTGAAAATAGAGTCCAATTATTGCTTTAAACTCCTAATCTCCTTTTGATTCTTTAACCCACTGAAATTTGACTTTTATGTCATTACTCCAATGAAATTATTCCTACCAGTAATGCCAATTGCTTCCTGATTGTAAAGCTCATTCTTTATCTTAAGTGATTACTCTTCAGGATTTTACATTGTTAACCTTTCCCATTTCCTGAAAGCCTTATTTATTTGGCATTTGTGACGTTGTTTCCCCTGGTCTGTAACATCTCTGAACACTAACCAGCCAATCCAGTGTTCCTTTGTTTAAAAGTTAGGTATCCCAAAGAAGCCCTTATTAGTTCTTTTGTCTTATTCTTCCTGAGTAATTTCAGCAAATTCCACATCTTTGGTGACCATATATATATCCCATGAGGCAAAATCTTGACCCCCCAGAACTGTTTTCAATTTGTAATAACTTCTGTGACTCCCAATACCCTCAAACTTTACATGTTAAAATTCAATTGTTTCCTTTTTCAAACCTGGCCTCTTATGTATTTCCTGTCCTCATGAGTTATCAGTAGAGTCAAGGTAGAATTAAGGGAATTGACTACTTACATTTTTTTCTAGGTTTCTGTAGTCCTCTTATATGCATTCCAAGTTAGCTTTTGTATTAATTATCTATAGTTATGGAACAAATTTCCACACACTTGGTCACTTAAAACAGCATATATTTATTATCTCAAAGTTCTCCTGGGTCATATGTCCAAGCATGGCTTACCCAGGTCCTCTGCTCAGGGTTTTGCAAAGCTGTAGTCAAGGTGTTGGCTGGGGCTGGGATCTTCTTCCAAGCTCATTGGTTGTTGGCAAAATCCATTCCCTTAAAGTTGTAGAATTCATTGCAGTTTGCTTATTCAAAGCCAGTGGAAGAGAGAGTCTCTGACTTGTTCACTCTTTTTTAAAGGGTTCATGTGATTAGATCATGCACACTTTTGTGCATATCCTTTTGACTGACTCAAAGTCAGTTGATTAAGAAACTTCTTCACCTTTGCCACGTAATGTACCATAGTCATGGGAGAGACTATCCTATTCTTTTTGCCATATTCTATTAGTTAGAAGCAAGTTATAAGTCAAGGGGAAGGGTCAGGGTATAGACCATTGGGAATCATCCTATAATTCTGCCTGCCACAGCTTAATTTTTTTTTTTCATATGAGTGATGGAAAAAACCATAAAATGTAATTTGGAGATATTAAACGACTGAATATAAAGAAGAAAAGTATAGAACTGTAACATCTCAAAACTTGATGGAAATGGCACATACTTTGAAGATGGTGAAAATGGTTTTCTGTGCTTGTTGTAGCTTACACTTACTGCCTTGGGCAATAGATATATCTAAGTACCTAAACTTTAGATCATGTTATGTGAACCTAAACAGAATAATCAGATAAGTTGTTCGGAAAGACAGACATTTAATTACATAACTGTCTTCACTTGAGAACAATTTTACCATGTGTTAGCCTCATTTGCATTAGGAAAGAATAAACATAATTGTATGTCTATATTAAGTTATATGTTTGACTTTTCCTCATAGGGCTTTACTTTTCTTCTAATACTTTGACAGACTATAGTTTTCATCAGAGGTGCTTAATCTTTCCTTGGGATAAGTATTTCAGGTACCTTGTGAAGTTGTATTCTTACAACTTACAATGGCATATCTACAGGGGTTCCTAGATCCCTGACTCTCCCCTTTCTTCCATGTATCATCTGTAGCTCCTTTTCCTGAATGCATCATACAGATGTTCTGGAGTTAATGCAGGTGCCATTAGAATACGAAATGTATAAAAATCCTGCCACTTTTGGGTTCTGCTTCTTAGGGAAAACTGTTCCATTCAGTAAAAACACAATGTGACTTGGCTAATTTATCTCTTTTTTCTTGACATTGGCAGTGATAATGCAATGCCCATTGTATACAATCAGTGTGAGGTTGGCTTGCAAATCCCTACAGATATGTGGTTACTTCTCTACTTTCCCTTTCTTTTGCTTGGGCAACAGCCACATTGATGCACTGGAGCCACTCTTCTGCATTCTTCTCATCCTTGGCCTTGAAAACATAGGTTTTATTGTCTGTGAAGATTTCAAAAGCCCGAGGGAGGGAGCGGTCCCTGCGTTTCCTGGCCACAACTTTCACACTCTGTACTTTGCTGAGTTCTATTGGGGAGTCATCAGGATCATCTTTCTGAAATGCATATGGGAAGGAAAGAACATGAGCTGGTTCCCACAGTATGAAAAGATCTTTGGCAACTGGAGAATTTTCCAAGAGGATTAGAAGCCTTTCACTGCATATAGTTGTTATATGCTTCGTTACTTTGAATGCTAAAGCCTCACAGAGTCATTAGACCAATGGAAGGAGTGAGCAATTGACCCTTTGTTACAGTATATTAAGTTGGGACAAGATGGCCAATTTGTAAGAAATTATTATACAGTGAGTTTTGGGAAATGTTTAATTCATATTTCTTAGATTTTATGTCATTTTTATTGATACCAACACTGTATCAATAGGGCAAAATGCAACAGTACAATAGAGTACTATTAAGTCAGCATTTGAGATACTTGGAGAAGCATGAAATTGAATTTTCCTGCATGTTATCTCTGAGAAAGCGGTATTAATTGAAGAAACAGAGTTCTAATGTTTATGTAGATCAAACTGTTTTTGAAACACACTGGAGCTCTGGAAGCATGATTTGTCTATGAACATTAAACTGAAAGAATACTTAATGATTTACATTTTTCTTGAATCAAAGCAGGGGCTTAAAGATCACTGCAACACGAGGGTCATCACAACAGGCTAGTATGAATGGTTTCAAGAGATCAAATACTTCTTTACAGCAATTTCTTCAACATCCCTGAACGCATCTGTCTCCTAGAGCATGCGTCTCTTCTTGAGGATCTTGCCAATTCTCCTTTGCCACCTCCCCTAGGCAGTCACCCTTTTTTCATTCTTCAATGGAAAGGCAACCTTCTCACTCATCCCAAACTTACCATGGTGCATTGTCCAACTTGGAAAATCTCAGAAGAATCAAACAAATAAGAAAAGCAACTCAAAATATTGATCTCAGGGAAGTGTCCTTCAACCAAAGCAACATAATCACTCTCCAGCTATTTCATTAAGAGATGCATTTCCAATAGCATTTCACTCTTTAATGTTTAGTAACTATTTATTACATTTTGTATTACACTTTTGACTTTGCATAAGTGATATAATTTAAAAAATATTTTAAAAATCTTAGCATTGAGAGACTGGTAGTAATAAAAAATTAAAATAATTAAATTTCAATTTATACGTGTAGTTTTATTGTAGTGAAAAATGATTGGGTGATCAGGATAAATGCTGTGGGAGTAGAAAAAATATTATTTCAAAGAAAATGATATCATGTAACCATTTTGATTAAAGATGAACTAATTCATGTATTTTTTTAATGGACGGTGTTAGGTATCAAACTGCTATGGTATCTTAGCCCAGTGGTCATATTGAAAGGAGAGGTGTGATCTTTTTATCTTAAAATGATAATGTTTAGGGGTGCCTGGGTGGCTCAGTCGGTTAAGTGTCCAACTCATGATGGCTCAGGTCATGATCTCATGGTTCATGAGTTCAAGACCTGGATCAGGCTCTGCACTGTCAGTGGGATTCTCTCTCTCTCCCTCTCTCTCTGTCCCTCCCCCACTCTCACTCTCTGTCTCAAAATAAGTAAATAAGCCTAAAAAAGAAAATTATAATATTTATAATTCAACAGAAATTACAGTTTGTGTGACTTTTTAAACTTATGATTGACTAAAAAAATGCTACAAGGTATTACACAGATTTTTCAAAATTCTTTTAGGGAATAGACAGACTAAAGTTTGAAGATACGTGTATTACATAATACTTTGTTAGTTTACTTTGGTTTCTAGTAAATATCTGACAGCAATAAGATTATATTTCTTTGAATTAGTCTGTAGTATAGAAATTGATACATGGAGAAATTGATCAAGAGAACAAAAAGTTACCACAGTTCTCTAAAGAGGGACAGCGAAAATTACCCAAGAGAAATGGGCGGGAAGTCAAAGGGCACCTTGCCTGGCTGGTTGGTAGAGATCAAGACCTTAAGAATGGAAAAGTAAAAAAAAAAACACCATAGTCTTTCGATTCTTATTAAAAATGCACATTTTCCTCATTTACAAGAAAGGTCCTTTTTGATGGGGCAGAAGCTTCGGCTGGACTGGTGACCACTGCTAGGTTCCTGTGTCCCTGATGATGACAGAGAAGTTGCTGTGGTCTTTAGAGTACATTATATCACTTCCCAATATTTGAGCCACACGTTCTGTCAGATTTCTAAAATGTCAAGCCATTATTTCCCTCTAAAGATGTCAAACAAGTTAGCCAACTATAAGATAGCTTATTCACTAAGCTTTATTAAAAAGCTCTGAATCAAGAACTATAAAGGTGGTTATTTGAGTTCAGGAAAGACGTTCTTATGCACTAACTCTGCTCCGTCTCAAGGGATCTAAGAAATCACTGCATCTTAACTTCTAATTCTGATTACTTTAATAAAAACAGGAAATTCAGATGGTCATTTTAAACACTTTCAAGTACTTCAATATGGAGCAGTGCTAACAAAAAATTTCTTTAAACCGCCAATAAATAACTGTCTAAGTTGAGCACACCATTTACTTCCCTTTCAAAAAGATCTTCAGCCACAGAAAGGTCCATCTGTACATTTTGCAATACACACAGATGAAGAAAGCAGCACGAGCTTAACGTAGGTATCACCAATTTTTTTTTCATTCAGAAAGTTAACTTCAAGTTTTATTGATTAAAAAAGCATTTGATCAAAATTTGTTGTAATTCAGATATACCATACTATATAGCTATTGAGTAAAAAGTTCAAATAAATTTTATAATGAGCATTCTAAAGACACAGTGCCTATGTTCTCATTGACTCATAATTTTAAATAATTTAAAATCTTTCATCAATTAATTCAGAAACAGTTTGGTTTGCCACTGGCTCTGTATTTTAAGTGTTCATGGGAAGCAGGATGGTGCATTCATTTAACAACGTGCTTTGATGTCACACGGCCTGTGTCTGACTCCAGTTTTATCCCTTTCTGCCTTACTGGCTCTATCCTTGGTCAAGCCAGTCAGAGTCTCTGTCTCTCTGTCTCTTTCTATCTCTGTCTCTGTCTCTCTCACAAGGGGAAGGGAGTGAGGCAGGGTCTGATGTTACATGATGTTAAGGAACCATATGGTAGAACAAGTTTGAGATACACTAAACAAAATTAAGTGGGCCCTTTCCTGAAAGACTTGTCAGAGCCTTTAGCTCCTTTGTATTTCCCAGATGTCTTTGACCAGGACCAAAGACAACTCCTGGTAATAATTGACAGATCCTGGGTCCCAAAGGCCATGAGTGGAGCACAATGGGTACAGAGGTGTGAGCAGGGTGTTGTATGTGTGTTCTCGGGGCATCTTTGCACAGGAGTGGATGGCCATGTGGGCATATGAACATGTTTTCTCCATCACTCTGATTCTGGGGCTCAAATAATACCTGTAAAAGTGGGACTGGACAAGAATCCAAAGGCCAGCGTCTTGCCCTTCCTGGCTTGTCTGGTAGCTAGATAAGACTGAAAGTGCCTCCACTGCCTGCTCAAGTCAGATTCCACAAGGCTATCTTGGCATTGAAATTAACCTGGTGCCTGCCCCTCCCAGGAAAGACACAGGCAAGTAAGGGTTCTCAGTTGTGGAAGCCGCTGGGTTGGCCCAGCCCAAAGGAACATGCTTCTACCCTCTGGCAGGGAGGGAAGGAGGGAGGACAAGTCACCCCAGATGCAGCATCCATAACATGGCAGTAACAATAGTTCTGACTTCAAAGGACTGTTCTGAGGATTCTTGAAGGCAATCCAGCATGGCATGTGATAAGCTATTATTACTAAATTCAAAATATCCAAGAAGTAGGTCAAGCTTTCTTTCTTCCTGATCCTGAATGAGTAGAATTTAACGATAAATAAAACTGATTTGAAAAGAAGAGGATAACTTTGCATTGTCTATTGGAATAGAATGCTACTTCAGAAGTTTCCCACTAGAAATTCAGAATACAGATATTTACTGAGCCTCCTAGTTTCAGGTTGAAAGTTGTATTACATGAATATTTATTAATTCTTTTAGAATCATATTCTATTCATTAACTGAATACTAAATACCTAAAATATGAACTTAGCTGACTACAAAAAGGACTTAAATAACTCAGCCTTTGTTTCTTTCTCCCAGCCTACTGTCCCCCTTCCTTGGGTCCCTGCCTCCAAATATAACCTTTAGTATAAATGAAATCAAGGTCCATATCATAAGACATTAATTTATGTAGCTGATCTATGAGGAAACAAAAGGCACACTCGCTGTGTAGTTCTTCAAGTCAAGCTCGCTGTGTAGTTCTTCTGCAGTTCATCTTTCTAAAACTTAAGTCAACAAAAAAGATCTACCATAATAAATTGAAGAGAGACAGTGAACCAACTAATGTAGGGCTGAACAGAATAGACAGTCCAAGGGGCATATGCAGTAAAATGATGCTGTAAAATTATAAATGGAAAAGGAAAAATTATTGGTGTTTTAACTCAAGACAAAATGCCTAGCTGCTTGGTGGAGAACAGGACCTTAAAAATGCAAGTGTAAAAGACAAGAGGGTAACTTACAGACTTTCCTTTTTGAAACAGAAGTTGATTTCCGGCCAGCGTAAAATAACGAGTTTTCCACCTTTTGATGAACTTCCATCTGACTTGCTTCTCTTTAAGTTTTCCTTCTATGAGAGGCTGGCCATCTTGGTTTACAACTGTTGAAGGTAAGAAAATGATCAAGCCTTTTATTTTCCATGATTTATTTGGCAAGTGATCAAAAGTCAGAATTGTACAATGAACCTGAACCCAGTAAGCATATTTGGAGAGTGTGCTAATAAATTATGAATTTGGTTAACCTTTCCCCCTTTGTCCCTAAAGGAATGCACAATTTAGATATGATAATGAGAAAGTGTTGAAAGACCTCACTGAGATTTTCAAAAGGAATATAGTTCACTAAAAGAGCATCTGGTTAGCAGTGGTTAGGGGGGATCCAGATATCCAGACATCCAGCCCGCTGTGCTTAACTCTTTTGTTTCATGATATTCTGTTCACATGAACTGCTTAGAAATGCAACTTTATAAACCAAGTATATTTAGTCATTTAACAGCAAAAGTCAAAGCAGTGCCCTCAAAGATGTTAGGTGAAGACATAACATTGCAAAGGCAAGCCCAACTCTTTTGAACATGATATTTCCACTCTCTGGCACACACACACTCCCTTTTCCACTCTGCATGTACCAATTGAACAACTAATTATTTCACGTATCAGCTCAAATGTCACTTCTTTTGGGAGACCTTCCCCAAACTTAGACCAGAGTGCATTCATCTGCCATATGTTCTGTAGCATCTGGCATGTTTCTTTCACATCAAGCATTACTGGTAGATAGTTATGGTGTTTATCCGATTCATGTCTGTCTTTCCCATTAAACTGAAAGCTCTGTGAGGGTAAGATCTTTGCTTTGTTCACTCATGTATCACCAGGCATCTAATACAGTGCCTGGCAGATATAGGGAATTTACTAATATTTGTTGAACGGAAAGGTTTATTTTATAGTGAAGTAGAATGCATATGATTGCACATCATCATAGAGTTAGATTTGTTACAATATCAGAAGTTATAATTTTCAACTAAAGAATTCCATTTCTTTTGCCAACTACATAAGATTCACTCTCCAAATTCATACGAAAGCATCTGATTTCTGGGGACTATGACAATACTTACTTATATATATATTATGTTCAATTTTCATAGCACTTTGAAAGTAATGAAATGTGTACCTTCATTTGGAAATTTAGACAGTGCCTGTTTGACCATGCAAATAAAACCTAGCCTTCCTATCCTACCATTTCTGTTTTCTAGTAAAAGTCACATAACTACCTTAGATAAGGAGGATTTGTCCACCTTGACAGCATTTTCAGGATAAGAATGATGAAATATATGAAATACATAGTTTCCATAAACAAAATTCTACTAAGGCTAGTTTGGCCATGTTTCCTTCCTGTCTGATGATTCTTCAATTGGATGTTCCATTGTCAACCCCAAATTAAAAACTGAAAACATTATCAAATATATTGTTAGATAGTGACAGGGCTATGATGAAAATGAAGCAGGATTGGTGCACATGCACATATGTTGTTAAGAAAGAGCTTGGACATTCAAAGGGACCTTTATTCTGAGACGTCAGTGTTGAGAAGTGTCTCCCATCTCTAGAGCAACTTCATGGTGGCTAGTAATGTGCACAGCAGAGCATAGGGAAAGCAGGAACTCAAGCAGTATTGACAATAGATACAAGAAAATGATATCAGTGTTCTGTTTTGCTTTGCTAGAGATCATTTGATTTAGAGTATTCTTAAAGACAATAATGACCTTTGCATATTTAAATTTTCCACAAACAGTGTTTGCTTCCTTTGTGCAACCTCCACACTCTGCAGTTACTGCAAATGCTCTGTCTTCACTGTTCTGTACGTCCTAGAGAGTCAGAAGAGCCTCCCAGTGTGGGCCTGGACCAAAGATTCAGTGTTTACTCACAGCATGCTGCTGAGTCATGAAGGGGGCAGCAGCCTGCCTGACAGAAGGAACAGAAGGTCCAAGGGGAGATCCAAGAAGAAGAAAACAAACTCTAACAAACAATGAAAAACCCAGGCCAGAATTTACATTAAAATCTTTCCTAAACTAAAACATCCATTTCCTATGCTTTCACAGTAGAGAAAAATTGCTAACCTAATTATAACGTTCAAGGATTTTTGCATAAGAATTCAGAAGAGTTAGATTGGAGTCCTTTCAAATACAGTTTTCTGATCAGCTCAATCCCACCTACTTTAAAAAAATGTTGACATCACAATTCAAAATTAAGAAACTTATGTGAGGACACGAGGTTAAGTAGCACTACTTTCTCCTCCATCTCCTGCTTGTATTGAAGCCTTTACCTCATAGTTTGTAATCACATTTCTTTCTTACTATGGTTTTAATGGCAAGATGACTTAATGTAACGCCTTCATAAGAGTACATTTTTCTAGTCTCCATCTTCCATGTTTACTCAAAGAAGCATTTGAAATAGTCATGATATTTGATCTGATTTGAAATCATGGTTGATTTAGGTAATATTCAAGCACATGAGTCCTCCTGGATCTGACCTAGGGGATTAACTTCAAGTATTTCTCTTCAAGGCAGATCCAAATGTCACACTTGAAGAGTATGTGACAAAAGTTTGCAAGAAGCACTTGGCAAACAGCTGAAGGAATTGTTTGAGACATGGAGTGGGTAGCATATCATACCCGCAGACCTACATAATGACCATATGACAATAACGATCATGAAAGACTCAAGACAAAATGAAAGGCTTACTTGGGCACAAAAGGATAGACTATCAAGAAGTGCTACTAAGCAGAGACTTTTCATTGTAGCCCAGCCAAACTACCTCAGGGAAAAAGTCCATGGAAAGGGTTGTAGGAAGGAAATGTCAGCAGAACTTTAAACAAGCTTCATGTTAGGGCCCAAATTTATGCATCAAAGTCAGCTTCAGATAATTTCATAAAATCCAGGCTATTTGTAGCTGTAGGATTAAGTTAATAATAGTTTCAAAAGGCAAAAAAAAAAAAAAAAAAAAAAGAAAAGACTTAAAATTTTTTGCAGCTACTATCCCACATCTTAATTTTTGTTTTTGCAAGTATGTCTGGCATATGCACCAGAGGTCGTGTGTCATTTTACTAGGTCTATTGCCCATATCATGTCCTTGTAAGCAATAATTCTCATGATAACACTGTCTCTTCATGATCAAATCAGGGAATGAACTCTTTCAAAGGGTGTTTATATTCGATTTGAAAAATAACATGTGGAATATGACTATGAGAGAACAATCATGTATTCGAAACTCTCTTGTTTGCATGGAACACACACAGGACCATCTTCTTTCTTGCCAATTAATGCATTATTTCATTTAAAGCACCGCAATGTGGCTAAGACATTATCTACCAACCTGGATTTTTTCTTTTTTTTTTTTTTTAATTTTTTAATGTTTATTTATTATTGAAGACAGACACAGAGCATGAGCAAGGGAGGGGTAGAGAGAGGGGGAGACAGAATCTGAAGTAGGTTCCAGCCTCTGAGCTGTCAGCACAGAGCCCGACACGGGGCACGAACTCCCAAACTGTGAGATCATGAACCGAGCCAAAGTCAGTTGCCTAACACACTGAGCCACCCAGGCACCCCAGATTTGTTCTTTTTTTAAAATGTCAGTGGCTGAATAGCTATGGAATATTAAACTGATTTCTCTTGTGCAACTGGAACCCAAACTGTTATTGTGTTTATCAACTTAAAAGTCTTTCTGAGGGTCAATATAAATGTTTATACATTAACTGTATTTCTTTTGTGCACCAAGAGTTGAAGATATTTATGTTGATAAAAAATGAATTTTGAAGATACTAATCTTACTCAGCATGAAGTGGATGATTAAGAGTGAAGTAATGCCAGACAGATACCTTAAAGCTGAGAAGCCCTACAGCAGAAAGAGTAATGCAATAAAGAATACCTCTCTGTTTATCTATCAGCTATCCAGCCATCGCATACATACTTTTGTTCACAGATAAGTTGTAAAGTACTGTGTTTGGATCTGATGGAGTTACAAAGCTCAGCTCAGAGAGAGCTTGAATTTATCATCTTGTAGGTGGAGGTAAAGCATTTTACAAATTATACAGTGCCACTGGAGAGGTAAAAATCAAGCACTACAATACTCAAAGTCAGGAAATTCTACTTGTGGCTGGGAGGAGGTGACCAGGCAGCTGGGTCTTGGCTAAGGAAAGGAGAGAGGGTATTCTAGGAAGAGGGCAGAAAAGGACTGAGGTACAAGAAGGGTGTGTAAGGGAAAGCACATGAAAAGAAAAGAACCTAAAAATCTGGAAAGATCCATGAACACACGAGCAAATTCATAAAACTGTTGCTTTGGAAGAAAGCCATATGTGGAAGGCTGAGGGTGTGAAGGCAATTCAAGATTTTCTAGGTGTAAGATCCAGGAAAGAGATTGGGTATCAAACTGTCATGGTGAGGTCATATTGGACTTTAATTGAAGGTCCTTTTGAATATTTGTTAGAAAGGACTTTGCTTTTCTTAAGAACTAAGCAGGGGCCTAGAGCCTGTGTGGGTCCAGCCAGCATAGGCATGAGGCCTCCTGGGCCCCAGATGGGATCAGTTATATGTCAAGAAGAGTCTCAGCAGGAAATAGAGGACACCTCAAGCTGGGTAATTGAAGGACTTAATAAAGGGGGTATTTACACAGATGTGGGCAAGGTGTAGGAAAAGCACCATAGTACTCTGGGGCCAGGAACCATGGGGAGGCATAACACCCTCTGCATGAAGAGGAAAGGGGAGAGAACAGTTAGGACTTGGAGAGAAACTTATATGGAGAACACTGTTTGTCATGAGCTGTGGCCTTGGGCACAGGACGGTCAGCCTGCAGCAACCAAGCAGAGGGGAATGTGGGAACAAATAACCCTACCTCACTCTGCTTCCTCCCTGTGATCATCTGCCTTTGTCCCTAGTGGTCAACTGTAACTGAAAGTCAGAGGTAGTGGAGACTGGAACACACTGGAGGGGTACCTCCTAACTGGGGCAGAGGAAGCAGGAAAGCTTCGTCTGGAATAAATGTGTCTGAGCTGAATTCTGAAGAACAAATAACAATAAGGAAAGTAAAGGAAGAAAAGATATCCTGAAAAAAACAAAAAGGCAAAGCTATATGCAAAAGGGCAAGGCTTAGATAGGAGTCATGCAATGCATACTAGAAACTAATTCATTCTATGTGATGGAAGCCTGGTGGGACTTTGAGGGCAGGAGATGAGGTGTGAGAGTCAGGGAAAGATTAAGCCTAAAGGTCTTTGGACATTGTGCAAAATGGAATCTGATGCTTTGTGATAGAACATAATGAAAAATAATAATTTCTGTAGTCATAAAATCCCTTTTATCTCAAGTGCACTAGAGGTCAGTGTTTCAAGGTCTCCATCTTGTTTTAAGGTTTGTTGCCATTCTGAATATGTCGTTAGCCATTTATAATTTATTTAAACATAGCGTGTTGAATGTCATGTTTACTCACCACTATAATAGATCATACAGAGCTATACCAAAAAGTTTCTCTGATATGGGCCTATAGTTTATGGTGTAAGGACAGTGATTTTGGAGCCAGACCTCAGCCGAAGTTCAGAATCTGCTACTTAACAACTGACTGATCTTGTGCAAGCTACTTCACTGAACTTCAGCTTCATCCTCTAGAGTTGTAATGCTTAGCCACAGGGCCCCCACAAATGGCTGTGCAGGTTGTTCACTGCACAAGAGCACTCAGCCAAGGTGGTGAGAAGGGTCTCAATTTCAGCTTGTATTTTGCTGTTCACCATCCATTCCCAAGTGGATTTCATCTATCATAAATAAAGGCACACAAAAGTGTCTTTAAGGCTAACCTTAACCAAATGTCTGGTACATGGTAAGAGATAAATAGTAGCTACTATCATCATGATCACGATATCATCATCAATATAAAATGATCATCACCATCCTTTTATTATGATGATGAACAGATGGTTTTTTATAAATACCATACCCTAATGGCTCCAGGATAAAATCTGCCTCCCTCCCTCAAATCAAGGATGAAGTAAAATCCACATGAAGGCATTAGGAATAACAAGAGAATTCAGAGTGAGACAGGGAACACTTTTAAGGTTCAAGGACTTTAGGCTTTGAACTTAAGGTGTGACAGACAATTCAAAGAGTCCCAAAAGGGAGGTAAACTCTTCTGTTTTTGTATAACTAGTTCATTTATTCACCAAGACTGCCATTTTGAAGCCAATCCAGTAGGGATTGGGCTGCATTGGGAGTGTTTTCTACATCATCTGTGGTTGCTCCCTTTTCTTCCAGACTTCCTGCTTGTTCTTAGGACAGTAGTTGGTAACCCCCATATAACTACTATTCACATTGCAAAGTGACTGCCATTCAGACTCAGAAATCCATTATACTTTATGCTTTTTGGCTTATGTAACTTTTGCTTGAAAACATTGGATGTGCAGTAATAACCCATAACTGAGATTGCCACGAATTTAATTTGTGATATTTGAATTCTTAATCATTCTTTCCTGATTGTTAAATACCTTTAAAAGAAGGCATCTTCTGGAAGAAAAAAATATATACATCTCAAATACTTAGCTTTTAAATAAGAACTAAGAAAAAGTATCTTTTTAAAAACTTGCCCTTGAAATTACTGCTTCTGGGAATTACAACTCCTACACAGTCTGTGGGGTATTTCTTTGTATGCACGGAGAGTCTCAGATTTACTTGAATTCCCTTCCGTGGTTTTACTGATTTGTGTGTGTGTGTGTGTGTGTGTGTGTGTGTGTGTGTGTGTGTTAGTTCTAATAAAGCCAACTATAATTATAGAGGAAATGCTTAAATAGGGGTAGAAGCACTAAAATGAGGAGGGCATAGGAGCCACATTTAGTAAACTGAGCATCTGTGGTTTTTGAAATCGCTAAGGATTGTAACAAATGGTATGTTTCTAGTGAATATCCTGCCAGGGTTTTAGAGTGCCATATTTACTTATCAGTAAGTAGTGAATGAATGAGGAGGCACAATCCAGCATAGATTTTGAAACATCCTACAAGATGCTATGAAGTCCAGAATAGGACAAAAAAACTCAATTTGACAGCAGCTCTTTGATGACATTTTCACATGTAACTGAATGGCTTCCTTCCTTAATAATTTTATAGCCATCAGAACATAGTACGCTCTCTAGGCTTCTCTACCAATCACTGAAATATTGATCTAAAGAAGCCTCAGAACTATTATTTTACAAGCCTGTAGAACAATATTTTCCAGACTGTATTCTGAAGACCACCTTCAGAATTATTCGCTGGCTTGGAATTATTCGCTGGCTTGTTAAAATGCACATCCCAAGGTACCACCCAAAGCTACTGAATCATAATTTTGGGGTGGGGTGAGGGACCTTACATTTTTAACAAGATCCCCAGGTGATTCTCCTGTAGCTCAAGAACTTCTAGGAAATGATAGCGGCCTCATGGCAGATGACAGTAATAGGTCATAGAATACACAGAATTGTTAAACTGCAAAACCAATAATGAATAGAAAATTGTTATGATCTTTTCATGAAATTAAAGAATAGGATAGCAGTATAAGATAATACGCATATCCTTGGCTTAAATCAATAGAGTTACAGAAAAAAAATGCTCAGAATCAATGTCTGTGGAATTTGCTTATTTATTGTGTCATCAGTGAAACAAAAATTCTAAAGCCACTTGATAAAAACGTAATCTGTTCAGTAGTTGTGCGCGGTAACCACGATCACCTTTGTGCCTTTATGGGAAGCTATCAGTGAGGACTGGCCCAGACTTGCCTAGTAATGACTGCTAGAGACCAATGGGAAAAGATCAGAGATGGTGGAAATGAATGAAGATAATTGCTTAATTTCAGGATTGAGCTTTGAATAAGAAAGGGTTCCACACATGTTTCTTATGTTGGTCCCACACTGCTATTCTATTAATATGATCTCATGGATAGGTCTTTCTGGCAAATCTGGCCATAGGATTTTAGACAGTTGTAAATGTTGACTACTTTCCCACACTGTGTACTGTAGAGCTGCTTTCCTTGCACAGGGAAAAAGAGATATGACATACTTGTCATCTGGTTTGGGTTGTGCAAGTTGAGCACATCCTAGCCATTGTCCTAGCTCCCTGTACATTCTTGGTATATTAGAACATCCTAAGGTGTTGTCTACAATGCTTTTGTAGAATGATTTAACACAAGTTCCATCTGTTATGGTTCAAACCTTTTGACAAAAAAAGAAGTTTTTAAAAAAAATTTTTTTTTAATGTTTATTTATTTTTGAGACAGAGACGGAGCATGAACGGGGGAGGGTCAGAGAGACAGGGAGACACAGAATCCAAAGCAGGCTCCAGGCTCTGAGCTGTCAGCACAGAGCCCGACGCGGGGCTTGAACTCACGGACCGCGAGATCCTGACCTGAGCCGAAGTCGGACGCTTAACCAACTGAGCCACCCAGGCGCCCCCCAAAAAGAAGTTTTACAATGTTGGCATTGGAAGCTTTATCTATAACATGTATACCATCATGCTCATGCTCATGACCAGACATATAACACGCACACAACACATCGCTTTCTGTTAATTAGAAAGATTGCCCATATTGCTTTCGAAAAGACCTTATTTAAGAAGATACTGTTTATTCAATGAAAACATCTAATACGAAAATTACACTGGAAATGTTATCATATGAATACCTTTGTCTCTGAAAATGAATCACTGAGAATTCTTTAATTTGTTTTCTGTCACCATTTGCCTGAGAAAAATTTTACCAAACATTTTCTGAGAAGATACAAACTTTGGATGTTCACTTATTTGGTAAATATTTATTGAGCATTGTGTGCTAGGGACTGAAATGGATGGGTACTATGCACTACCATTGCATGTGAGGCTATGAGAGGCATGTTATAGAGTTTGGTCTTTAAGCTAAGAGCTGTGGGCTGTTGTAAGGTTTCATGCAGTGGGGGAGGCACTGTCAGATTTGTGTTTTGAAGAGGTCATTCTGGCTGCAGTGTGGGAGGCTGATTGGCAGGGTCCAGAGTAGCTTAGTTAGGAGGCTATTTCCATTATTTTAAGTAAGAGGTTATGGTATCTTACTCTATGTGATGGAGAGAGGTAGACAGAGTTGAGAGCCATTGAGAAGGTCAAATCCATGATGCTGGGTGTGGGACTGGGTGGAGGTAGGGAGAGGGCAGTGGGTCTCTGACTGGTGTGGCAGAATGACTGATGTTGTGTTTACTCATATAGAAAACGCCAAAAGAAAACCTAGACTTTTTTTCAGGGGCAAGGGAGGGATAATCATGAGTTTAATTCTTTTTCTTTTTCTTTTTTTAAAATATGAAATTTATTGTCAGATTGGTTTCCATACAACACCCAGTGCTCATCCCAACAGGTGCCCTCCTCAATACCCATCACCCACCCTCCCCTCCCTCCCATCCCCCATCCACCCTCAGTTTGTTCTCAGTTTTTAAGAGTCTGTTATGTTTTGGCTCCCTCCCTCTCTAACCTTTTTTTTTCCTTCCCCTCCCCCATGGTCGTCAGTTAAGTTTCTCAGAAAAACAAATAATCCAGTGAAGAAATGGGCAGAAAACATGAATAGACACTTCTCATGAATTTAATTAAAATGAAATGAGCCTGAGGTGCCTTTGAAGCAGCCAAGTAGGCAGTGGGAAATGTAAATCCAGAGTTGGGAGGAGAGGCCTGTACTGCAGATACTCCTTTGGGAGTTGTCTCATAGAAGTGGCTGCTGAAGCTGCAGGCCCTGTGAAGACTGGCTGGGGAGAGACTGTACAGCAAGGAGGAGAGGGCTCTCAGCAGTGAATAGCTGGATGGAGGAAGGTGGGCCCAGAAAGGGGGCTGGGAAGGGGTATCTGGAGAGTAGGAGGGAGACCAGAGTGCTGCATCACACGGTTACAGGGAGAAGATGTTGGAAGAAGGAGCAACCGGTCAGCAGAATTGAGTGCTGCGAAAAGGCAGTAACGCAAGGACAGTGGCGTACACAGTGCACGAGAGACTTGCCTAACTCCAATGTCCACAGAGACAATGGGTTTAGAAGCCAGAGTAGAGTCAGGTCAGATGGAGAAGGATGCAAAGGGAGGCAGAATGAACATTGACACCTCCCTTTGTTTAAAGAGGAGAGGCAAACCATAAGAGACTCTTAAATACAGAGAACAAAGGGAGTTTGATAGAGGGGAGGTAGATGGGGGGGGATGGGCTAAATGGGTGATGGGCATAAAGGAGGGAACTTGTTGAGACAAGAACTGGGTGCTATATGTAAGTGGCGAAATCACTAGTTTCTACTCCTGAAACCAAGACTACACTGTATTGCTTAATTAATAATTAATTTGAATTTAAATTATAAATAAATAGCCCCCCCCCAAAATAAATAAATAAATAAATAGCCCAAAAAATGAAGTGTTGTGTGTAGATTTCTTAAGATGGAGCTGGTTCATAATAAATATTCAATAAATGGTGGCTGCTATTCTTATATTTTTTTAAAAATTTTTTTCAATGTTTATTTTTATTTATTTATTTATATTAATGTTTATTTATTCGGAGACTGAAAGGGCGGACCTACGCCGGCCGACTCCATCTTGTTCTGTGTCCTCCACCTTGACCACGCCTCCTCCCCTTGAGTAACCTCCCACTCACCCGTTCAAACTTCCCAATCAAAACATGCCCGGCGATCTGTGTAACAGGACTCCGACCCTTCCCCAGCGAATCGGCTGAGGCCACAGCCATTACCTCACCAACTGCCCCTAGACCTCAATAAAACCTTTGTGCTTTTGAAACTCGCTCTCTCTCCCCGGTATCTCACCGCTGCGTCGGCGCAGGTAGGGGATTGAGCTCGAGCTAGCTCGAATAAAGGCTCTTTGCTTTTGCATCGGACTTGGCTCCCTGGTGGTCTTTGGGGATCACGAATTCTGGGCATAACATTTGGGGGCTTGGCCAGGGATCCCCAAGATCCCTGAGGGACCCCCGATCTGGAGAGCCTGACTGGCCACGGTTAGTGTCTGTCTGTTTGTTCTGTCTTTTCTGTGTGAGCTCATTTCTGGAATTCTGGTAGTGCCCAACGCAGTCTAAGTGGACGCACTGGAGGACACGGGCTGGGAGTTTCGGAAGATGTTCTGATCCTCCCTTTTGGAGGGATGTGGAATCCCCTCAAAGGTCTGAGACGAGGCGGGTCACTCCTGCCGGTCGGCGTGAGGCCCTCGTCTAGCTTTCGGTTTAAGAGGGACGTGGAATCCTCTCATCAGTTTTGGAGGGATGTGGAATCCCCTCAAAGGTCTAAGCTAGCTTTCAGTTTTGCTTCCATGGAGTTGGAAGACTTTCTAGGGGCCCTCTGTTTGTCTTTGTGTTTCTCTGTTTTGTTCTGTGGACTTACTGGACGGACGTTATGGGACAGACTCAGACTACTCCTCTAAGTATTATGATTGATCACTTTAAGGATGTGAGGGGAAGAGCTAACAACCTCAGTGTGGAAGTCTGAAAAGGCCGGTGGCAGGTTTTTTGTTCTAGCGAGTGGCCAACTTTCAATGTCGGATGGCCACCAGAGGGGACCTTCGACCTCCCTACCATCCACTGAGTCAGGAGTATCATCTCTCGGCCTAAGACGGGCCATCTTGATCAGCTCCCTTACATTATCACTTGGCAGGACCTTGTAGAAGACCCACCCTCTTGGCTTAAGCCCTTCCTAGCCCCACTCCCTCTGGAGCCAAAACCCATTCTTGCTTTGCAGGGGACAAAGAAGGAAAACAAGAAAAGTCTTACCCAGCCTTCAACACCCCTCTACCCTGTCCTACAGGGGGGGACTGAAGAAGAATTAATTTTTCCTCCCCTGTATAACCCCCCTAGGATGCCGGAAGAACACCATCCTCCCCCTCCGGGGGAGGAAGACGCTGTTCCGAGAGCGGGAGGCAGAAACACTCCAGTGGGAAGCCCTCCCTTTACCAGACAAAGGACTTGGAGGGAGCAATCCACCTCTGCCGCCGACTCCACTATTCTGCCCCCGAGAGCCACCGGATCCCCAGACGCGGAGGGGAATCAGCCCCATCACTATTGGCCTTTTGCTACTAGTGACCTCTATAATTGGAAAGCTCAGAATCCTAAGTTTTCCAAGAAACTGGCAGGGCTTATTGATTTATTAGACTCTGTTCTTTTTACCCACCAGCCCACATGGGATGATTGCCAGCAGCTTTTGCACGTCCTGTTCACGACTGAAGAAAGAGAAAGAATCCTCAATGGGGCCCGAAAACTAGTTCTGGGTACAGACGGGAATCCCACCACCAACCAGACTCATATAGATGCCTCCTTCCCCTTAACTTGGCTCCAGTGGGATTTCAACACGGCAGAAGGTAAGGAGAGGCTCCAGGTCTACTGCCAGACTCTAATGGGGGGGGGGGGTCTCCGAATGGCTGCTAGAAAGCCAACCAATTTGGCCAAGGTAGGAAATGTATAACAGGGAAAAGATGAATCTCTGGCTGCCTTTTTAGAATGGATCATGGAGGCATTCCGTACCTATACCCCCATGGATCCAGAGGCTCTGGAAAGCAAGGCAGCTGTTATCATGGCCTTTGTAAACCAATCGGCCATAGACATTAGGAGAAAATTACAGAAAATAAATAGACTAGGAGAAAAAAGTCTGCAGTACATATTGGTGGTAGCCAAAAAGGTATATAATAACTGGGAGCCTCCTGAGGACAAGCAGGCTCCCACCATGGCAGCTGCCAGCAGTAAGCAGACTCGAGACCGGGCCAGAATACTACTAGCTACCACTGCTGACTTCCCCAAGGGACAAGACCGCTGTCTCCAGCAGCTGGCAGACGACGCAAGAAAAGGTAAAGGAACCACCAAGCGGGGGGGAAGCAGAGGCTGCAGAAAGATCAATGCGCATACTGCAAGGAGATAGGGCATTGGGCCCGAGATTGTCCGAAAAGGGCTGGCGGGAAGGGAAGGAAGACTGATCCAGTAAAAGTCCTAGAGCTAGATGAACTAAGCGATTAGGGGAGTCGGGGTTCGGACCCTCTCCCCGAACCCAGGGTAACTCTTAAAGTGGAGGGGACCCCTGTTGACTTCCTTGTCGACACCGGAGCACAACATTCGGTCCTCCACACCCCACAAGGAAAACTAGCCAGCAGGAAGTCCTGGGTACAAGGGATGACTGGTATGAGCCAGTATTCATGGACTACCCAAAGAACGGTAGATTTGGGGACGGGCCAGGTATCCCACTCCTTTATGGTAATACCAGAATGCCCCTACCCGCTGTTAGGACGGGACTTACTGACCAAGATTGGGGCTCAGATAACTTTCAGACAAGGGGGGCCTCAGGTCACCGATGGCAAGGGCCACCCCATCCAGGTCCTGACCATGAAACTGGAGGATGAATACCTCCTCCACCAGGAGGCGCTCCCAAGAGAGGATAATATAGACAGATGGCTACAAGAATTCCCCTTGGTTTGGGCCGAGACGGGGTGGGGGGGGAGGGGGGTTGGTGGATAGGACTAGCCACTTACAGGACTCCGGCCCTGGTAGAGCTCAAGCCAGGAGAGAGTCCGGTAAGGATCAAACAATACCCCATGTCTCAAGAGGCCGGGAAGGGGATCCAGCCACACATCCGGAGACTACGATGTCTAGGGGTACTAGTTCCTTGCCAGTCTCCCTGGAACACCCCCCCTACTGCCGGTCAAAAAACCTCACACAAATGACTACCGACCCGTACAAGACCTCCGGGAGGTAAATAAGAGGGTCATGGACATACACCCAACTGTTCCCAACCCATATACTCTCTTGAGCTCCTTGGCGCCCTCCAGGGTCTGGTATACTGTACTAGATTTAAAGGACACCTTCTTCAGTCTGCCGCTGGCACCCCAGAGCCAACCCTTGTTCGCCTTTGAGTGGCATGATCCGGAGGAGGGCTACAGTGGGCAACTCACCTGGACACGGCTGCCTCAGGGATTCAAAAATTCGCCCACCATCTTTGACGAGGCACTACACGAGGACCTGGGTGAGTACAGAAGGGAGCACCCTGGCCTCACCGTCCTACAGTACGTAGATGACATCCTGATTGCTGCCGACACGGCCAAAGACTGTGAGCGAGGGACCCAGGACCTGCTGGCTACCCTGGGGGCCTTAGGGTACCGGGCATCTGCGAAGAAGGCTCAGATATGCAGGGAGAGGGTAAGTTACCTGGGATATATACTGGAGGGCAGACAGCGGTGGTTATCAGATGCCAGAAAAGAAACTGTCCTAAAGATCCCTACTCCCACCTCCCGAAGTAAGGGAATTCCTAGGATCAGCCGGCTACTGCTGCCTCTGTGTTCCAGGTTTTGCTGAGATCGCCAGGCCCCTATATGAAGCTACCAAAGAGGGGAAAACATTTAAATGGGCTGAAAAAGAAGAAACTGCCTTTAATCAGTTAAAAAAGGCCCTCCTAAGTGCCCCAGCCCTGGGCCTACCAGACATTACGAAGCCCTTCCACCTCTTCGTAGACGAACATAAGGGAATAGCAAAAGGGGTTCTAACTCAAGCCTTAGGCCCTTGGAACCACCCGGTGGCTTACCTGTCCAAGAAACTAGACCCAGTGGCTGCCGGCTGGCCGCCATGCCTAAGAATTATTGCGGCGACCGCATTCCTAGTCAAGGACGCAGACAAACTGACCCTAGGGCAGG
Source organism: Herpailurus yagouaroundi (assembly GCF_014898765.1). Lineage (NCBI taxonomy): Eukaryota > Metazoa > Chordata > Mammalia > Carnivora > Felidae > Herpailurus > Herpailurus yagouaroundi. Next base: position 51,671,814 of record NW_024412400.1, read on the forward strand.
AGGTCTGGATCACGACCCCACACACCACTGAAGGGGTCCTGAAACAGCCTCCTGATAGATGGATGAGCAACACATGTATGACTCATTACCAGAGCCTCCTACTCAACCCTCCACGAGTGCGGTTCCACCCCAGTGCAGCCCTCAGTCCTGAAACCCTGCTGCCCGACCCTGACCTAGGTGCTCCACTACATGACCGTGTGGGAATCCTGGAACAAGTACATGGATTCCGGACGGACCTGACCGACCGGCCCCTCCCCGATGCCGAGGCTACTTGGTTCACAGCAAGCTTTGTGCAGCAGCTTTGTGCGAGACGGACACAGGTATGCGGGTGCAGTGGTGGTCACTGAAACGGACACCGTATGGACGGAGGCTCTACCCTCCGGAACGTCAGCCCAACGAGTGGAGCTCATAGCCCTCACCAAGGCGCTGACGCTGGGAGCTGGAAAACGGCTTAACATCTACACAAACAGCCATTATGCGTTTGCCACAGCTCATATTCATGGGGCAATTTCAGGAGTGGGGGTTACTGACGGCAGAAGGACGGACTATAAAAAATAAGCAGGAGATACTTAACCTGCTTACAGCCTTATGGCTTCCTGCCAAGGTAGCCATTATCCACTGCCAAGGGCACCAAAAAGCTGATAACCCACTAGCTAGAGGTAATCAAAAGGCTGACCAGGCAGCCAAGGCAGTAGCCCTTACTTCAGTCCCCACCATGACCATACAACTACCAGACCTGGGAGACCCAGTTTTACCAGACCAGCCCAAATACTCCCGGGGGAGTTACAGCGGATCAAGAAACTCCCCATGGCCCAGGAGATAAAGGGATGGTGGTATACACATAACAAGGAGCTCGTGTTGCCAGACCAGCTCGGAGTCTCAATATTAGAGCACATGCATCGGTCTACTCACATGGGGGCCCGAAAATTAAAAGACTTAATCCGACATGCCAGAATCAAGATTCACCAACAGGACACCAAAATAGAGCAGGTTATATCTGCCTGCAAGACCTGCCAACTCACCAACGTGAGAGCCACCTCAAATAAAAAAGGAACCAGGCTCAGAGGCACCAGACCAGGAGCCCAATGGGAAGTCGACTTCACTGAAGTCAAACCAGGAAAGTATGGTTATAAATATCTTTTAGTAGTTACAGACACCTTCTCTGGCTGGGTGGAGGCATACCCAACCAAGCATGAAAAGGCTCAGACGGTGGCTAAGAAGCTACTAGAAGACATCTTACCCAGGTATGGTTTTCCTGCCATGGTAGGATCAGACAATGGACCAGCTTTTTTCTCACAGGTAACATAGGCAGTAGCCAAGGCGGTGGGGGCAAACTGGAAATTACATTGTGCTTATAGGCCCCAGAGCTCAGGACAGGTAGAAAGAATGAATAGAACCCTAAAAGAGACCCTTACCAAATTAACCATGGAGACTGGCGGGGACTGGGTGACTCTCCTACCGTATGCCCTTTACCGGGTTAGGAACACTCCTTACACCTTGGATTTTCCTCCCTATGAGATCATGTTTGGCAGGCCACCCCTTATTATTCCCAATCTTTGAGCTGAACTTCTTGCTGAGTTTAAAGATCAAGAACTTTTTCTTTCCTTTAGAGGGCTCCAGAGGGCGCACGAGGACATTTGGCCACGCCTCCGTGCCATCTACGAGGCTGGTCCGACTCTGACACCTCATCAGTACAGGCCGGGAGACTAGGTCTACGTCAAGAGGCACCACCGAGAGACCCTCGAGCCGCGCTGGAAGGTACCCTACATCGTGGTGCTGACAACCACCACTGCTCTCAAAGTAGACGGCATCGCGACCGGGGTCCATCACACCCACGTTTGGCCAGCGGACCCCTCCTTGATCCGGAAGGATTTCGTCACGAGATGGGCCGTAAATTGGGACCAACACAACCCGCTCAAGCTCAAGCTACAGCACATTTGGCCCACCTAATATTGGTAACTCTGTTAACTCTGCTTGTCATTGCTCATGCTGCCGGGAGTCCCCACGCCCCCCAAAACATCACCTGGCAGATCATAGACACCAGCTCAGGGACAATACTTAATCAGACCTCCCAGAGCCACCCCAGGGACATTTGGTTCCCAGAACTTTGTGTAAACCTCCAAACTCTGTTCCCCTTGTCACCATAAATGCAGCCGGTACCATGATTGGGTCCGTAAGCTACATGACAAGGGAGGAATGAAAGGGCGGACCTACCCCGGCCGACTCCATCTTGTTCTGTGTCCTCCACCTTGACCACGCCTCCTCCCCTTGAGTAACCTCCCACTCACCCGTTCAAACTTCCCAATCAAAACATGCCCGGCGACCTGCGTAACAGGACTCTGACCCTTCCCCAGCCAATCAGCTGAGGCCACAGCCATTACCTCACCAACTGCCCCTAGGCCCCAATAAAACCTTTATGCTTTTGGAACTCGCTCTCTCTCCCCGGTATCTCACTGCTGCGTTGGTGCAGGTAGGGGATTGAGCTCGAGCTAGCTCAAATAAAGGCTCTTTGCTTTTGCTCCCTGGTGGTCTTTGGGGATCACAAATTCTGGGCATAACAAGACAGAGACAGAGCATGAGTGGAGGAGGGGCAGAGAGAGGGAGACACAGAATCCGAAGACTGAGCTGTCAGCACAGAGCCTGATGCGGGGCTTGAACTCACAAACCCTGAGATCATGACCTGAGCTGAAGTCGGCCGCTCAACCGATTGAGCCACCCAGGTGTCCCATGCTCTTCTTATTATTACTAAAAACAAATAAAGAGAGGATGAGAGGTAGAGCAGTAGGTGGAGAAAAAGGAAAGGATAAGCCACTTGAGTGTGTTTAAAAGCCAATGGGAGGAATCAATTGGGAGGAAAAAACTGAATAGGGAAGAGGGTAATCTATAGGAGAAGGTGGGAAGGATGAGATCCCACCTATGCAAAGTATTACCATCCTCTTGAGATATTGGATGACTTTATTCTCTGTGGCTGCTAAAGGCACCTATATGTCATTTACATAGATGAGTTTGTGGCTGAAAAACACATTTCTTTCCTTTCCTAACGTTAGTTATATAGTTGAACAAAACGTTAGGGTTACTCTGCAAGGTGATGGCCACAGCTCTCCTGAAATATTTTAAGCGCTTTATTTTAGAACTACATAAAATTCTTTAAATCAATGTTATCTTAAGGTGGTGTAGTGTTAAGAGACTGGTTTACTCATTTTAGTCTGCCTTTTGAAAGCATGCTTCTGCTCCACAGACTGGCTTGACTCAGCTTATTCTCCAAGTGAAAAGGACACATTCCCAGGTGTGATGATTTGTTTGTGGAGAACCATGGGCTGACTAATGCTTGGCTACAAGTATAAGGCCATCAGACACTTTTACCCTATGTCAGGATAAGATTGTTAACCCAATATGATAAGGCAGAAGGATCAGGAAAGGGACGGGAGATAAAGAATAGAAATTAGCCCCGAAGGGCGCTAGGTTACTGAGCTTAGTTTATTTCCCATCGAGGCTGACATGTTCTTAGCGCGTTTACTATGGACTCTGTGTATATGTGTGTATTGAAACCTCTTAGTAAAATATTGAAATTGGGTATCCATAGGATGTTAAAATCCTGTGCACAGCAACATTTTCTTCTTATAAAGATTTATTTTGCAAAAGTTGCTACTTTAAGGTTTCAGTTCAGTGTCTATTTAATTTTAAGAAGGTGTTGGATTTTAAAGTTGCATTTCAAAACAAATCTTCCATACTCACCCTATCATATACATAATCCACGAATTACTTGGTATCCATACATCAAATACTTGTTAAACACTACTATGTACTGGGTACTGAGTACTGTGTAGGGCATACAAAGATGAATAACCCATACTTCCTCTTCTCCTGTTCACTGTCCAGTCAGGGAAGATTAGTAGCAACATGCTGTGTGTGCTGAAGTGTGGGAGAATAGAAACAACAGAGGAGAGGAATTTATTATCTGGGGGTAGTGGTGTTTCCATGTATGCATGTGTGTGTGTGTGTGTGTGTGTGTGTGTGTGTGTGTGTGTGAGAGAGAGAGAGAGAGAGAGAGAGAGAGAGAGAGAGAGAGCAAGTGAGCTGTGAGTGTGTGGGAAGGTTTAAAAGAGAGAGGCATGCCCGTGTCAGGAAGGCATAGAACAGGAAAATGCGAAGAGAGGGAAAAGAAAAAAGATTTCAGGATAATAATTAATCTGAGTCACTATGTATGTATTTATTTTGTCATTAAATAGTTGAAAATATCTTCGAACAACAAGCTGGCGTTCAATTTTATGCAGTGAATGCATATTCAGTAGTCTCTAACAGTAGGTAAATGTGAAAATGTGAGGTTATCCTACATAAGCACTGTCCTACTTTTGGGACTGTACCCATGTGTAGGACATAAAACAATATTCTAACATACATAGTAGGAGGGAAGGCATCACAGGGCAAACCTAGCCACTACATAAATCCAAAATGGAGTTTTCTTTTTTGTTACGTTCAAATTACTGTGAAAGTTGATAATGACATTCAATGTTTCCATACTAATGGACTCACAGAGGTATTTGTGGCCCATAGATTGGGTCCTCAGAGGCCATTGAGCCCATTTTCACATTGGTATTTGGAGTGGAAAGGTATCTAGCCCACACTGAAGGTGTCCGGCAAAGGAGAGACACAATAGCTATTACCAGTTTGCGGTGTGTGAAGAAAATCTCCTGGGAGAGCTCTTTCTTTTCTTCATATCATTTTGCAACCATCTCCATTTGCCCGTATAATGGAGCCTGCTTCTATAGCACAAATATTTGAAATCACGTTCTAAAGAGGAATCGTGATAGAAGGCTGAAAAAAATGCTTTCATTTTCTTTTATAACCTAAGGAGACCTCTTACAGATGATCACATTCAACATCTAAATATCTAGTGACTAAGAGAGTAATCACACTGGGGAGTGCTCAGATTTATAGAGGAGGACATGAATGCCAAAACCGAGATGTCTCGAAGTTATTTTTTCTAGGGTGTAAGAACATAGGCATCCCACGTGTCTTGAGAAATAAGAGTGAAAGTCACGACCTAGTCCTTCCTCCTCCTTTTAACAAATGTGACTAAAGCCAGATGTGTTCCAGGATGATGCTGACTAACTGTTACTGCTAACATGCACTAGCAGTTCCAAGACATGAGGGCAACTGATAAAGGGGATTTGCTTGGTTTTCCAGAATTAAGTTCTGTTCTGTTCTATCCACTTGCTCAATCTCTATTCTCTCATTCATGTGGAGTAATAGGATTGGCAATAAACACCACCAGGCAAATCTCAGAGGACTCTTGAGTTATTACAGTGATTTTCTAATCGTCTACTCTGTACTTTTATAAAATGATTATCAGAAACTGAGTTAGCAATTGGAAGGATTAGAAATAGCTTCTACGTACCTATTTCCTGCATGTGATGATTTCCCACACATTATCATAACAAAGCCCCTGTTCTTCTTTAAGTAGAATAAGTCATCAGAGAGGTAGATATTATAACACTGTAGAATTTCCAGTACTTGGAATGGGAATATACTTGGAATATAATTGGAATTTCCAATACTCAATGTCCTCAATTTGGATTTGCCTAAGAGGTTGAAATCTCAGGTTCAGGAATTAGGCTGCACTGAATCTTGGTTCTACCACTTGGTGGCTATGTGACCTTGGGAAAATTACTTGACCTCTTTGTGTTTCAGCCTCCTCATCTATAAAATGGAGTCGATAATAATAAGAAAAATACTCAGCTCATTGTTGGTATGATAAATGACAGCAATTATAATAATTTCATTTTTAGACTTTAGACTGCTGTAGCATTCAGTTTTTTCTAAGTTTATCTGCATCTAATGGATTCAAAGTATATTTTACTGACTATCAGATATTAAATGCCTGTGAATGTCTGTATGTTGCTAGGAGTGCTGGTGGGTGATAAGACTTTAATCTGAAAAAGGGAATGTACTTAGGTGACCATGTAAGCCAGATGATTTGCTGTCAATTTCTGAATGGGTCCCCTAGTTTGGTCTTACACACTGTTAAGGAGGATTTATATTGTAGGACGTCTTTCCTGATGTCTAATTGAAATTTTATAAAATGCCTCATGTTTTATTTCTCATTTATGGAGATGCTAAACAGCACTTTTTGTTTTATATTGGAACAATGAATACTTGACAGCAATTATTTTACCATTTGTCAGTACTTAAAAAATAATACAGTTTTTTAAAAAATTTCTTTTGTCTTAGGCTCCCCTATCCTACTTCTTTAAACCCATCCTCTCAGAGGTTGAACCCCGTGAGGGGAATCTGGACTCTGAGGGCACTGATTAAATCCAGAGCAGTAACAAGACTCAGGTACAGTCTGTCAGGGGCTAAGCTGGGGGCTATTTGTTTTTTATATATTGACTTATCTCAGGGAGGAAAGAAGCCCCATCTTCATTTACCAGATTTACAATGCACTGGGTATGGTATAGTGATGTATTTGATTTGATTAATACATAATCACAATCTTGAAACATCTTACTTTAATATTTGAGGCATATTTGATTTTGTCATTTCCAAATATTATTCATTCATTCACTCACTCAACAAGTATTCATTCCCTGCTATAAACATACAAGGAAGTATGCTAGACTTTTCCATATATGCCTTCTGGCCCTAACTGGATTATGAACCCCTTCAGAGCAGAGATATTCCACCTTACTCATATTTTATCCCAAGCCTTGGCCTGCAGAAGACATTCAACCAATACAACAAACATACATTACGTAAATGAAAAGTAGGATTCGGGTACTACGTTTGCTGTGCATAACCAAATAATAAAATATTTATTCCTATGTCTCGATCATCTTTAAAATTTAAGAACACGAATGTAAATATTGTCTCCATGAATAATATGTGTCGGCAGCATTATGTTAGACCTTTCATTTCTGTGAAATGTATAATCTAGATGCTTATATAAAAATAAGATGAGATCAACAACCTACATACATTTTTCAGGGAATCAAGAGTTTTTGGTGAAAATAATAGTTGAACATAGGATTTCTCTCAGACTCACATCCCCTTTCATGTAGCAAAAGGAAATGAACAAAGAAAGCTAAGCACACTGAAGTTTTTAGGGCCAAGCATTTTGATTCAATATGTTCCGCTATAAAATATTTGGCCTTGTTTGAATTTTTATTGCTATATGTTCTCAGTCTATATTTAACTGTGAGAAACACAAGTAAGAAAGAGTAAATGTGCAAACTGTTCTTTTCACGTGTATGGCAGAGAATTTGAGAAAACATATATTAAAGGAACACTTTGTGTTTTTAACTTTCAGCCCCTCTTCTGAGGCCTCCTTTGGCCAGATATGATTAAATGCTTACTGAGCTAAGGACTCAGCTTACTTGGAACGAGAATTCTTAAGCGTCTCTCAGAGCCATCTAAGATAAGCACCCTACTTCGCCATGCTCTCAAATAAAGTTTCTTTTATGCTGTTTTCCATAGGTGGAATAAGGTCTAATGAGAAAGTTTTATAACGGAGACATTCAATTCCCCAATTCCTTATTTGCTCAAATTAACTTTTTAAAAATTGGGGTGTTCACTCTGGCATCAGCTCAGCGCAGACTCTGTAATCAGCCAACAATGTGCGCCTCACAAAGCCTGCCATCCTGCACTGCCAGCCTCTCCCATCCACAACTTTTCCGTGGGCGAATACAATTTAGCTGGTGCCTCTCCATGAGCCCCTCACAGTTCCATCTGGCCAAATCAACAGGCTTTCTTCCATTCAGTCTTAACTTCTTGGCAGTTAGCAAGAAAACAGACTTGCCACAATGGGTAATCTTTAAGATGCTCAACATCCTAAAACGAAAGGAATGGGTACAGGTGGTGTAATCTGTGGCTCTCTAGAGAGTGGCTCATCTACAAAGTGGCTTTGGGCTCAGCAGTGTTTTATCGTTGTTCTCTTGGTTGAAACTGCAGTTCTGGAGCACTGTCAGTGGTGAGAACTCTTTGTCCTCAGAAGGCAAATGAGTGATGAAATACTCCATTTGCAAGGACAGTATAATTTGTGAAAACAGACTTATTATCAGCCTAACTCCACTGGTCAGATTGGAGCAAGTGTAACCAGGAAGGCAGAATGGTGGAGTGGTTAAGAGCATGGGCCCTGCAGTCAGACTGAGTTCAAAACCTGCTGCTATTCATTTATTACCTGTCTGACCTCAGTTAATCAAATTGCTCTGTACCTCAGTTTCCCCATAAGTAAAATGGAGATAATATCAGTACCAACCTGATAAGATCATTGTAAATGTTAATGAGCTATAGCTGACATGTTTAGCACAGGGCTTGGCTTGTATTCACTAATTGTTATTTTTAGGCAAAGTCAGTAGACCAAATTCTTTGGGCAGCAGAAACGGAGGGAAAGGATGAATAACAGCTAGGAAGGCATTCCTCAATTAATTCCTCACTCTTGAAGTGTTTCACAGCAGAATCACAAGCAAAAGTGTAAGGGGTAGGGCACCTGGGGGGCTCAATCAGTTAAGGGTACGACTTTGGCTCAGGTCATGATCTCAGGGTGTGTGGGTTCAAGCCCACGTCGGGCTCTGTGCTGACAGCTCAGAGTCTGGAGCCTGCTTCAGATTCTGTGTCTCCTTCTCTCTGCCCCTCCCCCACTCATGCTCTGTCTCTTTCTCTCTTGAAAATAAATAAACATTAAAAAAATGTTTTTTGAAAGTGTAAGGGGTGACCACGAGATGACAGGGTTGTGCATGCATTCACTCCTTTAGCGGCATCTCCTTTCTTTGAGGTTTTTGACAGAACACCTCTTTTTCTCTAACCCTCAGGGTCATCTGGACTGAAATGAATGCTTTCAGGACAAAATAGCCAGTAGTACTTTCTTGATGACTACACATAAGTTGTTGTTTCTCTTGCTCGTTTCTGGTTTATGTTTCTCTCCCTTTCAACATCGTCCCTTTCTCTCACTCCCACTCTGGGGAAATACCTCTCTCACCATGAGGCAGAGGCCACCAGGCATACCTCTGTGCATTATTACAACTTAGGACGTTCACGCAAGAAGAAGGCCAGTTAGAATGGCAGGGCTCATAGGTCCCTGTAAACCCCAGGGGCACAAGTGATTCTGAGCAGCAAGAGGAAGGGAGGGGTCTCTCACCGGTCGCTTTCTCGGGGTTGTTGCACATGAAGCATTGCCATGCTCCTGCTGCTTCGCTGAAGCCAAATACATCAAAGAACCTCACTTCTTCCAGATGGAGCTGTACCTGGTCCAGATCCTGTTCCAGGAACACAAAGCACAAAGCACATAAGCTGATCTGCCTGCTACGTAGCATTCAGAGACTGGAAAAAAAGGGATATGGGAGCAGGATGGCCAGTACTCAGACTCAGTGCTAAGGACAAGGAGGGAGCATTGAGAAAACCTCTCTGAGCCCATCTTGCAAAAGAGCAACTATCTCAAACCCTTCCAAGGGACTTCTCTTAAGTGCAGAGGACAGTGATCGTGGGCCCCAGAGCTAGGCCCCAGGGCTCGGGGGTGGGGCCTGAAGCGGTCCAACATTTTCTTACATCTAATGGCAACTCCCGAATTTCTAAAAAGAAGGGGTACGCAAGGGACAGCGTGGTTGATAGGAAAGTTGTAGGGGAGTTTGTCTGTTATTTACACTTTGCACAAAATTGAGGATCCATTATCCATATCAAAACATTATTTTTTTAGGTTGGCTTCGTAGGTGGCTGGTGGGAAATATGGGAGAGGGCTTAATCCCTCAGCCCTTTGCTCTGGCACTGTTTCGGTTTTATATTTTATCTTAACAGTATATGCAAATCCTGAATTATATTCCATGGTGCAGCTGTATTGGTTTTAATAGAAAAATAATGTCTTAAATTACTTATCAGTAAATTAATTAATTTTCCCCCTCCCAATAGCTGAGTTGAATGGACACACCAAGAAGACTGGAGCTGTTTTATGTGCCCTGTGGCATCGTGCCAGCGTGTTCCTGTTTAAGAGGCAGAGGAGAAAGGTTCTATTACACTGTAAATGGATGGAATACTATTAGCCTAACCAAATTAAATAGCTCTGCTGTCCTCCTGAGGCTTTCCTATTATGTAAATGCCTTGTGTCCTCTGCTACAGGGTGGTCAGAACTGCTCTCTTAAAAGCTTGCTTTCCTCAGAGGGATTTAATGTCTCTGCTAGCCTTCCACGTGCCTAGCTGACTTATGTGTTTGTCCTCTGCAGACTTGTGATTTTATTCCCCTTCCTCTGGTCCACACATTCTTATCTTCTCCCCATAGTAACAGCTCTTAGTAAGCCCAAGAGCCAAAGGATGGAGGCACTGTTTGTGCTGCTTACGATGGCTCAAAAATAAAGAATGGGCAAGTGGCTCCTCAGTTTCTACCCCAAAGCTCCTGTTTCCCAGCCCTATGTTTCTTAACAGAGGTGAGAAATATGCCAAACCCTAAGAACCCTGCGAGAATAAAGATCTACTTTGTTCACAGTTGTATCCCCAGAATCTAGTCCAACATCAGGAACGGATTAACATTGGTTTGCAAGCCCAGTGCAAAGTTTTCCAATGAACCATATGAAAGTATTATGAACATTTAAAGGGAATTCTTTTAAGAGAACATTTACACTCACTGGAACATAAACACAATGAAGGCAGGGATTTTCTCTGTTATATTGGCTGCTATGACCTCAGTGCTAAAACTGCCTATCCCATAAGCAAGCATGAAATAAATATTTGTGGAATTATGAAAGGCATAAACTGGGACTAGAAAGAAATACTTTTCAGCATTCTTTATTAAGACTATTATGGCTTGTGTTCTGGCATTGGACATCTTGGAGCCTCAACATGCTGAATATAGTATTTTGAGTTGCTAACATTTAATACCATTTTTTTTTTAAAGCATGTTCCCAAGATAAAGACTGAAGAAGCACCTGGGAGTTTTGCAGATTTCAAAGGATGAAATCTATATTTAAATTTATGGGGGAAAAGCAGATGTTCATAAATCTCAGTTTCAGAACTCTGAAGTCTCTGAAGTCTATTGGCCATTGGCATGCAGATCACTTCTCTATTTCACACACAACCAAGGATCAATTTTTCATTCACCACAAACACTGCTAACAAACAAAGTACTTAAAATAATACTTAAGGGTTCCTTTATTTTTCCTGTTCTGAGACCAGAAATGTCCCAGGTTGTTGCCTACAATCCACATTTGTCTTGGCAATAAGTTACTTAAAAAGTTTAGGACAGATGGCAAGCTACATCCCAGCGTTCAACTTCTCAAGTCAAAAGCAGGCTAATTCTTTAGAGGATTTAGGTGTTATGCAAAGGGAACTGACTGAAGAAGATAGAGGGTAATTCTCTGAACTGTTGAAATCAGCAATAACAGCCAACCTTGAAGAGAGACAGATGCAACATGCAGCTCCAAATATTGTTGGAAAATCAAAGCAAAATAAATCACAAAACAAGCAAACACAAACCATCAAATAGCGATACCTACATTTTTGGAATTTTGGTTTCTTGACTGTGCTTGAGGTCATTATTTCTCTCTCCTCCTTATCTTCTTTACCCTCCTGGGTCTTATAATTTCTGAGGCCTTGCCCGAGAATTACTATATGGCTTTTTTTTTTAATACCAAGAGAATTAAAATTGACTTATTTAGAGAATTATAAGCTTATTTTAAAACAACTAGACCCCAGAATAATAATAAAAATCATTCATATCTAAGTATAGTTCCTCCCTGAAGTACTTTAGTTCAATGGCATTGTGGTAGACAGACCCTAGGGTGACCTGCCCCCCACCATAATTCCCATGTAAACCCTTGTTAGGTGTGGAAGAGACCTGTGACTTGCTTCTGAGAAAATGACAACGATGATAAGATATCAATCCCATGATTATGTTATTATGTACACAAACACATACACACCACACACACTGCACACTACACACACACACACACACACACACACACACACACAGACCTATCTTGTTAGCAGATGCATAAGGGAGACTCTCCTGTTGGCCTGAAGAAGCAAGCTGCCATGCTATGAAGTGCCCATGGACAGAGCCACAAGGCAGGTAACTGTGGGTGGCCTCTTGGACCTTAAGGCAGTCTTCAGCCAATAGCCAGTAAGAGTTCCAGGTCTTTGGTCCTACAATCCCAAATAATGATATCTGCCAACAGCCTAACCATGTTTGGAAGCAGACCCTTCCCAGTCAAACCTCTAAATGAGATCATAGCCCAGCCAATATCTTGACTGCAGCCTTGTGAGACCCTGAGCAGAAGACCCAGCTAAGTCACAAGCAGACTCCTGACCCAAGGAAACTGTGGGATAACAAATATATGTATTTTTAAGTTTCTAGGTTTGGGTAATTTGTTACGTAGCACAAAGACTCAATACCGACATTGTGCCATGAAGAAGGGAAGGTGACAGACACCCTGTTGGCCAATTCTCAATTAAAATGATGATTTTACTTAGAGAGGTCACATTCTTCTGAGAACGCTCCAATTGAGGCCTCAATAAAACCAGAAGAATATAAAGAAAAAGATACATAATCATAGTAATAATACAGTAAGAAAGGTTTTCTTGATAAATACCATCGAATTCAAAAGGGATAGAGGCCCCTGGAGGAAAAATGATGTTTTTAAATAGCCGATTAAATGAACGTTTCTCTATTTTTTTAAAAATCGTTAACGGGAGTAGGAATTTGGAGAACTATATAAAAAGTCTCTTGCAAAGCCTCTTAGGGGAAAAATAGCCAAATAGCCTGGAAAGATGAGAAGATATTTACAACGTTATGTTGATGATAACGACAGCATGAGTCAATGCTATGGATTCTGTAAAAGTGCAAAGTGGCCTCTGGGTCTTATACAGTGGTCGATGTAGTGTGAAAGGGTATGGGGAAACAATTTTCCAGAAATCAGTGAAAGCATACATCTGGAAGAACTTTGGGTTCTGGTACATTTAAATTCTGTTTAAAGCTATTTTTTGCACAGATACAAAACATAGGATTGCCTCATGTGTTCTGTGTGCCTATGGTTAATGGGATCAACTCTAGGCACATACTTCAAGTATGCTTTAAGATATGTAAACAAGAGGTTTTTTTCCTTTTTTAATGATCTCCAATATTTTCACAAAATAGGAGGGCTTTATGTCTTTACAGCTATTTCTAGTGTACGAATTCTAACTATATGGAGTCCAGGGCGTGCAAAAATTTATTGAGGGAAAAAAATTAATGAGTCATCCTTATATCACTTATCTTTATGTTATTCATATTGTCCCACATTGTGCAAGCATACATAGCGTCTTGTAAGAAACATACTGTGCACTGAATGAATAAACTAGCAAAAGAAACTCTAAAGAATATTTATGCTATAATTTAATTTTTTTTTTATATATGAAATTTATTGTCAAATTGGTTTCCATACAACACCCAG
>NW_024412400.1:51690225-51759639 GCF_014898765.1 Herpailurus yagouaroundi
ACAATATTTATTCTTCCAATCCATGAGCAGGGAATGTCTTTCCATTTCTTTAAATCTTCTTCAATTACCTTCATAAGCTTTCTATAGTTTTCAGCATACAGATCCTTTACATCTTTGGTTAGATTTATTCCTAGGTATTTTATGCTTCTTGGTGCAATTGTGAATGGGATCAGTTTCCTTATTTGTCTTTCTGTTGCTTCATTGTTAGTGTATAAGAATGCAACTGATTTCTGTACATTGATTTTGTATCCTGCAACTTTGCTGAATTCATGGATCAGTTCTAGCAGACTTCTGGTGGAGTCTATCGGATTTTCCATGTATAATATCATGTCATCTGCAAAAAGCGAAAGCTTGACTTCATCTTTGCCAATTTGGATGCCTTTGATTTCCTTTTGTTGTCTGATTGCTGATGCTAGAACTTCCAGCACTATGTTAAACAACAGCGGTGAGAGTGGGCATCCCTGTCGTGTTCCTGATCTCAGGGAAAAAGCTCTCAGTTTTTCCCCGTTGAGGATGATGTATAATTTAATTTTTAAATCAACTTCTGAAAAATATTACTATTCAATTTATAGCAATTAGTATTTATAGCACCTGGTGTCAGGAACCAAGGATAAATAGATGAAGGAGACATTGTCCTATATTCCAAGGATGTGATACAATAATGCATTGGGTGCATAGTATTCCTCACAGAGGAAAACTGAAATACATCTTTATTTGTGATTGGTTATGATTTTATCTTCTTCTGGTGTGACTCTTTCAGCTCTCAACTGGATTAAACCCCCCCTTGGCAAGGAGACTAATTTCTTTCTTTTTTTTTCTTTTTTTTTTCTTTTATTGTTGAGAAAGAGAGAGAGTGAGCAGGGGAGGGCCAGAGAGAGAGGTAACACAGAATCCGAAGCAGGCTCTAGGGTCTGAGCTGTCAGCATAGAGCCCAATGCAGGGCTCAAACTCACAAACTGTGAGATCATGACCTGAGCCAAAGTCGGACGCTTAACCGACTGAGCCACCCAGGCACCCCAAGAAGATTAATTTCCATATTATTTTACAGCTTCTGAAAATACTGAATATATCACTTTGCTCATAATAGATGTTCAATGAATCTTTGTAAATGTTTACTAATTGAGACACATAGATTTTATCTCCCATTTATATCAACAGTAGCATTTAGGTTTTAAACTTTCATGTCTATTCAGTTATGCCCACTCAGCCCTTTCAGTTATATTTTTAAAAAATATACCTGCATCTCTATGTGTGTTACAGGAATTCATTTTATTTAATTTTATAAAACAAGTTTTTAGAATAAAATGTTAGTAATTGAAGAATATTTGTCTAAATCCATCAATATAGCATGTTGACTGCTCGTTCTCAGCTTTTCCAAATCACTGGTTCTTAGGAGGTGTTGGTATCTGGAATCCCAGGGAAACTTGTTACAAACATGAAACACAGGTTCCATTCCTAGAAACCTAATGTGACTAGCCTGTGTTTGTGCCTGGGAATCTGCATTTCTAAACAAGCCCCTAGGTTATTCTGATGTGCAATGACTGGTGATTAACCCTACATCCTTGGGAACAGACAAGGATGACTGATTTGTTTCCATTAATCGGTATTTGAGGAATTTTTCAATACTCTTGTGCATATGTTTATACTTTTCCACAGTAGTTTGGCTTCAAATGACAACATATACAATCTGGTTGCAAGAGCAAAAATTCCATTCTTGAAGATCAGAGACATTATTATTCCAAATTGTACAACTTGGAAAGAAGAGAAGAGGCGTGAAAATTGAAGCTGTTTAGGCTTATCTGAAAGTTGGCAGAAGGCTGGGATGTGTGAGGAAGGAGTGGGCAACAGGTGGGAGACAGGCTCTGAGCAGAGGCAGCAAGGGTGCTGAGCCAGAAGCACTCATAACATAATTCTGTATTCAATGTAGATGTCACACACGCACTCTGTTCCATTGTCTCTCCTTTCTCTATCCCAGACTAATAAGGGAACTCTAGGTACATATGAGTATATAAGGTTAATGTGGCCAGCTCCTTACTATTACTATAGATCACAGAATAGACTTGACTTTTTCCCTATCCTTTGAGTACCAGTGTGTTGGGACACTGCTTGTTGGCAAGTTGTGGCAATTCCAACCATGGGTCTGGCTCCAAGTGGCTGGAAGAAAGCATGTTTGATTCATTTCCGAGAGAAGTTTTGAAGAACTCTTTCATGTAAGAACCAACAAATATGATAGATTATTTGATTTGACTCAAAAAGTAAAGTTTTCACATTCGCCTAGGGATCATGAGAAAATAATGTGAATATAAAATGTTGGCAGTAAACATTATAAGAGTTTAAATAAAGCAGTTTATGCAAAAGCTAATGCAAGCATATGGATTGAGTGGAAACTAAAGGTGGAAAATTGGGTGAAGCTTCATAAATGTTTGATAAACCCACAATTACTTTCTTTATGAACCTAATTTCTTTTAAAATTTAGTCCATTAAAGGCAGCAAAGTATTTTTTAATCAGAGTGGAAGCCAGGGCAAAAGATTACCAGTGTTCAAAATATCAAGAAAATTTGACATTTTTACAGTGGTGATAGCAGTAAAATGTAATCATTGGAACCATTGGCATGACAGCCAGCATCAATGGTTGCCACCTGCATTTAATAACTGTATATTTTTTTTAATTTTTTTTTCAACATTTATTTATTTTGGGGACAGAGAGAGACAGAGCATGAACGGGGGAGGGGCAGAGAGAGAGGGAGACACAGAATCGGAAACAGGCTCCAGGCTCCGAGCCATCAGCCCAGAGCCTGACACGGGGCTCGAACTCACGGACCGCGAGATCGTGACCTGGCTGAAGTCGGACGCTTAACCGACTGCGCCACCCAGACGCCCTTAATAACTGTATATTGAGCATCTAGCACTGCTGTGTCCAGTAGTCCCCCCTTATCTGTGGTTTCACTCTCCAAAGTTTCAGTTACCCACTGTCAACCCCAGCCTGGAAGCAGATAATCCTTCTTCTGATGTATCATCAGTAGGTCAGTTGTAGCCTAAAGCTACTACGTCATACTCCCTGCATCATTCACCACAGTTCATCTCCTCACTAGGCACTTTATCATCTCCTGTCACTACAAGAAGAATAGTGAGTACAGTATAATAAGATATTCTGAGAGACTACACTCACATAAGTTTTATTGTAGTATATTGCTATATTATTCTATTTCATTATTATTTGTTGTTGATCTCTTACTGTGCCTAATTTATAAATTTTTTTGTCATTTGTACTGTTTATTTTTTTAAATATATGAAATTTATTGTCAAATTGGTTTCCATACAACATCCAGTGCTCATCCCAAAAGATGCCCTCTTCAATGCCCATCACCCACCCTCTCCTCCCTCCCACCCCCCATCAGCTCTCAGTTTGTTCTCATTTTTTGAGTCCCTTATGCTTTGGCTCTCTCCCACTCTAACCTCTCTTTTTTTTTTCCTTCCCTTCCCCCATGGGTTCCTGTTAAGTTTCTCAGGATCCACATAAGAGTGAAAACATATGGTATCTGTCTTTCTCTGTATGGCTTATTTCACTTAGCATCACACTCTCCAGTTCCATCCACGTTGCTACAAAGGGCCATATTTCATTCTTTCTCATTGCCACATAGTACTCCATTGTGTATATAAACCACAATTTCTTTACCATTCATCAGTTGATGGACATTTAGGTTCTTTCCATAATTTGGCTATTGTTGAGAGTGCTGCTATAAACATTGGGGTACAAGTGCCCCTATGCATCAGTACTCCTGTATCCCTTAGGTAAATTCCTAGCAGTGCTACTGCTGGGTCATAGGGTAGGTCTATTTTTAATTTTCTGAGGAACCTCCACACTGTTTTCCAGAGTGGCTGCAACAGTTTGCATTCCCACCAACAGTGCAAGAGGGTTCCCGTTTCTCCACATCCTCGCCAGCATCTATAGTCTCCTGATTTGTTCATTTTGGCCACTCTGACTGTCGTGAGGTGATATCTGAGTGTGGTTTTGATTTGTATTTCCCTGATGAGGAGCGACATTGAGCATCTTTTCATGTGCCTGTTGGGCATCTGGATGTCTTCTTTAGAGAAGTGTCTATTCATGTTTTCTGCCCATTTCTTCACTGGATTATTTGTTTTTCAAATTTATAAATTAACCTTTATCACAGGTATGTATGTAGAGGAAAAAGCATAGTATATATTTGGCTCAGTACTATCCATGGTTTCAGGGATCCACTGGGGGTCTTGGAATGTATCTCCAAGAATACAGCAGGGGGATTACTGTACTACCACGTGGTACTAGACCACAGAGGGTGCTGATATGGAATGAGCTCAGTGAAGGGGCTTTCTTTTTCTCCTCTGGAAGTCAGTTAGCAACATAACCATACTCTGCAGCCATGCAGGTTATTTTCTCTTATTTCCCCCTCATTATCCCTGATACCATTCTCATTCCCAGATGCTCCACGTCCCCTTTAAGTAAGTGATTTTGGGTTTGATATATTTCTTCAAACATGTCTGGGTTCTTGAAAAATATGCTTACTGTGTTTTTCATTTTCATTAATGTTATGCCATGGACCACATTCCATTTCTTGCTTGTTACTCTCAAGAGTACATGGCATCGTATGTATACTTAGTTTGTTGCCACTGCCATAGAATGATGTGGTGCACATCTGCCACTGTCTCATTTTAATGTAACCATTCCACTAGTGATAGGCGCCAACTGTGCCCCATGTTTACACTTACATGAACCATGCAACAATGAATATCCTCATACACATCCCCTTGTGGACGTGAGTAAGAATTTTTCTGGATAATCATGCAGAAGTGGAATTGTTGGGGCGACTGGGTGGCTCAGTGGGTTAAGCATCTCAATTCGGCTCAAGTCATGATCTCATGGTCCGTGAGTTTGAGCCCCATGTCAGGCTCTGTGCTGGCAGCTCAGAGCCTGGAGCTTGCTTCGGATTCTGTGTGTGTGTCTCTCTCTCTTTGCCCCTCCCCTACTCATGCTCTGTCTCTCTCTCTCTGTCAAAAATAAACATTAAAAAAATTTAAAAAAGGAAGTGGAATTATTAGATCACAGGGTATGTTTAAGAATGTACAGAAAATCTGTTGGGTTGTTTGTTGTTGTTTTTTATGTTTCTGCATAGTTTGGGCTTTCTGAGCAAATTTTACTAAAACTTGGGACTCGGGCTAAAAGAACAAGCTTGAGAAGTAATTTATGACTTATTAGAAAGTGAGAGACCATTTAGAGAGATTTATCTTCCCAGAAGTATGTGTTTACATCTCAAGGTGGGGATGAGACCCAGGATTTAGAGACATGTCTAAGCTGTCAAGCTGGAGACACTGGTCTTATCCTCACCCTGGAGAGATTTATTTATATTCCAAAAGGTAGAAAAACCCAGAATCTTTCCCAAGGAGCAAAAATTTTTCCCTCCTTCTTTCAGATGAGTGGGGGTGCTGGCCACCCCCACCCCACCATATAAATATCCAGATTCATATTCTCAGTATTTCTTTTCCTACGGTATGGACCTTGTATGTGTAGGATGACACCAGGTTCTCATTGTGTTGCCCAGGATTAATAATGTAAGCAAAGGGGAGTCAGTGAGGTTATTAGCTGTAAATAATCTGCTCTGCTCCAGAAATCTTGTTTGCACGAGGCATTAAAAATTGAACATCATGCATATCCTTAACTTCACTAAGTTCTGTTAAATTGCTTGTCAGAATGATCCAATTTACATTCCCACCAGCACAATATGAAGAATTCCTTTTCTGCACCACAATGGAAGGCTTTTCTAGGCTCTGAAGTTTCTGGAAGGATTACTATCTAACAGTCTTTTCTTATATCTGAAATAGGCCATACTTTTGGTGGCCACAGTCATATTGGTCTGCTTGCATCAGAGGCTGGCAGTAGTCTCCAATGACTCCTTAAACCATTGCTTCTTAACCAGAGGAAAAATCAACCACATTTCTGTGGCAAATATTGCTTTTTTTTCCATCTTTATTGCCTTTTGCTAACATAAGAAGTATCCCAAGATCTGGGAATCAGACCACCCATTTTTGGTACAATTATTTTAATACACAAGTACATACCAACATTTGGCCAGAGTCCAGTTTTACTTAAGAACTATCATTTTGTTGATGTGTTTACTACTTGGAGCAGTTACAATGGGGAAAAAACGGACTCTGCTATGGATCTATGGAGAAGGCATTGCTTCCCATGATGTGAGAATTTCAAATGTCTCCACTTAGTCATTCAACGGGTAGAGCACAGCACTCAGCACTGATGAAGTAATAAGAGAACAAGGCAGATGTGATGTTGCACTACCCCCTCAGAGAGAAATGGATAAAGTAAACTCTGGTCTATTTACACAATGGAAAGCTTTATAGATACTAAAATGAATGAGCTAGCTTCACATGTGTGAACAGACAGATATATTTTTAAAACATAATGTTAAGCACAGAAAGGATATGCAAAAGATATGTGCACTATAACACATATGTAAAATTTTAAAACAACAGTACAAAAATATCTGTGGAAATAGAAATAATACACACCGATCTCAAGAGAATATTTACAATTCCTTTCTTCTGGCAAAGGGGAATATTTGAAGTAAATATGGAAGAAATGTAAACATCTCTTCTATCTTGTGATGGGAATGGGTATCATCTTTCTGCACTTTACTGAATTTATGAGCTGTTTCATAATAAAATAGAAAATAAAAGTGAGGCAGAGAACACAGTTCAATGAAGCAGAGACTGGTCAGGTTTAGGATCTGTCAGGAAGAAAGGTGCAGAACCTGGTGGGGGGCTTCCTTGGTATCCCTCAAATCTCTTGTAGGGAAGTCCCCTTATTTTGCCTGTATGAGGCTGGTGTTGGTGGGGAAGATCAGTAAAGGACCATCTCTTTCTCTTGACTTTTGCATCTTAGTCTATGTGCATTTCTTCTTGTTGGGGGACTTCGCACTAAAGCTTCTTGCAATCTAGTTCTTCAAACTCAGGGACAAAGAGATGAACACAAAATGCTAAGTGTTTTATTTCAAAGCATTGATGTTATGTTATTTTGTTTTAGAAAAGAAAATAAAGCAAACCTAAAGCTTTAGGTTTGCACCTAAAGCGTGCAACACCAGCGTCTGTCATAGGGAAGTGTTATGGAATGGATTAAATGACACATGATACATAGAAATAAGGGATTTTTTTTTTTCTGCAGAGTGGTATGGCATAAAGAATGTAGATTTTGGAGACAGAAGATCTGACTTTGAGCCCTGCCACTGCCATTCGCTAGCAGTTCTTGGGAAATAACTTAATTTCCTGGTGCTTTCAATGCAATTCTCATTCTGTAAAATGACTGGGATCCCTAAGCTGTCTCTTTCAGAGAGTTATTGCCACAAATAAATTCATGGATAATTGCATCACTTTGTAAACTGTAGAGAAATAATACAAAGTAGTGATAATGACCATGAGTTGAACAAAACAAGATAAGGAGCTCTTTTTTTATGCATATAAAATAGAGGGTGTTTTTTTTTTTAATCTCTTAGCTAGATAAATATGTAAATCTTCTGAAATGAGTGGCTTGTTTAAGAAACACTGATGTTAGGTGCCTGAGAAACATATTTTGTTTTCTAAAAGCAAGTAACACACTTATCTGTCTTTGTTAGTTTGTTGTCAAACCTAGGAATATTGGATGTAATGAGATGGAAACATAGAAGGATGTAATGCAACACGAACATGTGAAAGGGGAGTAATGACATGTGCATGTTTGATGGGGCCATAATGAGATGTACAAATAGAAATGCACATAGAAATGTGCATGGGCAAAAGTAATGAGATGCATAAATGGATGGGTGTAATGATGAAGGCATTTGGGAGGGATGTAATGTGATTTATAAATGGAAGCATTAAATGGGAAGGGTGGAAAGGGCAGGTCATGATAAGAAGCAGAGAGAAAGAACGCAGTGCTATGCATGAATGGAGGAGCTAATAATATGTGCATGATGAGGATGTAACAAGATAAAAATGGGATGGCATAATGAGGTTCACAGATGGAGGGATGTAATGAGCTGTGCAGAAAGGAAGGAATCATGACAAGCATAAAAGGAAGGATTTAATGCCATGAATAAAGAAATGGGCATAGGAAGATGTGGGGACTGAAAGGAAAGGCAAAAAAAAAAAAAAAAGGAAGGGGACACTAGTGAGGGAATGGGAAATAACAAAGTGGGCAAATGGAACACTAATGAGATGCTGAAATTAAAGGGTGCAACGAGGTGTGCCCATTTGGGGAATCATTAGACGCATATATAGGTTTATAATGAGGTACCTGGGCCCTGATCAGACACAGACTACAACGTTCAGTTCTTACAAAGTCAGAGCAGGGCCATAGAGATATCTAAGTTGTTACAAATCCAAAAAAGAGAAAACTAAACAGGTGACTTAACCACAAACTCAAAGGTTATAAAGCAATGATTTTATAGATGCTGTTTATGCGGCACTCACTGTGCCAGGTGCTCTGCCGGGTGTTTAACTAGATGCATCATCTCATAATGCCTTCCTAGCAACACTATCGGGCAGATGAATTTGTTCCTAGTTTATAGATGAAGAAGTTAAGCTTCGATGAGGTTAACCAACTTGCCCAGATGCCCAGTGCATGTCGGTGGGAGAGATGTGACTCAAGCCGAGTCAATTGGATTCCAGTTGCCTTTGTCTCTCTTCCAGTATTTCCATAAGAATAGTTGGTGGGACCTTCTACCTCAGAATCACCTGGATCATGTGTGTCAGAAATGCAGAGTCCCAGGCACACCCCCAAAATTACCACTTGCAAGATCCACAGAGGTCCCAGGAACTTGCATTTAAACAAGGTCTCCAGGGACTCGTGCATGGACTAAGGTCTAAGAACTACTCAGCAGCACTGGAGTGGGGGTGGTGTTCTAATGTTTCCCATCAGCTCTGGGAAAAGACCATGAAGAAAGGGGCTCACACTGAGCATGAGCAATTTGTCATGGCTACAAGGGAGACTGTGTAGAAGGAATTACCAGACCCTGGAATGAGGCATCAAATGATTCTATTGACTGTATTTAGCAAAGAACTTTTTAAAAAAGGCTCCTATCTCTAGGAATGGCCTTCAGTAATAACCCCAAATTGTAGTGAAGATAGTATAACAATGTAACAATATATTGAAAATAATTAGACTTTAGGAAATATTTGTATACTGAATTAAAAAAAAAATAAAGGTTACTTCGTAATCCCTAAAGGAAAGAGGGTAATGTGGTAATGTCTCCCTAGAACCAAGAGTTTGCTAATCTACAAGCAATGTACAGAATCTTTAAAAAAAAGGCAAACAGTGCCACTAACTGTTCTCTTTCTTGATATGTCAATTACTGAGATACTTAAATTGCTGAGTTTTTACATTAAAAAAACCAGGATTTTATATTTTGAAATGAGTGTTAAATTTGAATGACTAATATTTTAGTGACACAGCCTCTGCTCAAAACATTTTTAGAAGTCTCTTCCAAAACTATTTTGTAGGGTATATTCATGAGCCATGTACAAAAGTTTCATTACTTTAGTGAAACCCAGCTTTTGCTAAACAATAACTATTATTCAGTATGAACAGCCTCCTTTTATAATAGACCTGGGCCTACATAAATTTTTGGCTATTGTGAAAATAGATCTGTCTCAAAGGATGAAACCTTTGTTATTCATTTTGTTTAAGGGGTCTTGCAGAGGAAGTACAATAAAATGATACTAGTTACCATGTACTGAGCTCTTACCGTGTGCTAGTCACTGTTCGAAGAATTTTACATGTATTATGTCTTCTTTTTTTTATAAATTAAAAAAATTTTTCAGTGTTTATTTTTGAGAGAGAGAGAGAGAGAGAAACAAGGCATGATCAGGGGAGGGGCAGAGAGAGGGGGAGACACAGAATCTGGAGCAGGCTTCAGGCTCTGAGCTGTCAGCACAGAGCCTGACACGGGGCTTGAACTCATGAACCACAAGATCATGACCTGAGCCAAAGCTGGATGCTTAACAAACTGAGCCACCCAGTTGCTCTACATGTATTATGTCTTCTAAATCTTATAATATCCTTATGAAGTGGGTATTAGTGTCTTGTTAAGGAAGATGAAGCACAGAGGACTTAAATCAAAGAACCAGTAAGCGCTGGAGACAGGATTCAAACCCAGATCCTGAGCTCCTAACTACCACGCTTCCTCTTTGCTTGAAATAAAGTGCTGTTTATTCCAATAGTTTAGTGGCCAGGATTTGTAGGCACTCACACAATATCCATGATAGCATCAAGGGAAAAAGTAAAATATTTTACTCGTGCACTGATCGTTTAAGAAAAGAACCCAAACGACTATTTGGATTGAAATTGACTTTTCGGAGGAGTGACATACCTCTGTTCCCCCAGGAATAGAGTTATTTTGTTAACTATTCTCTAAAGTGTGTGTGTTTTTTTAATTTCCTTGACTGATGCAGAACATCTGGCTGACTGTGAAGGAATGTTCACTACAGTAGTAAAATTGATAAGCTTCATTATAGGACAGTCTGGCTTGTGAAAAATGAAGGAAATACAATACATGTGATAAACCAGGTTTTAAACTATACTGAGAAAATATTTATCCTGCCAATTTTAATTTCTTTAAAAAAGCTTATGTAAAACATGAGCATAATATGTGTGGGTGGTGGTTAGGGAGATAGTAATAGTGTGTATTAATTAGCCAAGTGTAAGGGTAACAATTTTCTAATTTTTAAATAGTTAATGGTCACTTAGGTTCAATGTATTTATAAAGTCATGTGCAATCACTTAATATGAATTGCGTGTATAGAACTGTTTAAATGAGGGTCCTATAGATTGTTATAATGTATAGCTCTTAAGGGGAAGAAAATATGAACGAAGGTAGAGACAGCATTTAGGGAGGTAAAGTTTAGAATCTGGCTAGACTTCCAAACTCTGTAGTCCTAAGACATCAATAAAAGGCATGCTTATAAAAGTCTCCAGAGGATGTGCTGTTCTCAAGGACTCTCTTCACCTTGGAGCCTGTCTTCTTATGTTAATCACATTAATCCCTGATGAACTGTTATGTGGCTATGGCGGAGGGTTGTGAGTCTACTGATAGTGCAGAAACTATGATAAAAGTTCATCTTGGGGTTAAGCTAATACTCTCGCAGAGCCACCTAGCATTGCAAGTCTCACACACGCAGTAGGGTGCACAGCTACGGTCACACTGGCCTCATCTCGCCTGGTGGCCATTGTCTGTCTGCTTTTCCCTTGGCCAGTAGTGCTATGGATGAGCTTGCACTCTTGTTTCCAAGGGGAGTAGTAGAGCACAGGTTGGGGCTGAGAGGAGAAGCAGAGATTCTTGTGAAGAGAAGCTCAACAGAAATCCATCCTCTTCCTCATTCAGAAAATAACTTTTAGGGGGTGCCTGGGTGGTTGAGTCAGTTAAGCATCTGACTTTGGCTCAAGCCTCATGGCTCATGAGTTCGGGCCCCACATTGGTCTCTCTGCTGTCAGCATGGAGTCCACTTCAGATCCTCTGTCCCCCTCTCTCTCTGTCCCTCTCATACTTGTGCTGTCTTATCTCTCTCAAAATAAAGAAATAAACTTAAAAAAAAAGAAAATAACTTTTTCTTCCCCTTGGCTCTAAAGACCATCTTTTTGTTGCTCAAACTGGGTTTCCTACTTTTTTTTTTTTTGGTCTTTTAAACCTTTTCTGTTGGTCAGCATCACGGCCCTCTATCTTCTTAAAGATCTCCCCTACCTTGAAATCTTTCACCATTTAATTACCACTCAACCAAAAGACAGAAGTTCAAGCTTGGATGAACTCTGTTTTAGCACCTAAATAGCTGATCACTACTGGAGAAAATCATATTTCCTTTTTTACTTTAAATTAAAACAATTTTTTTAATGTTTATTTTTGAGAGAGAGAGAGAGAGAGAGAGAGAGAGAGAGAGAGAGAGATAGCATGGGTGGGAGAGGGGCAGAGGGAGAGGGAGACACAGAATCTAAAGCAGGCTCTAGGCTCTGAACTATCAGCACAGAGTCTGACGTGGGGCTCAAACTCACAAAACGTGAGATCATGACCTGAGCTGAAGTTGGACGCTTAACCGACTGAGCCACCCAGGCGCCCCTCCATTTTTACTTTAAATCCATTGCTGCAGATCCCAAATGGATGTTTCTCATGGTCTGACAGTCCTGCTATAGTTCCCTAGTAATTTCGTGGTTCTTTTGTCTGAGAATTTCATTTTAGACTTTATTTCCTCAAACTTCCTATATTCCATCCTCCCTCCCCCATCAACACTTTCAGCTGATGGCCTTACCCCTTATGTCACTGAAAAAGATGAAAAGTCATGAAACAGAACTCATTCATGTTTCTCCCATCAAATCTGTGTCTGTGCGCAATCGCTTTCTTTCATCTGTTCATCACCCTCACCCTCTCTGTTGTATCATCCCAACATTTGCAAACATGTGCTGGAGAATTCCATTCCAAGCCATCTCCATATTTCCTCCATTTGTGAACCCACTCAACTCCAGCCTCTAAAACATTTCTCTACAGATGCTGTCTCCTTCCTCATTCTTCCTTCTTCATTTCTTCACCAACTCCATTTTGAACCTTGCCTTTAAAACTCCATTAAAACTGCCTTTTCCAAGTTGCCCAATTGGATAGGCACTTTTTTGTACTTTGCTGCCTTGACCTGGCTGCCAAATCCCATTCACTTTCTTTCTCTCTCTTTCTTGGATTCTCTTGAGACATGTGACCTCTAAACTTTCTGAGTTTCTTTTGTCTTTGGACTGCTCTCTGGATTCAATCCTTCATTGGGTCCTTTGGCTGTCTAGACGGCCTTGTCAGATTGCCTTAATCTTCCTGTGGTGTTCACCACCTCTGTGCCAACAATTCCCTCATCTGTGCCCTAAACCACAGAATTTCCTACTAGACAATTACACTGGGACATCTCACAGACATTTTAAATTTAAGATATTCTAAAGTCTCCCTCACCCTTACACTCACCCTTTAGCTTGCTATGTCCTTTTTACCTCCAAAATTTATACTGAATGTGTCATTCATTTCTATCGCTGCCAGGACCATCCCAGCTCAACCTACTCTCTTTTCTCATCTGGGTGGGCAATAGTCTTCATGATCTCCCTGATTCCACTTTTGCCCCTTTCTCATCTAGCCTTCACATGGCAGACAGGTTGATCATTTGAAATCAGGCTGGGTAATAATGTCTGCTGCTCAAAACTCTTCAGTGACTTCCCATAGATTGCAATAAAATCTAAGCTCCTTGCCATGGCTTACGAGGCAGAGGTAAATTACCCCAGACCATGTTGTTTGGTCTCTCTGCTCCTCTCCTGCTCTTGCTTTCTCTGTCTCTCAAAAGTAAATAAACATAAAAAAATTTTTTTTAAAGCCTAGACTCTATTTTTTAAAGTTTATTTATTTATTTTGAGAGAGAATGTGAGCATGAGCAGGGGAGGGCAGAGAGAGAACGGGAGAGAGAGGATCCCAAGCGGGCTCCATGCTGTCAGTATGGAGCCCAATGCGTGGCTGAAACTCATGAACCATGAGATCATGACCTGAGCCAAAATTAGGAGTCAGACGCTTAACCAACTGAGCCACCCAGATGCCCCAGCCCAGACTCTATTTTAATGTCCACCATTCTCCCAACCAGTTCTGTGTTTGAGCCAGGGGTGTCCCAGACATTTGCATCTGTGTCTACATTCCACCCTCAATCTGCCCTCTCAACCCCCTTGCCTTCATATTCCTATTATGATTTATATTCTCATGGAGTTTACCTCTTAATCACTAGATTTTATTCATACATTGTTTTTTTTTTCATTTCTTTTTCTTTTTAATCTTCTCTCTTTACCTTGCCTTTGCTTCCTAGATAGTGCCAATCATATTTTCCTGGTTCTCAGCTTACAGCCTAGAAGTCCTCACCCCAATCTAGGCTTTTCAAATCACAAACCCAATTCCCATTTACCCCATCCTCATTAGCTTGCCCTGAAAGGGAGGGCTCAACATAACTAATCTCTCTCAAACACCATGATACACCCTGGTCTCCCTCGAGGCTGACCTACAACACTTGTCACTTACATCACACATGTAGACTTAAATTTCCCTTAAGAATGTGAATAGTTACAGCCTATATACAATAAACGCACTCCTTATTTATGCACTTATTTCCTCAAGCACTATATTAATACTGCAACTCAACACATTAAATCTAAGTCTTGGGGAGCATCAGAATGTCTCCTTTTGTTATACCCAGAATTGGTGCTTCAGTTTTATTTATGCTTTGACACTACAGTCAATTACCCTGGGACCTGTCAAGTATGTTTGTAGCAATGTGGACTGAAAACAAATCTCCAAATGTTAGCCAGATGGGGCATATTTTATTTCAGCAGTAAATTTAATTTTTTTTTTTTTGTTTGTTTCCATAATGGGCAGTTTTGAGACCTCATTTCTGTGGCATATGGAATTTCTCCATGCTTTGGGAACTGGAACATGTGTGTCAATAAAGGAAACTTCTCTCTCAAATTCCAATCTTTTAGCAATCCCCAATCAATTTTGTCAACCGTCTGGGCCTCTGATAATCAGAGCGCCGCTCCCTCTGAAGGGCTGGGCCGCACATGCACTAGCATGAAATTGTTAATGGTATCTCCAGTTGCTCCCAGAGGCCATCCTCCTCATTTCTAAAATAGACTAATGGATTTTCTGCCCTCTTTCTAAAATCTTTATTTTATAATGAAAATTGAGGAGCTTAACATGGATTTTTCTTTAAATATACTGTTCATTTACATTTGCTTACAGAAAGCAATGTAACTAAAAGTCATACTTCTGCAATAATTTTTTTCTTTGGCTATAAAAGAAACACAAACTTCTAACAGAAAATTTCAAATATGCTAGTCCCATCAACCAGAGTTAACCATGGCTAACATTTCAGTATATTTCCTTTTCGTTGTTTTAATGGGCAATCCTCCAAATAATCCTTCTTATATAAATAATTTTTTATCTTGCAATGTGGCATTTGACATAGCATTGTTTCATGTCATTAAACATTTCTCATAAATATGATTTTTCCTGTTTTCTTAATATTCTTCCATATGGAGGCATATATGTGTATGTCTTAAGACATTTATGCTATTTATAAATAATTCCACAATATTTATTTGATGTGCATATTTTAGGTTTTGTACAAATTTCAGATTATTTCTTTAGAATAGATTCCTAGAAATGGAGTCACTGTGTTCAGGGATATGAATATTTTTAAGACTCTTGACCTGTATTGCTAAACTGTTTTTTAGAAGTGTTGAAATAATTTACACTTGAACTAAAAATGTGTGAGAGTGTCCAAACTCTCTTGCTGTAGCTAGAACTGATTATTATCCTTCTAAAAATGGATTAAAAGGGGTAATGTGAATGTTATTTTAATTTCAATTTTCGTATCTTTGACTATTGATGAAGAAGAATACTTTTTTTGAACTGAGTCTCCTTTGAGTTGTTTGCTCAATGCCTTTGGCCCATTGATTGCTGACTTGCATGAACTTATGGTATCTTCAGGATATTAAACTTTGTCTTTCATGATTATTACACATGTTTTCATTTTAAGTTATTGAGCATGATAGGTTTTTTTATAAGCTTTATATTTTTATGTAGTCAAATCTATCAACACTCTATTCTTAGACTTTACTTATAGGTTAATTAATTTTTTTAAAAAGACAGGAAAGCAAATACAAAGGATAATGTAACAAATACTCATGTACTTGCCATATTAATAAATGCTGATATTTTGCTTGATTTTTTAAAAAAACAAAATTACAGATGAAACTGAGATTTCCTTAATTCCCTTTCTAGTAACATTTCCCTCTCTCTTTTACCCACCTCCTACTGTCAGGAATTTTGGTGTGATTCCAAATATGGTATTATATTTTTACCCCAGGTATATATACCAATAAGCATTCATAATACTGCTTAGAGTGTTATAAAAATTTATATGAGCTATCATACTATTTATCATACGTTTGCAACTTGCTTATTAAAACTTAATATCCTTTGAGCACCAGGGTGGCTCAGTTGGTTGAGTGATCGACTACGGCTCAGGTCATGATCTCATGGTTTGTGAGTTGGAGACCAGCATTGGGCTCTGCGCTGACAGTGCAAACCCTGCTTTGGATCTTCTGTCTTCCTCTCACTCTGTCCCTCCCCTGTTAGTGCTTTTTCTCTCAAAAATAAATAAATATTAAAAATAAATAAATAAGATAAAACTTAATATCCTGTTTTCAAAATTTATCCCATGTTATTACATATCGGTCTAATTAATTCACTTTCATTGCCTGTATAGCATGATTATATCACAACATTTTCTTCCTTTATATACTGATGAACATTTGCATTGCTCCTGATGTTTTGGTGCAAATAATGTTCAGTTGACATCTGTACATGTCTCCTGGTGTTTCACCTACAAATGGAATTGAAAGATAATAGGGTAGAGGAGTTTATTGCCAGATTGTTCATTTTAAACGGTTATAAAGAAAAATTTCTTAAACTTGGACTAGGATAGAACATTTTTGTATGTTTTAATACAAAACTTCTTTGTGGTAAAAAAAATAAGCATTTCTTTTTTTTTTAATTTTATTTTTTATTTATTTTTTTTACATTTTTTTTTCAATGTTTATTTATTTTTGGGACAGAGAGAGACAGAGCATGAACAGGGGAGGGGCAGAGAGAGAGGGAGACACAGAATCAGAAACAGCCTCCAGGCTCTGAGCCATCAGCCCAGAGCCTGACACGGGGCTCGAACTCACGGACCGTGAGATCGTGACCTGGCTGAAGTCGGACGCTTAACCGACTGCGCCACCCAGGCGCCCTATTTTTTATTTTTTTAAATTTACATCCAAATTAGTATATAGTACAACAATGATTTCAGGACTACATTCCTTGTGCCCCTTACCCATTTAGCCCATCCCCCCTCCCACAACCCCTCCAGTAACCCTCAGTTTGTTCTCCATATTTATGAGTCTCTTCTGTTTTGTCCTCCTCCCTGTTTTTATATTATTTTTGTTTCCCTTCCCTTATGTTCATCTGTTTTGTCTCTTAAAGTCCTCATATGAGTGAAGTCATACGATTTTTGTCCTTCTCTGACGGACTAATTTCACTTAGCATAATACCCTCCAGTTCCATCCATGTAGTTGCAAATGGCAAGATTTCATTCTTTTCGCTTGCTAAGTAATACTCTGTTGTATATATATACCACATCTTCTTTATCCATTCATCTATAGATGGACATTTGGGCTCTTTCCATACTTTGGCTATTGTGAATAGTGCTGCTATAAACATGGGGGTGCATGTATCCCTTCGAAACGGCACACCTGTATCCCTTGGATAAAATGTCCAGTAGTGCAATTGCTGGGTCATATGGTAGTTCTATTTTTAGTTTTTTGAGGAACCTCCATACTGTTTTACAGAGTGGCTACACCAGCTTGATTCCCACCAACAATGTAAAAGAGATCCTCTTTCTCCGTATCTTCGCCAACATCTGTTGTTGTCTGAATTGTTAATGTTAGCCACTCTGACAGGTGTGAGGTGGTATCTCATTGTGGTTTTTGACTTGTATTTCTCTGATGATGAGTGATGAGCATTTTCTCATGTGTTGGTTGGCCAGCTGGATGTCTTCTTTGGAGAAATGTTTATTCATGTCTTTTGCCCATTTCTTCACTGGATTATTTGTTTTTTGGGTGTGGAGTTTGATAAGTTCTTTACAGATTTTGGATACTAACCCTTTATCTGATATGTCATTTTCAAATATCTTCTCCCATTCTGTCAGTTGCCTTTTAGTTTTGTTGATTGCTTCCTTCACTGTGCAGAAGCTTTTTATTTTGATGAGGTCCCAGTAGTTCATTTTTGCTTTTGTTTCCTTGCCTCCGGAGATGTGTTGAGTAAGAAGTTGCTTCGGGCAAGGTCAAAGAGGTTTTTGCCTGCTTTCTCCTCGAGGATTTTGATGGCTTCCTGTCTTACATTAGGTCTTTCATCCATTTATTTTTGTGTCTGGTGTAAGAAAGTGGTCCAGGTTCATTATTCTGCATGTCTCTGTCCAGTTTTCCCAGCACCACTTGCTGAAGAGACTGTCTTTATTCCATTGGATATTCTTTCCTGCTTTGTCAAAGATTAGTTGGCCATAGGTTTGTGGGTCACTTTCTGGGTTCTCTATTCTGTTGCATTGATCTGAGTGTCTGTTCTTGTGCCAGTCCCATACTGTCTTGTTGATTACAGCTTTGTAGTATAGCTTGAAGTCTGTGATTATGATGCCTCCTGCTTTGGTTTTCTTTTTCAAGATTGCTTTGGCTATTTGGGGTTTTTTCTGGTTCCATAAAAATTTTAGGACTATTTGTTCTAGCTCTGTGAAGAATGCTGGTGTTATTTTGATAGGGATTGCATTGAATATGTAGATTGCTTTGGGTAGTATTGACATTTTAACAATATTTGTTCTTCCAATCCATGAGCATGGAATATATTTCCATTTTTTGGTGTCTTTTTTCAATTTTACAAGCTTTCTATAGTTTTCAGTGTATAGATTTTTCACTTCTTTGGTTAGATTTATTCCTAGGTATTTTATGTTTTTTGGTGAAAAATAAGCATTTCTGATAAAATGCTTAAACATTTTTCTGGTAAGCTTTGAGTAGTATTAAGATTCTGGTTTTTTTTTTAACGTTTATTTGTTTATTTTAAGAGAGAAAAAGTGCAAGTGGGCAGGGGCAGAGAGAGACAGAATCCCAAGCAGGCTCTGTACCACCAGTGCAGAGGCCCAATGTGGGCCTCAGACTCATGAACTATGAGATCATGACCTGAGCTGAAGTCAGACACTTAACCAACAGAGACACCCAGGTGCCCCACAGTGGTATTAAGATTCTGAAAAGCTAATTACTCACCCTCCTTGACTGTCACTAATGGTCATTTATGAATCTAATTAATGATTATATATTTCTTAAGTGCTTTTTTATTTTTTAAGTAGATTAATCTGTTATACTTTTATCTATAGTGTATGTACATTCTTGTTTTTTCCACATCTTTGCTAAGATTTGTATGGCTACAATTTTTCATTCTTGCCAGTCTGCTCTTTGTAAAATGGCATATCATTTTAAAATATTTAAATCAATATTTTCAATGATTTTTAGTGAGACTAAACATTTTTTCTTATGTTTATTGGCCATTTGAGTTTCCTGTTCAGTGAATTTTCTGTTCACATTCTTTGCCTAGTTTTGTCTTGAATTATTTGTCTCTTCCTTGTTGATGTAGCAGATTTTTGTGTTAGTGACACATATTTCAAATACTTCTCATACCTCGTGCTTGCCTTTTTTGTTATAGTGTCTTTTGTAATACAGAAATTTAAACATTTATTTAGTCAAATATTTACTTATTTTTCATGATTTCTGCTCACTTACATCTTAAGACATTCTTTCTTGGGGCGCCTGGGTGGCTCAGTCGGTTAAGTGTCTGACTTCAGCTCAGGTCATGATCTCGCAGTCCCTGGGTTCGAGCCCCACGTCAGGCTCTGTGTTGACAGCTCAGAGCCTGGAGCCTGTTTCAGATTCTGTGTCTCCCTCTTTCTCTGACCCTCCCCTGTTCATACTCTCTCTCTGCCTCAAAAATAAATAAATGTTAAAAAAAAAAAAGACATTCTTTCTTATCCCGAGGTCATAAAGACAACTTTTGATATTTTCTTCTAATTATAAGGTTTCATTGATAACATATAGGCTTTGAATCAACCTGGAGTTATCTATATAGTGTCTTTGTTATTCTTGAGAGAAAGAGAGAGAGAAATGCTGGCCAGAGAATATTAGCTAACCTGTATTGAGAAACCACAACAGTGACCACTGTTCTGAGAACTCTCTATGTATTAATTTATTCAATCCTCAAACAGCTCTATGTGGTAGGAGCAAATATTATTGCCATGGTACAGATAAAGAAACTGGATCTCAGAGCCAAAGCCTTCAGAACTGGCAAGTGGCAGAGGCAGATTTAAAGACAGGAAGTCTGACTTCAGAGCCACGTTTACCTACTCTGCTAGGTGTATGAGTCAAGATAGGTGGGTTATGCTGCAGTAATACCAAAACCTTAGTTTTTAACAGAACAAAAGATTGTCTCTTCCTCGTGCAAAGTGTAGTGGGTCTGGATGGCTCTCCAGAGAGCCGTCTTCCATGGAGGTGGCTCAGAATTCTGTGCCCATCTGCTGGCAACTTAATATCAACCTCTGCTTCTGCAATCACCATGGTAAGTGAAAAGAGGGAACACAGACACTCATGTAGTTGTTTTTAAAAGCTTCTGTGGGGAGTGACACATATTCCATCTCATATTTCATTGGCTAAAGCAAGTCACATGGCCAAGCCTTAGTTCAAGAGGCAGGGAAGTGTAATCTTCTTATGTGCCCATAGTAGAGAAGTATCAGATACATCGGTGACAGCTATGGTGTCACCATGGCATGTGCTCATGTTTTAGCTCTGCCATTGACTAGCTGTGTGACTTTCAACAGGTCCCTTTGCTTCTAATTTTAATATTTGGAAGATGGCAGCACTCATTTATTCAGTTGGTACCCATTATTTGTTGAGAGCCCAGTGTATGCCAGCTACTATGTGACCCTGCAAATGCAATAGTAAATGGGGTACAACTCCTGCCCTCAAGCAGTTTGCAATTTAATCGTTATCTTACTGTTGATCTTCAGTTCTAAAATGTCAAGACTCAATTAAAAAGCAACCACAATAACAAAACCTCCAGAGCATTACATTCTAGAGACTCAGGCATTTTCCTAAGAGTTTCTTCCTTTTTGGGGGACGTGAATCCACCTGACAGCAGCGTTAACTCATTTACATCAACAGATGCACATGCACATCACTTTCAAATTGCTAGTGCATGTACATACTGGCACACGTGGGGAAAATAAAGCAGAGTTTGGATTATTCTCCCAGCTATTTTGAATTTAGTGAGCAGAACACTTCATAAAAAAACAGAAGAAAATCAATTTGATTGAGAAATACCTATGCAGATAACTTCGCTACATAATATACATTCTAGATATCAAAGTGATTTTTATTACTTATGAATGAAGAAAATTACAAAACTAAAGATTTCAAAACCTTTTTGATTTGCAGCTAATTTTTCCCTAGAGGAATATTTATTGGTATAAAATGTAAGAAATATGAAGAAGTATATTTGAGGCATTGTCTTTAATCATGAGGCAACAGTTTAAGAGTTGAATGAAATACACACAAAAATTCCATTCTACTTTGCATTGATGCAATTATGGCATTTCCTTTATTCTTAAAACTGCAAGTCTAATTCTTAAACCAAAGCCAAAAAAGTGATGCAATAGTTGGATGCATCTTCAGTGTCTTACAGACCATTGTAAATAAATTTCTGATTAATCACATTCATTTGTCATCCTTCTTACAATCCTTCAGCATTAAGAGATATTGAGTTAGTTTC
The DNA here is from genome assembly GCF_014898765.1 of Herpailurus yagouaroundi. Taxonomy (NCBI): domain Eukaryota; kingdom Metazoa; phylum Chordata; class Mammalia; order Carnivora; family Felidae; genus Herpailurus; species Herpailurus yagouaroundi. The sequence goes on from NW_024412400.1 coordinate 51,711,702, forward strand.
ACAATATAACAGTTTTTGATTAATTTGCTACTTGTTCATACTTTGAATTTATTTAACATTGGTATGCTTGTTCCTCATCTAATAGTAAAACAAGGACAGAGACCATGATTATATCCTCTCAGAACCTCTGGTTTGCCCAGTAAGCCTCCAGTACTTATTCTGGGCTTTCTTAAAGGCAAAATAAGAGTAATCGAATCTTTGAGTATGGGAAGAGCTTAGATAAGCTGGTTATATTTACTAAGGGGAGATCAATAACCGTTCTCTATTTTCATTATATATATTCTCCCTGAGTGATCCAGTCTACTGCCATGACCTCAAGGGCTACCTTATGATTTCTAAATCCATGCCTCCCTTAATGGCCTTCTTCCAGAGGCCCACACAGGCATTTCAGACACCACCACCACCTGGTTATATATACAGATAACTCAGACTCAAAACATAAATTACAATGCTTTATCTTCTTCCTCCACCTCAGTTTTCCTTGTGGTCTCTTTTTTCAGGATGGTGCGATCATCCATTCAGCCATACGAAGCACGTGGAGTCATCCTTAGTTCTTCCATTTTCCTTATTAAGAACCAAGTCCTGTTGGTTCTACTTCTTTAGTAGCTCTTGAATCCATCCTCTCCCTATAACTTCCAATTTTAGTTTTGACCTTCATGTCCTTCCTAATTCTAGTAATAGCTTCCTAAGTGGTCTTCCTATTTCCAGCCAGGTTTCTTCAGATTGTTTTCTCCATACCCAGGCCTGTGAGTTTTCTCATCCAAATCTGATCACATCAGTATATGTACAATTCCTGTTTCACTCTATCTGGCGAATGGCTATAGTTCCACATTCTGGGCTTTTCCCACTATGGGTGTCTGCCCAGGAGGTCTCAGTCAATTGTGTCCTGAGATTGTTGCCCCTGTTTCCACACTCCTAAAATGTGTCTCAAGTCATACTTGCTTGTCTCAATAGAGCTCTTTCTCACCCTGACCATGCTCTCTCTCTTCTGTTCACCTTATTTCCATTTCCTTGCTTTGTGGCAATTGCAGAGGACAAGGGGAAGAGAAGTATGGAGGGAAGAAATAAAAAGCACTAAAGAACTGGAGCCCAGTTTCCTGATGCTCTTTTCCTTTTAATCCTAGAGTCCATGGTCTTCTTTTGTAAAATGTTTTCTATTCCATACCACTCTGCAGTTTTTGTGTGCCTCTGAGTGGAATGTGTTATGTCAGTCTGTGAGCCTCAAACAACACTACTGAGGATATGGCAAAGCTATTCCATAGTATTGCTGCCTTGGCATCCATTTTCTTTGGCCAAGTGGGCTGTAGGGGCCTTAAACTGACACTAATCCCCTGATGCACAATCATGCCCTAGAAAACAACCTACAGAGTCACAAACAAATACATACCCCTGATATGATGCCTCCAGTGGCTCTCATGATCAACAGTTTCCCCTGGTTCCTAGGGCCTTCTCCTGATATGCCTGCTAGATAGACTCTGGTGAGGCTTACAGAAACCTGCTTTTTGTTGAATTGACCAATCTGGCCTTATCCTGGGAACCCGAAAGCTCTCTATCTGTAGCTGCTATAAAGGCATGTGTCCCAGGTCCTGCCTCTTTCTCTGCCTGCACCTTGTCTTGACCTCCCCATGTAGCCCCTCAAGGTGTGCCATGTACTTCCCTCAGAACCTGTGAGTAATAAATTTCTCTATTTCAATTTCTCCTGTGGTCTGTTTTTGAACTGAGATTCACCATCTGGCACTTTGTGCTACATTTAACAAATGGTAATTTAACAGTCATAACAGGCAATGACCCGGTCTACCAATATCGCTTTGTCCTTTCAAAGATTACCACATGAAAAATCATTAATTAATAATTGTTTTTTGATAATGATGAAAGAAGTTAAAGGAAGGAAGAAAAAAATAAAACTTTAGAAAAAGGCAAACTGTTTCAAGATAATCTTGAATGTTGGCTTAAAATAATATGTTCTAGGGGTGCTTGGTGGCTCAGTCAGTTAAGTGTCTGACTTTGGCTCAGGTAACAATCTCACAGCTCATGAGTTTGAACCCCATGTCAGGCTCTGTGCTGACAGCTCAGAGCCTGGAGCCTGCTTCAGATTCTGTGTCTCCCTCTCTTTCTCTGCCCCTCCCCCACTTGTGCTCTCTCGGTCTCTCTCAAAAATAAATAAACATTAAAAAAATTAAAATAATACAGCCATTACAATTGTACCAGAAACCATAAGATACCTAGGAATAAAGCTAACCAAAGAGATAAAAATTCTGTATGCTGAAAACTATAGAAATTGAAGAATACACAAAGAAAAGGAAAAACATTCCATGCCTATACTACCCAAAGCAATATATACATTCAATGCAATCCCTACCAAAATAACATTAGCATTCTTCACAGAGCTAGAACAAGTAATTCTAAAATTTGTATGGAACCACGAAAGACACCAAATAGCCACAGTAATGTTGAAAAAGAAAGCCAAAGCTGGAGGAATCACAGTTTCAGACTTCAAGCTGTAATACAAAGCTATAAAATCAAGACAGTATGCTACTGGCACAAAAATAGACACATAGATCAATGAAACAGAATAGAGATCCCAGAAATGGACCCACAAATGAATGGCCAACTAGTCTTCAACAAAACAGAAACAATTATCCAATGAGAAAAAGACAGACTCTTCAGCAAATGGTGCTGGGAAAACTGGACAACAACATGCAGAAAAATGAAACTGGACCACTTTCCTCCACCATACACAAAAATAAATTCAAAATGGATGAAAGACCTAAATGTGATACAGGAAACAATCAAAATCCTAGAGGGGAAAAGAGGGAGCAACCTCTTTGACCTCAGCCACAGCAACTTCTCACTGGACATGTCTCCAGAGGCAAGAGAAATAAAAGCAAAATGAACTATTGGGACTTCGTCAAGATAAAAACCTTCTGTACAGCAAAGGAAACAATCAACTAAACTAAAAGGCAAATGATGAAATGGGAGAAGATATTTGCAAATGACATATAGGATAAAGGGTTAGTATCAAATGGGGCTCCTGTGTGGCTCAATTGGTTAAGCGTCTTACTTCTGCTCAGGTTATGATCTTACGGTTTCTGAGTTTAAGTCCCATGTTGAGCTCTGTGCTGACAGTTCAGAGCCTGGAGCCTGCTTTGGATTCTCTGTCTGTCTCTCTGCCCTTCCCCTGCTCACACTCTGTCTCTCAAAAATAAATAAACATTAATTTTTTTTTAAAAAAAGTTAGTATCCAAAATCTATTAGAACTTATCAAACTCAACACCCAAAAAATAATCCAGTGAAGAAATGGGCAGAAGACATAAATAGACACTTTCCAAAGAAGACATCCAGATGGCTAACAGACACATGAAAGGAGGCTCAATATCATTCATCATCAGGGAACTACACATCAAAACCACAATGCAATATCATCTCACACCTGTCAGAATGTCTAAAATTAACAATTCAGGAAACAATAGATGTTGGTGAAAATGCAGAGAAAGGGGTACCCTTTTTTGCACTGTTGGTGGGAATGTAAATGGGTGCAGCCACTCTGGAATACAGTATGGAGATTCCTCAAAAAAATTAAAAATAGAACTACCCCATGACCCAGCAATTGCACTGCTAGGTATTTATCCAAAGAATACAAAAATGCTGATTTGAAAAGGCACATGCACCCCAATGTTTATAGCAGCACTATCAACAACAGCCAAAGTATGGAAAAAGTTCAAATGTCCATTGACTAACAAATGGATAAAGAAGATGTGATATGTATGTATGTATGTGTGTATATATATATACACACACACACACACACACACACACACACACACATATATATATATATATATATGCGCAATGGAATATATATCTTTTGGCAATCAAAAAGAATAAAATCTTTCCATTTGCAACAAGGTGTATTATGCTAAGTGAAATAAGTCAGAGAAACACAAATATCATATGATTTCACTCATATATGGAATTTAAGAAGCAAAACAGATGAACATAGGGGAAGGGAAGGAAAAATGAGATGAAAACAGAGAGGGAGGCAAACCATAAGAGACTTAAATACAGAGGACAAACAGGATTTCTGGAGGGGAGGTGGTTGGGTGGGACGAGCTAAATGGGTGATGGGCATTACGGAGGGCACTTGTTGGGATGAGCATTGGGTGTTATATGTAAGTGATGAATCACTGGGTTCTACTCCTAAAACCAATACTACACTATATGTTAGCTAATGTGAATTTAAATAAATCAAATTTGTTTATTAAAAATTAAAAAAAAAATAATGAAATAACATGTCCAAGGGAAGAAACGTTTACCTTCTGCTGTGGAAATGTGGACTCCATCATGGCTGTTTCAAAGCTGTGAGCACCATCTGCCTGGGTCTTCTCCCACAGATCTCTGAGGAATTGTACAGAATGACTCTGTATAGACAGTGGCTCAGGAAACAGGCTCTGAAAGGCATTAATGAGAAAACCATAACATTATCTCTTACCTGAACAATAAAGTTTGATTGATGACAAGGTACCATTTGGGCTTGGTTTGAATTTCAGCATGGTTTAAATTTAAATAAAACAACAAAGAAATCTATCTCGAAGATCAAACACATGATGCATTTTGGGCTTTTCATTTTTTAATAGAAGATTAAAATTATTGAATAGGACTCCAAGGCAGTTGATACTGATCTCTAAATTTGTCCAACCTTTGTAACATAGTGTTACCTTGATCATTTCCCAAACATGGTACTTAATTGGAAAATGGTTAATATAAATATTCATATTTGTTTGTTCAAAGATCTGATAATTATGGCATAAAATTAAAACTAAAGTACAAATATCAAGTCAGTTTATACAGAGTAGATCATGAAGGCTAGAAGTAAAATGACTAAAAGTTCATTATGCAACAGCTCAACCATGAACAGTATGAGTGGGTGGTGGGGGAAACAAAAATACTTTTTTGGGTGTTTTTTTGGGTGTTTAGGGGTGACTATTCCTAGATCTAATAGTCTAAGTTCTGAAAAATAAGATTATTTATGTAGAGAAAATCACCTTTCTCAACACCCAAAAAACAAATAATCCAGTGAGGAAATGGGCAAAAGACATGAATAGACACTTCTCCAAAGAAGACATCCAGATGGCCAACCAACACATGAAAAAATGCTCAACATCACTCATCATCAGGGAAATACAAATCAAAACCACAATGAGATACCACCTTACACCTATCAGAATGGCTAACATTAACAATGCAGGCAACAACAGATGTAGGCGAGGATGCGGAGAAAGAGGATCTCTTTTGCACTGCTGATGGTAATTCAAACTGGTACAGCCACTCTGGAAAACAGTATGGAGGTTCCTCAAAAAATTAAAAATAGAACTACCATATGACCCAGCAATTGCATTACTAGGTATTTATCCAAGGGATACAGGTATGCTGTTTTGAAGGGGCACATGCACACCCCATGTTTATAGCAGCACTATCAGCAATAGCCAAAGTATGGAAAGAGCCCAAATGTCCATTGATGGATGAATGGATAAAGAAGATGTATACACACACACACACACACACACACACACACAAACACACAATAGAGTATTACTTGGCAGGCAAAAACAATGAAATCTTGCCATTTGCAACTACGTGGATGGAACTAGAGGGTATTATGTTAAGCGAAATTAGTCAGTCAGAGAGACAAACACATATAACTTCAGTCATATGAGGACTTTAATACACAGAACAGATGAACACAAGGGAAGGGAAGCAAAAATAATATAAAAACAGGGAGGGGGACAAAACATAAGAAACACTTAAATATGGAGAACAGAGGGTTACTGGAGGGTTGTGGGAGGGGGGATGAGCTAAATGGGTAAAGGGCACTAAGGAATCTAGTCCTGAAATCATTGTTGCACTATATGCTAAGTAACTTGGATATAAATTTTTAAAAAATCACATTTACATATATTTCATTTAAGTCAATGAAAACAAAGTTTTAAAAGAAGATTTAAGTTGTTTATATATTTACTAATCAATCGTGTTTAATAGTCACTTAAACATTGTGTTGTGATATCTATAAAGTGAGAAGTATTTTAATTCAAAAGAACAATTTTATAAAAACATAGAACATAATAAAGGGCATAAAATATTATTTATTTACTTATAATACCATATGTATTATCCTTTATATGTGAGGTCTGGTAAAATAATGGAATTGGTTTATGAAATTTTATTTTCTGTGTCAGTGATTGTCCAAGCATTAGCTTATGGGGATTTAGGTGGTCTGTGTGTACAAAGTTTCAATTTACTAAATGAAAACCAATAAGTTTTTTCCCAGAAAAATTTAATTATCATCACCAAGATAAGCTGTTTTTTATACTGAGTGAAGAAAGGTGGAGGATCTCATACCCCAAATAAGTAGCTTACAGATTAAAAAAGTCTAAGAGCCCATAACAGATTAATTATACAACCCATAATGTGGACACATCTGAGAGTTTCTTAATTATTATCAGAAACTTACGCAGCATATGATTTTTCACTTGAAGAAAAACAGGACCTGATTTAACTAATCATCATTCCAAAGAGGATCATTGAGATTGGAATCTGTGAAGTTGAGAATTCCATGAATGGGTTAAATTGACAGAGAAAAGAGTCTGACCCAGCATATAAGGCTAGTACTGGGTTTGTAATGATCAAGTCAAAGATTTGATTATTGTTTAATCACAAGTCAGGATTCACCCAGACTACCCAATAAAAAGCATGTGGAAAAAGAAAGGAAACATAGTAAAATTAACAAAGAAGAAAAGCAGCATAAACTATAGATACTTTTGCGTGATTTTGCTTAAAGAGAAACATAAGAATCAGATTAAATCAATAAAACAAGACTAAAGGGGCAAAAATAAAATCAAGTTTTTGGTTTATTTTCTGAAAACTGACAACTAAGAAGAACAAAGCCAACAATGAAACCAAATACAATATCACTGATGAAAACTATTTGAAAAATATAAGTAGAAGAATAATAAGGTCAGTTCAAGAAAAGGAAAAAAAATGCTGCTTTTTATATTCACATAAATTTGGTTCACATCAAACTGTGAGTTGTTCTCTATGAGATATTATTAAGTGTTTTTCTAAAAAGTCTTCATATAGGAAAAGATGGTATTCCTAAGGCATGTCTAAGTTGTCTCTTAATTACTATAGTTCCATTTTATGATTATGATCTATTCAGCATTAAAATTCATTTTTCTTAGTAAGCTTTCATTTTCTTTATAAAGAAATGTAATTATCTGGTTGGTGACTTTGATAGGTGCTCTTATAGAAATATTTTATTTTATTTTATTTATCTTTTTAATATGAAATTTATTGTCAAATTGGTTTCCATACAACACCCAGTGCTCATCCCAACAGGTGTCCTCCTCAATGCCCATCACCCACTTTCCCCTCCCTCCCACCCCCCATCAACCCTCAGTTTATTCTCAGTTTTTAAGAATCTCTTATGGTTTGGCTCCTTCCCTCCCTAACTTTTTTTTTTCCTTCCCCTCCCCCATGGTCTTCTGTTAAGTTTCTCAGGATCCACATAAGAGTGAAAACATATGGTATCTGTCTTTCTCTGTATGACTTATTTCACTTAGCATAACACTCTCCAGTTCCAGCCACGTTGCTACAAAAGGCCATATTTCATTCTTTCTCATTGCCAAGTAGTATTCCATTGTGTATATAAACCACAATTTCTTTATTATTTTATTTTTTAAAATTTATTTGAGAGAGAGAGAGTGCAGGGGAGGGGCAGAGAGAGAAAGGGAGAGAGAGAATCCCAAGTGGGTTCCATGCTCAGTGCAGAGCCTGATGCGGGGCTTAAACTCATGAACTTTGAGATCACGACCTGAGCCAAAATCAAGAGTTGGATGCTTAACCGATTGAGCCACCCAGGCATGCCTTGCCTAATTTTTACCTATTTTTTAACATTCATGTTCTGTTTCACCCCTTCCTGCTCCTGCCTGCGACTCCACATTTCATTTTTTAACACATGTGCTACTAGGAAAAGACCACAGAGACCACTGAGTCAGGTGTCAGGTGTTCTGAGTTCTGCCTTTAATTTTCTTATCTGTAAAAATGATGTCTGATATTCCTTCTATTATTTACATTTTATAGTCTATATTTAAATTTTATGTGAAAGTTTAATATATTCAAGATAAGTATTTCCAAATATTCAAGAATCTCTTTTGATGCTAAAATGTTTGCATTAAGTTGTTCATTAAGTTGAAATTTCCTCTTTATGTAATTTTACCTATATACATAACATCTATGGGGAAAGGTGGCATTCCCGTATCTTAATAATGTCAAAAAGGATATGTTGACACTAAAATTAATTGGAGATTGGAAGGCTGTGGAGAAATAAAGACAAACTCTACATAAAGAAAGCTATTCCTCCAAATAAGCTGTTTTTGTTATTGTGCAACAGAAGTATTTTCTCTTTTCTTCTTCTTTTTCAAACTAAGAATATTCATGATATTAATAGGTTTGGCCTCCTTGATGCTAATCCAAGATCTTTTATAAAGAAACTATCCTAAAATATAGAAAACCCATGTTAAAAATTACTAATGAAATGTGTATGCGTTGCTGTTATTTACATCGAACTCTAGTCAAAGAACAATTCAGTAAAAATGATGATAAACTCATACCCCACCAACTCACTATGGAGCCATGACAAGCATGGACATACATACCTGCTGAAAGAGGAACATGATCTGGATCCATGGCTGAGGCTCTTGGCTGATGAGAATAAAACTGGATTTACTGTAGAGGCAGTAATGACCCTTCAGGGAGCAGGTAAAGAACAACTTTGCTACACAACTTCTAACAGAATCTAGAAACAAATGTACATAGCATTAAACGTGGATTCCTTCCAGAGTTACACTTTATACTTCAACATACAAACACCTTTAGAAATACATTCTTCAGTTTTCAGTCTTTGAACCAATAACTCCAAACAACTGTGTATTTGGGTGTGGATCCATTTCATGGAATGTAGATTTAACTAAAATATGCTTTCAACAAGGTATATTCTTTCTATCCATCCTTCCCTTGTTTCAACTAATAATGCATGAGGAATCTCTAAGCAACTCACCTGGAAGAAAGAAAACCTCTTGCCAATAATAACGGAGATACAGTGTTGTTTCCTTCTGAGTGGGCACTTTGAAATGACAATGTGGGAAGGATAAGAAAATGCATGGAGGAAACCCAGGCATTTTCTGGGCAGTGGATAGAAAACCACCAGGCATTTTCTGGGCAGTGGATAGTATGACATGAACCAGTGACACTGTTCTCGTAGTTGTGCAGGGGCCACAAAGACAGCCCCCAGAATAACTCAGCTGGAGGTGTGGCTTCCTGTGAGCTGGCCTGGTCTGGTTAGAAAAGCTTATTTCATACTGAAGAGGTTCAGCAGGGAAACTTACTGAGATCATCTTTTATGGATAAGAAAGCGGGGGGAGGATGGTGGTGGTGCCATGGAGCAGAGGTGGCAAGAAGCCATTTAATTTTTACACCCTGCAAGATGGGTGTTACTATTTTTATTTTAAAAATGAGGAAATTTAGTGCATTGGCATGTCAGCTTAGTGAACCACTGTGAATGACTTGTTTGCCACTATGATGTTGGCTTATGGCATGCAATAGATGCTTGATAGGGCATCTAGAAAGATGAATGATGCTCAGGGATCCAGAAAAACTCCTCAAGTCTACCCAATCTGGGGCAGAGCCAGGATTTGAACTCAGCTGAGCTGATGCCATGTTAAGATACTTTAGGCTCTTCTATACTGGGAATTTTTAAATCTATAATTTGATAATGCATAGGGTATTTATTCTTTCAGAGTTAAGCTGATATTTTAAATGAAATATTTTGAAAATCATTGGATTTTAGTATGTACTACTTTAAAAATGGAAATATGGTTTATAATTTATTAAAAGTTGATGGGGACCCTAATAACATGACAGTCAGTCCCCACCTAAGACTACCCTGGGGTTCCCTAGAAAATTGGGGAGACTTATCTGTGCACCATAAGGGCTCAGTTGTGAAGGAATAACAGGTTTTTCAGAAAGAGTTTGGAAGAATTAAAGATGAACAGCCAATGACACATTAGAAGAGAAGGCATTAGAAATAAAATAGAGCTACAGATCAATTTAGAAATATATACAGAGATCTTAATAGTTAACAACTTTCTGTGATTCTAAGACATTGGTATGGAAGAGGATGCTTTTGTGAGGTTAATTGCTTTAGGGAATTTTAAAAAATTGGGTTCAAGTATCCAATAACCTTGTATAAAATCAGAAAGCATTTCTGCATTCTGTGGATGAATGGATCATGAGATGTAAAGAGTGACTGAAGGTTCAGTGGAAAAGACCAGGAGGCCCTGCATTGAGAAAGAAAGTCCTCAGAGTATAGAATTAAGCACAATATTGGCCTAACATTGCCCTACCAGAAATTATTTGAAAATGGTGGCTAAAAATATTTTAGTACAGATGTTCTGAAAAATTGAGTTTAATAAATACTAGAGAAGCAGGAAGCCAAGTATTCTATAAGAGTATACACACAAAAATGGTATTTGAAATAAATCTAGCTCTGATGTACATGCTGAGACAGCAATATGTTTTGCTTTGACAGAAGGTTTCAAAAGAGAACAAGTTCTTTTCTAAGAACTTATGCAGTAGCTTGACCGTCACAAGTTGGGCCTCAGGCCTCTGCCAAGAAAAAAAGGTTTTGTCTTTTCCTTCCCTTAGATTCTCACTGCTAATTCATGTTTTCTTTTGCAGATGAACATTGATTAGATTTATTTTACTCACCCTGGGTCTACCAGCTTTCTATACACAAACCACAGGGGTCTCAGATCACAAAAATGGGCAAAGCAGTAGAAGAGAGGGGTTTGTATCTTAGAAGCAGATATGCTGGTTATAAAAATAAGCCAGTTCTGTGATATCTTCTGTTAATTCTTTCCATAACCTGATCTGTGGCAACACTTTTTTCCTCATTTTTTTTAGTTTCCTAACTTGGAAAATTTCTCCACAACACTGACATTTAGTTGTTGATTTTTTGCTGCAATTTTCTCCCTTATGTTCACTCTGTGGTATTGAATGGTAGGCATGCAGTGAATGATTGCTGGATGAATAATGAATGTCAGGCACTATGTGGAGAGCAAGAAGGACCAGGATATTGACCCTGTTCTTAAGAGGCTTACAGCCAAATGGGAGAAACATCTATAAGTAAAACATAAATTGTTGTAAGTCCATGGGATAATGGAGGAACACACAATTCTGATTGCTCAGAGAAATGAGCAGCTGTTTTCATTGGGGAATAAGAGGAATCTTCATGGAAGAGGAAATATTTGGGATCACTTTGAAAGATAACCAATATTTTGAACTTAGAAAAAGTTGGGAGGAGACCAGCATTTTAAATGAAGGGAACATCCAGGAAAAAAATCACATAAGGCATGAAGTTGAAGGTAATTCCAGGTAGTGAGATAGTGTATCTGGGTCATTATGATAATTTTTCTTCTACATTGGATGTCAAAAGGGTTATTTATTTTTATAGAGTAAATGTTGAAGGCCATGCTTTGCTTAATATAGAATGCTTTGCATATTCCACCAAATCTGATTATTTCTTTCTTTTTGTAGATAACAGCTTATCTTTGTAAAAAATAAAGGATTTGCTGTGGTCTTTATAAATACTGAAGTTAACATGAACATCAATAATTGTATAATACAATGTATTATAAGCTGAAATGTTCAAAATATACATCACACACATGGAGAGATTTAAAGCTATGATACAAAATACAAGAGCATGTTTCAGTTCAAGATGGCAACATAAGAAAAAACTCTGAACTCACTTTCACCCTGGAACACACCACATTACACCTATTAATAGAACAATTCTTCGTGAAGAACTGAGGGCTAACTGAACAGCTACTGAGCAACCAAAATAGAAAGAATGGCAAGAAAACAGCAAGAGAGATGGAGACATCCCATGGTTTAAAAGATATACAGCCACACCTCCAGTCAGCCGACAAAAGTCACTAAGCACACACAGTCTGCCTAAGGAACACCATACACAAGATCACTTCTTCAACTTTAGAAGTAGTCATTTCATCTTATCCACAGAGACAAACAGAGAAAAGCAAGAAAACTGGGGAGACAGAGGAATATGCTCCAAAGAAAGAACAAGAAAAAAAAAAGCTCAGAAAAAGAACTAAATGAAATAGAGATAAGCAATATGCCTGATAAAGAATTTAAAGTAATGATCACAAAGATACTCACTGGACTAGATAAAAGAATGGAAGAATGCAGAGACCTTCAATAAGGTTCTTCAATAAAAAGAACCAATAAGAATTGAAGAATACAATAACTGACACAAAAAACATACTACAGGGAATCAACAATAGACAAGAAAATGCAGAAGACGTATCATTGATCTGGAAGACAGGGTAATAGAAAGCACACAAGTTGAATAGCAAAAAGAGAAAAGTATTTTTTAAAATGAGGATAATTAAGGGATCTCTCGGACAACATCAAGCCAAAAAACATTCACATTGTAGAAAAAAAGAAAGAGGTGTAGAAACTTATGTCAAGAAATAATAACTGAAAACTTCCCTAACCTAAGAAGAGAAATAGACATTGAAGTCCAAGAAACAGAGATTCCAAACAAGATGAACCCAAGCAAGTCTATGCCATAGCACATAATAATTAAAATGTCAAAGATTAAAGATAAACAGAGAATCATAAAAGCAGTGAGAGAGAAACAAAAAGTCACTTACAAGGGAAAAGCCTTAAGACTATAAACTAATTTTTAGCAGAAACTTTGCAAGCCAGAAGGAAGTGGCATGATATGTTCAAAGTGCTGAAAAGAAAAAAAACCTACAACCAGAAATACTCTAACTGGTAAGGTTATCATTCAGATTTGAAGTTGAAGTAAAGAGTTTCCCAGACAAACAAAAGATAAAGGAATTTATCACCATGAAACCAGCCTTATAAGAAATGTTAAAGGGATTTCTTTAAGTGGAAAAGAAATGGCCATAATTAGGCATAAGAAAAATATGAATAAAAAGATGTAAAATATGACTATATATATATGTATACATACATATATATATAGTGGAGAAGTGGAAAAGTATGAATAAAAAGATGTAAAATATGACTATATATACATATGTATGTATACATACATACATGTAATATATACATACATGTATGTATACATACATATGTATATATAGTGGAGAAGAGAATAAAAAGGGAAAGAAAAGGAGAAAAAGAAAAAGAAAATCTTTAACACTCCACTTATATCAATGGATAGATCATCCAGACAGAAAATCCATAAGGAAACATTTTTTTTAATGTTTATTTATTTTTGAGAGAGTGAGTGAGCAAGGGAGGGGCAGAGAGTGAGGGAGACAGGGGATCCTCTGTGGGCTCTGCACTAATAGCAGAGAGCCTGATGTGGGGCTCAAACTCACGAACCATGAGTTCATGACTTGAGACGAAGTCAGACGCTTAACCAACTGACCCACCTAGGTGCCCCAGGAAATAATGTCTTTGAATGGTACACTGGACCAGATGGGCATAACAGATATATACAGAACATCCCATCCAAAAACAACAGAATACACTTTTCTTTTTTTTTTTTTTTTTTAAATTTTTTTTTTTCAACGTTTATTTATTTTTGGGACAGAGAGAGACAGAGCACGAACGGGGGAGGGGCAGAGAGAGAGGGAGACACAGAATCGGAAACAGGCTCCAGGCTCTGAGCCATCAGCCCAGAGCCCGACGTGGGGCTCGAACTCACGGAGCGCGAGATCGTGACCTGGCTGAAGTCGGACGCCCAACCGACTGCGCCACCCAGGCGCCCCCAGAATACACTTTTCAAGTGCACACGGATATTCTCCAGAACAGATCACATATTAGGCCATAAAACAAGACTCAATAAATCAAAGAGGATTGAAATCATACTGTGCATCTTTCCCAATCACAATGGTATGAAACTAGAAATACATCACAGGAACAAAACTGGAAAAAACACAAAGACATGGAGACTAAACAACATGATAGTAAACCAATGGGTCAATGAAACAATCAAGGAAGAAAAAAAATAAATAAATGGAGACAAATGAAAACACAAAGTTTCAAAATCTCAGAGACACAGTAAAAGCAGTCCTAAGAGAAAAGTATATAGCAATTCAGACCTACCTCAAGAAATAAGAAAAAAACCTCAATAAACAATCTAACCTTATACCTAAGGGAACTAGAAAAAGAACAATGTGCAAGGTGAGTAGAAAAAAGGAAATAATAAAGATCAGAGTGGAAATGAATGATGTAGAGAGTTAAAAAAAAAACAGTATGAAAAAATTAATGAAACCAAGAGCTGGTTATTTGAAAATATAAACCAAACTGACAAACCGTTAAGTAGACTTACCAAGAACAATGGATAAAGGACCCAAATAAATAAAATCAGAAATGAAAGAGGAGAAGTAACAACTGAGACTACAGAAATACAAAGGATTTCAAGAAAATATTATGAAAAATTGTATGCCAACAAACTGGACAACCTAGAAGTAGATACATTTCTAGAAACATAGAATCTTCCAAAACTGAAGCAGGAAGAAACAGAAAATATCACAGACTGATTATAAGTAATTAAATTGAACTGGTAATAAAGAAAACTACCAAAAAATAAAATTCTAGGACTATATGGATTCACAGCTGAATTCTACTGGACATCTAAACAAGAGTTAATAGTTATTCTCCTCAAACTATTCCAAAAAATACAAGAGGAAAGAACGCTTCCAAATACATTCTGTAAGTCTAGCATTAATTACCCTGATATCAAAACAGACAAAGATACCACCAAAAAAGAAAACTTCAGGCCAATACCCCTGATGAACATAAATTCAAAAATCTTCTACAAAATATTAGCAAATCATATATAACAATACATTAAAAAGACTGTTCACCACAATCAGGTGGGACTTATTCCTGGGATGCAAGATGGTTCAATAGTCACAAATCAATCAATGTCATACACATCAACAAAACAAAGGATAAAAATCATATGATCATTTCAATAGATGCTGAAAAAGCATTTCACAACATTGAACATCCATTCATGATAAAAACTCAAAAAAATGGGGTTAGAGGAAACATACCTCAATATAATAAAGGCATGTATGGTAAACCCCAGCTAACATAATCCTCAGTGGTAAACAGCTGAGGTTTTTTTTTTGGGTCAGGAATAAGAAAAGGGTGTTCATTCTCACTACTTTTCTTCAACATATTACTAGAAGTCCCAGCCATAGTAATCAGACAAGAAAAAGAAATAAGAGGCATCCATATTGGTAAAGAAGAAGTAAAACTTTCACTATTTGCAGATGACATGATACTACATATAGAAAATCCTAAAGATTCCACCAAAAAACTATTAGAAATAGTACATAAATTCAGTGAAGTGGCAGGATACAAAATTAATACACAGAAATTGGTAGTGTTCTATACACTAACAATAAAGTCACAGAAAGAGAAATTTAAAAAGCAACACCATTTACAATTGTACCAAAAGAATAAATACCTAGGGGTATTCTTTCTGATGAAAGAAACTGAAGATGACACAAACATATGGAAAGATACTACATGCTCATGGATTGGAAGAATTAGTATTGTCAAGGTGTCCATATTACCTAAGCATCTACAGATTCAGTGTAATCCCTATCAAAATACCAATAGCATTTTTCACAAAACTAGAACAAATAATACTCAGATTTGTATGGAACCACAGAAGACCCTGAATAGTCAAAGCAATCCTGAGAAAGAACAAAGCTAGAGGTATCATAATTCCAGATTTCAAGATACACTGTAAGTATGTAGTAATCAAAACAGTATGGTACTGGCACAAATAACAGACACATAGATCAATAGAACAGAATAGAGAACCTAGAACTAAATTCACATTTATATGGACAATTAATCTATGACAAAGGAGAAAAGAATATCCAATTGGAAAAAAGATAATCTCTTCAACAATTAGTGTTGGGGAAACTGGTCAGCTACATGCAAAAGAAACTTGAACACTTTCTTACACCATACACAAAAATAAATCAAAATGGATTAAAGACTTAAATGTAAGACCTGAAACCATAAAAATCTTAGAAGATGTATGCAAAAATCCTCAACAATGTACTAACCAACCAGATCCAACACTACATTAAAAGAATTATTCACCACAACCAAGTGAGATTTATACCTGGGATGCAGGGCTGGTTGAATTTCTGCAAAACGATCAATGTGATGCATCACATCAATAAAAAAAAGGAAAAGAACCACATGATCCTCTTAATAGATGCAGAGAAAGCATTTGACAAAATACAGCATTCTTTCTTGATAAAACCCCTCAAGAAAGTAGGGATAGAAGGATCATATGTCAAGATCATAAAAGTCATATATGAAAGACCCACAGCTAGTATCATCCTCAATGGGGAAAAACGAGTTTTCCCCTAAGGTCAGGAACAAGACAGGGATGTCCCCTCTCACCACTGTTATTCAACATAGTATTTGAAGTCCTAGCCTTAGCAATCAGACAACACAAAGGAATAAAAGGCATCCAAATCGACCAGGAGGAAGTCAAACTTCCACTCTTCACAGACGACATGATACTCTATATGGAAAGCCCAAAGATTCCACAAAACCACTGCTATAACTGATCCATGAATTCAGCAAAATTGCAAGATATAAAATCAATACACAGAAATCAGCTGCATTTCTAGACACCAATAATGAAGTAACAGAAAGAGAAATCAAGGAATTGATCCCATTTACAATTGCACCAAAAACCATAAAATACCTAGGAATAAACCTAACCAAAGAGGTGAAAAATATATACACTGAAAACTATAGAAAGCTTCTGAAAGGAATTGAAAAAGACACACACACAAAGGAAAAATATTCCATGCTCCTGGATTGGAAGAACAAATATCTAAAATATCAGTACTACCCAAAGCAATCTACATATCCAATGCAATCTCTATCAAAATAACACCAGCATTCTTCACAGAGCTAGAACAAATAATCTAAAGTTTGTATGGAACCAGAAGAGACCCCATGTAGCCAAAGCAATCCTGAAAAAGAAAGCCAAAGCTGGAGGCATCACAATCCCTCAAGATGTATTACAAAGCTGTAATCATCAAGACAGTATGGCACTGGCACAAAAACAGACACTCAGATCAGTGGAACAGAATAGAGAACCCAGAAATGAACCGACAAACATATGGCCAACTAATCCTTGACAAAGCAGGAAAGAATATCCAATGGAATAAAGAGTGTCTCTTCAGCAAATGGCACTGGGAAAACTGGACAGCAACATGCAGAAGAATGAACCTGGACCACTTTCTTACACCATACACAAAAATAAACTCAAAATGGATGAAAGGCCTGAATGTAAGACAGGAAGCCATCAAAATCCTAGAGAATAAAGCAGACAAAAACATTCTTTGACCTTGGCTGCAGCAACTTCTTAGTCAACAAGTCTCTGGAGGCAAGGGAAACAAAAGCAAAAATGAACTATTAGGACCTCATCAAGATAAAAAGCTTCTGCATGGTGAAGAAACATTCAGCAAAACTGATTGGCAACCAATGGAATGGGAGAAGATATTTGCAAATGATATATCAGACAAAGGGTTAGAATCCAAAATCTATAAAGAACTCACCAAATTCCACACCCAAAAAACAAATAATCCAGTGAAGAAATGGGCAAAAGACATGAATAGACACTTCTCCAAAGAAGATATCCAGATGGCCAACTGACACATGAAAAAATGCTCAATATCACTCATCATCAGGGAAATACAAACTAAAACCACAATGAGATACAACCTTACTCCAGTCAGAATGGCTAAAATTAACAACTCAGGTAATGACAGATGTTGGCGAGGATATGGAGAAAGAGGATCTCTTGTGCACTGCTTGTGGGAATGCAAACTGGTGCAGCCACTCGAGAAAACAGTATGGAGGTTCCTCAATATGGACCCAGCAATTGCACTACTAGGTATTTATCCAAGGAAACACAGGTGTGTTGTTTAGAAGGGACACATGCACCCCAATGTTTATAGCAGCACTATTGACAACAGCCAAAGTATGGAAAAAGCCCAAATGTCCCATGACAGATGAATGGATAAAGAAGATGTGGTATGTATATACAAGGGAGTTTTATTTGGAATCCAAAAGAATGAAATCTTGCCATTTGTAACTACGTGGATGGAACTAGAGTGTATAATGCTAAGTCAAATTAGTGAATCAGAGAAAGACAAATATCATATGACTTCACTCATATGTGGAATTTAAGATACAAAACAGATGTACATAAGGGAAGGGAAGCAAAAATAATATAAAAACAAGGAAGAGACAAAACATAAAAGACTTAAATATGGAGAACAAACTGAGGGTTGCTGGAGGGGTTGTGGGTGGAGGGGATGGGCTAAATGGGTAAGAGGCATTAAGGAAGACACTAGTTGGCATCAGCACTGTTGTTATGCATAGGGGACGAATCACTGTAATATACTCCTGAAATCATTATTGCACTATATGTTAACTAACTTGGATGTAAATTTTAAAATAAATAAATCAATAAAATTTAAAAAAAATAGAAGAGAACACAGGCAGTAATTTCTCTGACATTGGCCATAGCAACATTTTTCTAGATATATCTCCTAAGGCAAGGGAAACAAAAGCAAAAATAAATTATTGGGAGTATATCAAAATAAAAAGAAAACTTTCGCACAGCAAAACCATCAACAAAAAGATAACCTACTGAATGGGAGAAGATATTTGCAAATGATATATTCAATAAGCTGTTAATATCCAAAATATATAAAGAATTTGTACAACTCAACACTAAAAAAAAATCTGATTTTAAAGTGAGCAGAGAACTTGAATAGACATTTTTCCAAAGAAGATATACAAATGGCTAGCAGACACGTGAGCAGAGGTTCAACATCACTAATCATCAGGGAAATTCAAACCACAACCACAATAAGATATCACCTTACACCAGTTAAAATGGCTAAAATCAAAATTATAAGAAATAACAAGTGTTGGCAAGGATGTGGAGGGGAAAAAAAACCCCTTGTGTGTGTTGGTAGAAATGTAAACCCCTATCTTTACTGCAGCATTATTTACAGTAGCCAAGACATGGAAGCAAACTGTGTCGATCAATAGACAAATGGATACAGAAAATGTGGTATGTATACACAATGGAATATTACACAGCCATAAGAAAAGATGAGATCTTGCCATTTGAGACAACATGGATGGGCCTAGAGAGTATTATCCTAAGTGAAATAAGCCACACTGAGAAAGACAAATACTATATGATTCCACTCATAAATGGAATCTAAAAAAAAAAAAAAAAAAAAAGAATAAATAAACAAAAAGCAGAATCAGAACTACAAATACAGAGAATAAACTGATTGTTGCCAGACAAGAGGGGTGTGGGGGCTTGGGCAAAATAGGTGAGGGGGGGAAGGAGATATAGGCTTACAGTTATGGAATGAGGAAAGTCACAGGAATACAATGTAGAGAAGATGGAATACAGCCAATGATACTGTAATAGCGATGTCATGGGGCAAATGGTAGCTAAATTTGTCATGAACATAGTATAATGTATAAACTTGTCAGATCACTAAGTTATACACCTGAAATGGATGTAACATTGTGTGTTGGCTATATTATGAGACTGAACTCAGGGCCTGTGTCAGCTATATTAAAAACAACAACAACAACAACAACAACAACAACAACACATTTGGTCTTTTTTTCAAAGTCTTTAGGAATCATTTGGAATTTTCTTTTTATCTCTTTTCTCCCTCAGTTCATACACCTTTATTCCTGCACTACATTGTGCCATATTAACATTTTGTTAGTATTTTCAAACAAACTCTTATTTTAGAAAACTTTTAGATTTACAGAAAATTTATGAATAACTAATCGTTCCCATAAACTAAGCAACCAGTTTCTCTATTATTAACATCTTAAGTTAATATGGTATATTTATTACAAGTAATGAACTAATATGGATACACTGTTACAAACTTAAGTCCATAGTTTATTCAGAGTTCCTTTGTTTATACTTAGTGTCTTCTTTCTGTTCCAGGATCCCACCCATTCAAGATACTACGTGACATTTATTCATTGTGTATCTCTAGGCTCCTCTTACTTTCCTTGTTTTTGATGACATTCACAGTTTTGAGAGTACTTTTGTTATATATTTTGTGGGATGTCCCTCAGATTGAGTTTGTCTGTTTCTCTCTCACAATTAGACTGAGATTTTGAGTTTTGGAGAGGAAGACCACAGAGGTAAAGTGTTATTTTCATCATATCATGTCAAGAGTACATTTGCTGATCATGACATAACTATTGATGTTGACCTTGATCACCTGGCTGAGGTAGTGTTTACCAGGTTTGTCTACTATAAATGTACTCCTTTCCCCCCACTTTGCACACTATACTCTTTGAAAGGAAGTCATTATGTGTAGCTCACATTTAAGGTGTGGGAAGTCTGCTCCACTTCTTTGTGGTCAGAATAGCTACATAAATTATGTAGGATTCTGTACATATTTGTCTCTTCCTCCTGCAGTTATTTAATTCAAACGATTTAGTCAATTATTCTATCAGTATGTACTTGTGGATATTTATTTTATAATTCAGGACTATTTTATTTATTTTATTGCTCTAATTGTTTCAGCTTTGGCCATTAGGAGCTCTTTCGTTGGCTTCTATGTTCATTTGAAGTGCTCCCACCATTGTGTGTGTGGTTTTGTTTTGTTTTGTCTTTGAGCACTTCCTTACTTTATAGCACTAAATAAAAGATACTCCAGGCTCATCATGATTGTTTCCTGCCCTGTTATAGAATCAGCTGTTTCTCCAAGGATTTCGGGTTCCTGTTATTGGAAAATGGTGTTAGAAACTAAGATCTGGGTACTAGGTATGTTTGTTGCTACTGGAGTGCCATTGCTCCTTGGCCCTCTCAGCTGATAAAACAAGGAAATTACGTGTGTATAGTAACCCAGGTATGTATACATGTCTCTACATGAACCTGGCTCTTGCTCTGTTAGTATCATCTGTCTACTATAGAAGGTAGAGTTCTCTCCCTCTCCTTTTCTTTCCCTTCCTTCCCTGCCACCTTCTTTCTTACAAATCTTTGTATATTTAACATCTACTATAGTGCCTGGCATAGAGAGGCTCACTTCAAAACATCATAATGATACTTTATTACACTCTTTCTAGTTTCTTCTGGAACAATAAAGATAAAACCAGTAAAACAACCCCATGAACATGAGAAATCATAATAACAATAATACAATATTAATTTTCATGTGGAAATTTTATCTCACTTTAAATGCTTCACAATGTCATACCTAACATAAGAGATACAACTATTTGTCAATGTGAACATTCTTCCTCAGTTTAGCTACTTGTATTTTAGCTGTATCCCAGATGCCAGTAATCTTATGTTAGGATCTTAGTAAATAAATACTTCTTTATTTGTTTCATGGTTGTAAAATGCTAAAAAATAATCTAAAAAGTATACATTTTTGGAAATGAACTTTTAGAAAACATAAAATTAGAAATGGTTCTGAAGCATCTGGGTGGCTCAGTTGGTTAAGTGTTCAACTCTTGATTTTGGCTCAGGTCATGATCTCATAATTGTGGGATGGAGCCCCATATTAGGGTCTGGACTGAGTGCAGAGTCTGCTTGGGATTTTCTGTCTTCCTCTCTCTCTGCCCTTCCCTCTCACACGTGTGCACCCTCCCTTTCTAAAAGAAAGAAAGAAAGAAAAAAAGAAATGGTCCTAAATGGCATCCTAAAATTTCAGAAAGGAGTTATAATTTTAGAATAATATTTTAAGTCTAGTGGAAATTCTGAATCAAGCAAAACCAAAATAAAAAATAAAAATTAGACTTTAGTTCATATGTGAATCATGTGATGTACTTGAAATATTAGAGCAAGTCAATATGTAAAATAACTAATATTAGCATTTACTCTTGTACCAATTTCTGTTCGATGTTTTATATAATTCAATCAATTATTCAATCCTCATACTTATCTATTATTATCTCTTTTCACTTAAAAGATTAAAGACTCAGAGAGTTAAGTGACTTAAGTAAGATGTGGAACTACAATTTGGATCCAAGTTTATGAAAATGCTAAACCCATGTTTTGTTCACAAAGCAATACTACCTCTTTCAAAGTCACATTGTCTAACAGACTTGAATCTGCCTCCCCAGCTGAGTTATCTTCTGCAGGGACAGAATTGACAATCCAAAATAATTTGCCAATATCTTTAACGACTCCACATAAGTTGTCCAGCTTTAGAAATATAAACTGAGGCATTAATTTCTATGCAATTACTATAGAGTCAACATACTTTTCCTTCTTTCTTTCTTTCTTTCTTTCTTTCTTTCTTTCTTTCGAGAGTGTGTGCACACACATGCATTCATGTGAGAGGGGGAGGGGCAACGAGACAGGGAGAGGAAGAGAGAGAGACAGAGAGACAGAGAGACAGAGAGAGAGAGAGAGAGAGAGAGAGAGAGAGAGAGAGAGAATCTTAAACAGATTCTATACCCAGCACAGAACCTGACGTGGGCTTAATTTTACAACTGTGAGGTCATGACCTGAGCTAAAATCAAGAGTCGGACACTTAAGTGACTGAGCCACCCAGGTACCCCCAACATAATTTTCTAACTTGGGGGCAGGACAAATCTTCACAAATCTACAGAGATGTGGAAAATCTGTAAAGAGAAGCTCTTTATAGGCCTGTGTAAAATGGGAATAATTGGTCTCTTTTATCCTTATATGTGCTCAGAAATAGGAGAGAGTTCAAACCCTGAAAGAATAATCAAAATGAATTTGCTTAGAGTTCCTTAGAGGTGGAGAAAGCTGTAGAATCAGGTGAAGGAGGACTGTGGTGGTAACTTTAATGCCCCATGATGCTCTGAGAGCAGCTGACAAGTGTGACTATTTTTCTAAATATCTATACTGGATCTAAGAAACACATCATTCTTCTTGGGAGACTAGACACTTATAACTCATCACCCAGGGTGGTTCTTATATATAATCTATGGCATTATATGCTTTTTATTTAGAGATAAATACCTTTTAAGAATAAATATAGAATATAGCATTGACTTTTTTTTAATGTAGCTAGCAGAAATATCAAAGAGTTGGCTTTAGTTTTTGGAAAAAAAGAATGTTAACTCTTGTTTTGTATTCTTTACCAAACTTATACTTTGAAAGTTCTCTTCCAGCTAAATAAGGATCAGATAAATGTTATCTGGCTTGTTTCCCAGGTTTTTTAGCTGAGCCATTTGTCTCCATAGCCAAACTGTATTTCTAGAATGATTTGTAAAAACTCAAACGCAGGAAGGTATTTGCTGAAATTGCTAGACTGAAAGTATTCACACATTGAACATAACATAAACACACAACAAATTCAGAGAAGGCGTTTTGAGAGACTTAGCGTCAAGAAAGCTAATTTTCATTGACTTCTTACTTTGTACTTAGGTGTAAGTGTAACAAACAAATCAAACTTTTATGAAGTAGGTCTTGTTATCCCCATTTTATAGAGAAGGAAATTTCAAGATCAAACTTCCAGGAAGCAAATGAGTGAGCATTTGAACCCAGGTTCTAAAGCCCGTCTCTTTCCAGTGTATTACTGAATAGCTCAGATAAAATAGTGGTAATACAAGTACCTAAAAAAGGAAGTATTGTTCAATGGAAATATCATTGGCCCAGAAGTCAGACAACCAGGGTCTTAGTGAGTAGCCTCCTATTATCTTTTCTGTCTGTCCTTGGGCTTCTTATCTATAAAATGGGGCCAGCCAAAAGCTGATCCAGAAAGTACTTTTTAAATCTTAAAATTTTATCCTCTTATTATCTTTCTCTATCCTAGATTGTAAGCTCCATGGAGGTAAGGATTTTTTTTTTATTGTGGGAAAATATATACAATATGAAATGGACCATTTGAACCATTCTTAGGTAAAAGGTTCAATGACAGTAAGTATATTCATATCATTGTACAATCATCACCATTATCCATCTCCAGAACTTTTTTCCCTTCTCCTATTAAAACTCTGTACCTATTAAATTATAACTCCCATTTCCCTCTCCCCACTCAGCCCCTGGCAACCACCATTCTACTTTATGTCTTTATGGATTTGACTACTCTAGGTATTTCGTGTAAGTGGAATCATACAACATTTATCCTTTTGTGCCTGGCTTATTTCATTTAGCATAACATCTTCAAGGTACATTTATGTTGTAGGATATATCAGAATTTCATTCCTCTTCAAGGCTGAATAATTTTCATTATATGTATCTACCACATTTTACTTACTCATTCATCCATTGATGAACAATTGGATTATTTCCACTTTTTGGCTATTGTGAATTGTGTTGTTATGAACATGGGTGGATAAATATCTCTTTTGGATCCTGATTTAAATTCTTTTACATACATACCCCAAAGTGGGATTGTCAGATTACATGGCAATTCTATGTTCAATTTTGGGGGAACTTTCATATTGGAATGTACTTTTTAGCTCTGAGATTCTATAATTCAGTGAGGGGCTAAGAAGCCCATGAAGAAATGTACCTCTGATGACTTCCCAAATTAGGGTTGGATGTTTGCCCAGGGCTACCACAACTTGCTTTCAGTACTCAATACAGGACAGATGGCAACAGGGTCTGTGAGAGTAGATTTCCTCTTCCTACTTGATACTAGACAGACAAGAACCACTGAGGCCATTTCTTACATCTTGCATGTAATTCTTCTTTGATGTATTTCAGAGACATGAAATTCAAAATACTAAATCAGAATGTCTAACTACTACTGTCATTTCACTGTATAAATATCCTAAATTAAGCAGAAAAAAAGTAGGAGGAAATGAAACTGGTAATTTATCTGATGGGAGCTTTTCCAAATCATGTAAAATAAAGCATGTTTTTAAAGTCAACCACAGGGGCGCCTGGGTGGCGCAGTCGGTTAAGCGTCCGACTTCAGCCAGGTCACGATCTCGCGGTCCGTGAGTTCGAGCCCCGCGTCAGGCTCTGGGCTGATGGCTTGGAGCCTGGAGCCTGTTTTCGATTCTGTGTCTCCCTCTCTCTCTGCCCCGCCCCCGTTCATGCTCTGTCTCTCTCTGTCCCAAAAATAAATAAACATTGAAAAAAAAAATTTTAAAGTCAACCATAAATTACAATGTTGGGGAAAAAATGTAGAACATGCTTTATTACTTTAAAATACTTTTGCTTTTGCCTAAAAAAAAATGGAAGAAGGCATGACAAGCCAGTGTGCACCACTTATTAAACTTTAATTCCAAATGATTTGTGAATACATATTTTTATCTTAGATGAAAAGTATACTCTCTGTCATTCCCAAATTAAAATTTAGATGCTTTGAAAATAATAACCATTATTTTACAACTTTGATGTAGGAAATAGAGGAAAGACATTCCAAGATAAAAAAAAAACAGATTCTCAAAGCAAAGATGAATTTTTGAAATGACTGTTTGAAATGATATCAAATAATTCTTTAAGAGTAGACATTGTTTTAATTATTATGGTATTTACAGGGCTAGGTTCTGCAATCAGTGATTTCTTGAACTGATATGTGCTTAAGGAAATTTCTCATTTCACCAAATTTCTCATTTGATGAAGAATGTAGGGCAGGAAACTGACGGGAAAGGAGACTTTGCCTCGTTTTCATGAAGTTCTACTTACATCAGTGTTGGTTGGGAAATACATTGTCTATTCTCAGCAGCTGACTGGCTACTGGCCATATCACATGCACATGTGTGCAATATCCCCCTAGAGCCAAAGTACAAGGCTCATTTTCCTACTCATGGCAAAAATTCCAGCTAGCTGCCAAACAAGCATACAGATGCTTTTGTTTGGAATTATCCAAAAAATGAAATAAAGTTATTTTGCAAGTGATTGCTTTAATAATACCAATAAAATTCAGAGAAGCAAAGGGAAATTTGGTAATTGCATATTCAGAAATGTACAAACCATTGGTGTACAAAATCAGTACAAGACCCTGATGGAGTCAAAATTACATATATATATATATATATATATATACACATATGTATATACATATGTATATATATATATATATACATACACACACACACACACACACACACACACACATATATATATAATTTTAATTTTTTTAACGTTTATTCATTTTTTGAGAGACAGAGAGTGTGAGTGGGGGAGGGGCAGAGAGAGAGGGAGACACAGAATGGGAAGCAGGCTCCAGGCTCTGAGCTGTCAGCACAGAGCCCGATGTGGGGCTCGAACTCACAGACCGTGAGATGATGACCTGAGTCAAAGTCAGACGCTTAACAGACTGAGCCACCCAGGCACCCCAAGTCAAAATTATATATTAGTATATAAACATATATATTCATATAAATGCATGGGAGAAAGGTCTGTAAAGCTACAGATCAATCATTGACAGTGATTTTTCTGGGTTGAAAAGTGGGATTGGGTGTGGGAGCATATACTTTTTATTCCATATAAATGGAATTTATATTATTGTAATTGTCTCCTTGTGGGTTTATATTCATGTGTACCTACATAATTTAAAAAGAAAAAACTCATATAAAATGAAAAAGTTGATATTGATTAAAGCAGAAAATTTAAATAAGATCTCACTAAAATTACCATGCAATGGAGCTAATATTTATAGTTTTAAAAACATTTTTCTCTTTTGCCTTCTTGAGTTCACAACTTTTGCCCTAATCCTTGTGAGCCTCCACCTACCTGTCAGTCAAATGGGCATGGGAGTGGTGGGAGTAGACATCTGATAATTATACGAGTACAGAGAGAATGACCAAGATGAAATAGAATTCAGTTGCCAAATTTGGATTATATGGTATGATGACTAGCCTTGCTAGCAAAGCTTCTGTCTTGGTAAAGGATATTCTAATTTATTTATTTCTCTTTAGTCTATCAACTCCTGTACTTGGAGGACTTGTATAGATTGGTGGTATGGAGCAAATGGCAGCTAAGTCAGTTTTGTGGTTGAGTTGTTATGGGAGAACATAACATAGAAGAAGTAAAAGAGAAAGCTTTTCAGTTGTGGTAGGATAGATTGGGGAGAGAAGGAGAGAGACAAGTGTGAAGCCATCAGACGTGAGTCCTGACTTCCCAATCTTTGGACTTCAGTCTGGGGAAGAGGGAGTATATTAGATAAGTTACGGTAATACTGGCGGCAATGGTGATCCTTACAAAGGATGAGATCCATTCCCAGGTGGCACTCAGCACCAATACAGAGCAGTCAACTAAGTTACAAGCACAGCTCCATGAACTAAGCAGAGAAAGTCTGAGGTTCAGCTCTCATGGACCACCCTTGTCTCTTTTATGAAGTAGATGGAGGAGGAAGGAGCTGCAACTGTGGCTGGACAGCTTTTCAGAGAAATCACCACAGTGTGCGTGTGTGAGGGTAGGGGTGTGGTGTGGAAAACTCTGCATGATGGGCTACAGGGATAACTGTCCAAGGCAGACCTTGGAGGGCACCACAGCATCAGTGGGTACTGAGGTGGGGTCAGAATGGTCAGATAGAGCTATTGGCCTGTCCTTATGTACATTTCCTGTATGATATTACACCACTCTAAACTTAAGTTGGGATATGGTGATCGGGCAAGCAACAGACACTATCCTTTAGGCAAGAAGACACTCTTTCCTCACCCTCTGCTCCCAGGCACAGTGCTTTCCCTCCACCATACAAAAGGAGCACCTCCAGAGATGCCACCTTTGGGAGATAAGCATGGGAGGGGGTAAAATAAAAGAACATTTTGAAGCAAATAAGAAATCGTTTCCTAACTGTACTATTCAAATGATCCCATGGGATTAAATGTAAACAAGACTCAGTTTATTTTCCACCTCACCAGCCAGTGGTTAGTTATTCCTTATGAGTTCTGGACAAAATGATAGTATATGTTCTCTACAAGTATGAGTTGTACTGTGAAATTTTGTAATATCACAATAAATGAAAAATAATGATAGAGAATAAAACTACACTGAATAAGAACACTGAGTGGAGAGAGAAATCTTGTCCTAAAAGAAAGCCAGGAAGTCTTACTAAGAGTCATGCAGCAAAGGATAGAGGATGGGGAGTCGGCTTAAGGAAGGAAACTGGACACTTGGCACATGAGGCTGAAATCTAATCACACGGTGGCTTGTAGTGTCTCTTGGTGCATACACACCTGCAAATTTCTTATGTGAAAACTTTTCAGAAATTATTTCAGCTTTCTACTTCATGTCACTATTAAAGAACAGAATTAGACCTGCCCATTAACTTTTAGGTGATGGAGAATCTTGGATGCTCTCTCTTATAACCAATCTTTCTGTCCTGACACAGGAAGGAATAGCCCTTTCCTCAGAGGCCATTCTAAGACCAATTGCTCTGACCTCTCATCCAAAGTCCAGTACTTCTCCAAGGTGGTGGTTAAGAACACAGATTCTGAGTCAAGACTTTCATACTTAATAGCTTTATGTCCTCGGGAAAGTTACATAACCTCTCTGTGACTTAAATGGGAACAAGAACACCTATTTCTTCTTCTTTTTTTAATTTTTCAGAGAGAGAGAGAGAGAGAGAGAGAGAGAGAGAGAGAGAGAGAGAGAACAAGTGGGGGAGGAGCAGAAAGAGAGGGAGACACAGAATCTGAAGCAAACTTCAGGTTCTGACCTGTCAGCACAGAACTCAATGCAGGGCTCGAACCCACGAACTGCGAGATCGTGAATTGAGCTGAAGTCCAACACTTAACTGAGCCACCTAGGTGCCCCAGAACACTTATTGCTAAGGACTCTTTAGTGTGAACAACCATCCTGGTTTGCCTGGGACTGAGATCGCTGCTGGGATTTGAGACTTTCCACGCTAAAACTGGGAAAGTCCTGGAAAAACCAAGAGGCATTGTTCACCCTGGTGAATACAAGTATAAAATGAGTTAAGTCATATGAAGTTCTCTGACAGAAGTGTACTTGGCACAGAGCAAGTGCTTAGTAATGTTTGTTACCATTATCATGATCACTATTACAACTACTACTATTGAATATAAAGAAAGAAAGGATTCCTCAGCCAGGTGGAGTATTTAAACATTGCCATAATGCTATTTGGATTAAAGAGGTTGCGTAACGACCCTTGGAATCTCTAAGTCGCTTAGTGTACTGAAAATTTTGCCTAAGTGTTTATTTAAAAAGAACTTAATACGGAGCTAATACTGAAGTGCAGTTTGAAATAAAACTCTATATAACTGAAATAAATTTCTCTGGAGACATGACAGAAGAAGATCCAGAAAGAAAGATCTAGCAACAGTGCTTGAAGTCATCCACTTGGTCTCTCCAAAGTCCTCCAAAGTGCTAGTACTCCAGGCAGGAACAAGTGAAGCTTTTGATGCTAATGCTATTTTGAGGCTCAGAAGCACATAAATGGGGCAAGAATGCCACCAGGAAGCTCTGAGAAAAGGTTTGATATTTGCTGTGTTCAAAGCATCGTAAGTGACAGGAAGACTTTCTTGCAGCAGAAGAAGGAAAAAATAGCTCACATTATTTGTTTGGTTTTTATATGTTGGG
Organism: Herpailurus yagouaroundi; assembly: GCF_014898765.1. NCBI lineage: Eukaryota > Metazoa > Chordata > Mammalia > Carnivora > Felidae > Herpailurus > Herpailurus yagouaroundi. The sequence continues at coordinate 51,741,352 of NW_024412400.1, forward strand.
CACTGTTCTAAGAGCTTTATGTGTGCATTGCCACTTAACGATCACAACAATCCTGTGATATGGATACTTCCAGTTTAGAGAAGGAGCTGAAACTCAAGGATAGTAAGTAATTTTCTATGCTTGGGTTAAACAGCAATTAGTAACACTTGAAGTCCAAGAGGGATTTCATTCATACCCAGGCATTTTAATTATGTAAATCCTCTTATAAATTGTGTATCACTCTCATTTATGCTGTATTTAGAGATTTATTGATAGTTTATTTTTGGTTTTGATTGCAGTTTTGATCTTTATCATACAATTGGATGAGTTATGTGGTACATTCGCCTTCATGTTCAAACCTCTTTTGAGGGATGCACATGTGATTGACCTATGAAATCCCTGCTCAAGATATTACTGTTTCCCAACAGGAAACATCTGAACTGGAAGCAATCAAGGAAATAAGTCAAGGAGATAAACTGCCTCTGTCAAGTTAGCTTTGGAAAGTAGAAAGTCTACAGTAGAAGCAAAAGTCATAATCATAAAATTATTTTTCTATAAATCAGTGTTACATATGACAGAAGTCAACACATCTTTGAAAGCCTTAGTTTCCTGCATTGTTTCTTTCAAGTTATATTTTAAGTGCAACTCTTTTCATTCTTAGGTAACCTAAAATCCATGGATGATGACCTTAATCATCATACTTAACATTAATGAGTCATCATTATTAACATTTTAATTCTGGTTAATTATTTCTATCTTAATTTTCTTATGGCTGCTTATACAGCTTCCAGAAACTCAAACTTCTAACTGTAAATTTGGACCAGCTGGTTATATATTTTGTTCCATACAGGAAGACAGAAAGATCTATTGACAAACTAAAGTGAGAGGGAATAGAGTTGAGTTATCCCTGCCTCAATTGGCTAGCTCTCAATGGTTAATGGGGTAGCATAAACTTTGAGGTGAAAAGACAATCAACATGCATTCAACAGAGGCTGCAGGAGTGGCCTATTGCCCTCAGAAACTCTGGCATCTCAAATATTTGCCTTGTGTGGGAAACATGATAAAGTCCCAGAACTGTAGTTTCTCTCTTATAAGACAGAATTGCAATGGAACAAGCTCAGAAAACTATTCTTTTCTTTAAAATCTTGAGATTGAAACACACTTGAAAGCATAGCAAAGCTCACAATTTAATTTCTCCTGTATATTTAGATCTTATATAATGGCTTAATTTTGAAATTAAATGTTTCTACTTTGGCAAGACCTCTATAGTCAATTTTTCTGCTTCACTGAGAGCCCTATGTTGTGAAGGGGAATCTGAGAATCAGAAAGTCAAGATGGGAGGTATCTGAAAAATGGTTGAGATATTTAAAACCTATATATAGTATGATATCGTCTTGCTCAAATGAAATCTTAGCAAAGAACCATTGGGTTGGTGCCCTCAGGAGAAGACTTTCCACATTCACGAATTGCACAACCTGAGCAACCACATAGTATCTGGTATTGTTCCGTACGAGAGACTCTTTAAGGAAACATTTCATCATTGTTGAGTCCTGGGCTGGTCTCCTGGATTGAGAGAAGCAGGAGCAAAAGAGCAGGTAGGATAAATGACAAAGTGTTTTTCTTAAAATTTGGGTGGCAAAAAGGCAAGAAATAGCTAATGTGCTGTTTCCAATTGCACTTATGAGGAGCCTGGAATGGCTACAGTGCTTCAGGTACAAATATCACAGAACTTGCCCTTGCCTATGCCAGCCCTGGCCACCCATCAAAAGCAATAATCTTTGATGGTAGGCTTTTCCTGAGCCACTTCCAGAACCAAGGGAGGCAGACATCGTGGTTAACCAGGAGCTCTGTCACCACTAATGCTACTGGGTTGGAAAGAGACTAGGTTGGGATGAACAAAAATGGAGAAACATGAACAGTAAAGCCATGGGTCTTCACTTTCTTCCGAGTGTTGGAACCCATCCCATCTCCTCAATGAAATGGGAGCTGGCTTTGAATCTTGCCTAGCTGCTGCTAGTGCCCTCCCATCTGGAGATAGGCCCTGTTTGTGGATCTACCCTGTCCATTGAATGGATGATCCTGGAAACATGCCCTTGGCATTCATTTGCTGCCGAGAACTGCATCTATCCAAGAGTTCTGGTTGCCCTGCACACTTCATCCTTTTAGATATGACTTTAGGCCTTATCTGCAGGGCTACTGTTCATAGCCACACAGGCTTTGTCTACTGCATTAGTCCAGGGATGTCATTCTCATAGGCCACAGTGCAAATGGCTCCTTTCTGAAGTTGGCCAATGCACAGGAACTTTTGGAGTGAGTTACACTCCTTGGACAATGTGATTTGGGGTTGGATGGAGATCACTGGAGTAGGCTGACATTCTATTTTAGGTTTTTTTCTCACTCATGATTTCTAACCCCTATTCTTTGTGCTTATAATATTCTTTACTTCTCTTAGCCCCCCGCATGTTTTATGGACGTAACATTTTTTTTTTTAATTTAAATTCTTATTAGTTAACATACCGTGCAATATTGGTTTCAGGAGTAGAATTCAGTAATTCATCAATTATGCACAACACCCAGTGGTCATCATAAGTGCCTTCATTAATAGCCACCGCTCATCTAGGGGTGCCTGGGTGGCTCAGTCAGTTAAGCATCCAACTCTTTTTTTTTAAATTTTTTTTTTTCAACATTTATTTATTTTTCGGACAGAGAGAGACAGAGCATGAACGGGGGAGGGGCAGAGAGAGAGGGAGACACAGAATCAGAAACAGACTCCAGGCTCCGAGCCATCAGCCCAGAGCCTGACGCGGGGCTCGAACTCACGGACTGCGAGATCGTGACCTGGCTGAAGTCGATGCATCCAACTCTTGATTTTGGCTCAGGTCTGGATCACACGATCCATGGAGTTTGAGCCCCATGTCGGGCTCTGTGCTGACAGCATGGAGCCTGCTTGGGGTTCTTTTTCTCCCTCTCTCTCTACCCCTCCCCTGCTTGTGCACTCTGCCTCTCTCTATCAAAATAAATAAATAAACTTAAAAAAATTACTTATCACCCATCTAGCCTACGCCCACCCACTTCTCTTGATCAACCTTCAGTTTGTTCTCTATCTTTAAGAGTCTCTCATGGTTTGTTTCCCTCTGTCCTCCTCTCCCTCCATATGTTGATCTGTTTCTTAAATTCCACATGAGTGAAATCATGTGGTACTTGTCTTTCTCTGACTTATTTTGCTTAGCATAATACACTCTAGCTCCATCCACGTCATTGCAAATGACAAGATTTCATTCTTTTTGATGGCTGAGTAATATTCCATTGTATATAAATACGGCGTATCTTCTTTATCCATTCTTTAGTTGATGGACATTTGCCACGTCCTTTCTTTCAGACTCAACCAAACCTAATTTAGCTTACTAAGGAATGAAGACAAGGGAGGATAAATATATTTGAGAAATTGTATACATCTCTTGTTCCAACAGAAGATTACAGAAGGCCACAGGATACCTCTGACCATGGCAAATAGCCTTATAGAGCATAATGACTTTGCCATGTAAAGGAACTGTAGTTCTTGTAGTTATTTCATGGCATTTCGTGTGTATGTTCAATGGTAGTTAGGCACATAAATAATAAAGCCAATAGAAATATCTTTGTACTTTGCAGATTTGAATAAAAATAGAGTATTCTCTAAGAACTAAAACTATATGAGCGTTGTTCTGAGAACCTGAGAACATGCTGCCATAAGCACAATTAGCTTTATTATCACAGGACAAGATCAGCTCAACCTAACAGCACAGTAGCTAACAGTGCAGATTCTGCAGTTACACAACCTGGAATCAACCTCAGGCCTACCACCCACCTGCCAGCTATGTGTGATCTGGGGCAATTTTTTTTTCTCTTATATATTTCAGTTTCTGAATTTGTAATTAAGGAATGATAATACTTCACTCAGGAATGAAACCATCATATTAATTATAAAGGAGATGTAACTGGATAGTGGCATCTGCCATCACTTTCTTGTCCTGATTGCACAGACCGATGAGCAGCAACTCTTACAAATAGTCCTCAAATTGAGCTGCTCAGGTGACTGGTCGCTTATCATTATAGAAACAGTTACTGTAGTAACATGACTCATATTTTTGTTTTAATTTCAATGTTGTTTCTTATATTTTCAGGAATTTAGTCAATACTTCTCCCAAAACAGGAATAATGAAAATGTAAATTATGTAGCTAATTTATAATTGAGCATATCTTTAAATGATTATATTGATAGTTTTATTACTCCTCCAGTGAAGTTTTGGTTACTTCTAGAAAGAATGCACCCTCCAACAATAATGATGACTTTGACTTGGCTCTGGGAGGAGGAACTGGAGCACTTATACATCACAAACCCTCAAGGGAAAATTCATTTGGAAGAGCTCAACTGTTTCCTACCATGCACTCTTGACAGTCGCCAAATACAATTTAGATGTCCCAACAGTAAGAATACAAAGTAGTCAACATCAATACAATCAGAAAGAAATCTGGGATATTTTCATAGGAGCTAGCACAATTTGCAGACATGAAAGTAATTTTGGAATTTATATGAATTTTAAATCAAATACATACATACATCTCTCTATATATATATTTATTTTTTTATGATGCTAATGTAGTTGATTTCTGGCAATGATACAGAGTCACTTTGTGGTCACACTGAGTCAGTGGAAGCCCATGTGTTATAAATAAACATTTGGCTCCACCAAGGAGAGATTTATCAAAAGTCGTGCAGAGGCAAACAAGGCAGGCAAGATTTGATCCCCTGCAGGTACCAGTCCATGTGTGACCAATTACTTTACAATTCTGCAAAATATATAACAGCAACCAGATTTAGGGTACAGAAAATTTTAGGATATTTTATTATTCAACTCCACTAAAATGAGTCTGTTTACCTGTTTTCTCCCCAAGGAAAAAAGGACAAGCCCAAGGTTGTCTATGTGTGAGTCATTTGTCTCACTCTCTCCATCTGACAGTTCTGAACTAAGACCTTCTGGCCTAGCCACCACCCAACAGCCTCAAGAGAGCATTCTTGAAAGAGGGATAATATGTATTTTCTAAGAAGTTTGATGATGTCAGATAGGTTGGTGCAAGATGCATGGTACCTCCATAGAGTATATATCAACCGTCTCAAGCTCTTTGAGGCTCTTGCAGGAAGTGGCCTTTAGCAACGCCTAGCCAAGCCTGGCTTTCCTAGGATGTCCACTGGGGATCTACTCTTAAGTTGATTTCATAATCATATGTCTGACATGGGAAAATTAGGGAGAATTTTGTTTCATTACCTGCTGCTAAGTGAGGTCTCACTAAAGAGAAAGCAGCTAATTTTGGGCAACCGGTCCTGGGGATGTGCCATAAATTTGTAAGCTACTTTTAGAACGTAATTCTAGTCTTGAGGGAAACTCAATACTGCAGTCTACAAATATGACTGAAAGTGTCTGAGGAAGGCATTTTCATATGAACTATACTCTTAGAGCATAAGTTCTGAAACATGTTACAGATTACTTTTTATTGATGTAGTTGCTGTAACAACATAGACAGCTATTAAGCTTGAAGAAGGTTGATTTCATTTGTTATCCCATACAAGGGAAACATCTAACATCATCATCATTATTAACAAAATTTTGGCAATTTACCAAGTATGCAGCATTGATCTAGGTACTAAAACTATAAAAAGACTCATTGAGAGTCTTTTCATTTAAAGAGATATTAAGAATATTTTAAAAAATAGCAATCCAAGGTAAAATGTAAAATGAGTAGTACCTGGAATCACTGAGGACGGAGGAAGTAAGATTTGATCTAAACTTGATGAATGATGAGCCTAGATAAATGGAGCAGAGGGCACCTAATGGAGCAGTAGCATGGACAAAGGCATGGAGGTGTCGATAAAAATGGCACATCCAAAAAGGCAGTGTGGATGGGGCGCCTGGGTGGCGCAGTCGGTTAAGCGTCCGACTTCAGCCAGGTCACGATGTCGCGGTCCGCGAGTTCGAGCCCCGCATCAGGCTCTGGGCTGATGGCTCAGAGCCTGGAGCCTGTTTCCGATTCTGTGTCTCCCTCTCTCTCTGCCCCTCCCCCGTTCATGCTCTGTCTCTCTCTGTCGCAAAAATAAATAAACGTTGAAAAAAAATTAAAACAAAACAAAACAAAACAAAAAGGCAGTGTGGGATAGCCTGGCAGTGGCATGGCCATGAATCCGGGGTTGAGTCCTGACTCTGCCTCCTATTGGCTATAGTACCTTGGACAGCCTATTTGACTTTGAGTCTATTTTCTCATCTGTAAAATGAGGACAATCATAACTAGGCTGCAGGCTTTTCATCATGGTTAAATAAATAAATTTATTCAGTTGTTTTTATTCAATAAATATTCATTATGCACCATAAAAATATTTATTGAATAGAGTTAGCTATTTTTACAAATAATAAGTTATTCATCTGGAAAGAGCAAGTCCATGTGGGAAATTACTGAAGCCTAAAACTAGAGGCATAAGCTGCATCTAAATACAAATGACAGTAACTAGTAACACTGATACAAAGAAAAACTGATAGCAAAAACCAAGTCGTGGTCTATTTCTATTATTTATAACATGTATATTCCTTCATTCAATAATTTACAGGTAATTCCCTATTTCTTGTTTGTTTTTACAAAGGTAGGGGTTATCTGGGAAGAAGATAGTCAAAGCTGTAAAAATAAAATCAAAAGTATCCAGATATACAAAGGTTATACTAGATGAATAGAGCTCCTTATAAAAATTTCATTTTTCTAAGCAGTAAAAAAAAAAAGTATTAAAGAGGGTTGGGGTTTAATATAGTATAGACATTGACTTATAGGAATTTTAAAAAGATCATTTATTCAACATGCATTTACTGACTTTCTACAGTATAGACACTGGATATGTTGTAGTAAATAAAATAAGTGCTATTTATTTTGTTTAGTGGAGGAGACAATAAAGAATAATACGCATAAAAGAGCAAATGTGATAAATGCTCTGAAGGAAAATAAAATAGGAAAATTTCCCCAAAGAACAATATTGGAATAACTCATTTAGACTGGGATGGGGGCTAGAGAGGGCTCTTCCAAGGAAGCAGTGTTTGTGCTGAGGCCTCAAGGACAGGCAGCAGTGAACAAAGCATAGGGAGAGGACAAAGTGGTCCAGTGGCCCTTGGTGTGAAAGAACCTGGGCAATGGGGCTGATGTACACAGTTCTCAAAGACCATGCCAGACCTGGTAGCCTATATGTATATATATTTTTAATTTTCATAAACCTTGACCACAACAGATGACTTCAAAGTCAACTCAGCCTGATGGTGATTGAAATCCATTGGCCATTCTTGTAATAGAACTTCAAATATTAATTCTGGCAATAGAGGTACTCTAATCCCCAAGCATACATAGAAGGATGGCTTTAAAAAGGCTCTGTGGCTTCAAGAGATTCACAAAAATTGCATTCACAAAAAGCAATTCAAATCAGACTCAGTGAATTTAGAGGGAATGCTGTAACTATATTGTGCTCTGATAATAGAATGGTAATAAAGAGTGTAACAACAGGTGATAGGGTTAATTTTATTGCCTCTTACCAATTACATATTGCCTCCTCCTGGCTTGAACCACTACGTACCCCGTACAGAGTGAAATGGCCAAAGCTCTTCATGCAGATCCAACATGGTAAATGCCTGCTATTTACCTCCCTCTAAATGTGCTGATTTGACCTTTCCCCAAATACAATTACCACTTAACATAAACCCAATGGTCAACAACTACAGGTTGTCTGCAGATGTCCTTACATAGGGTCCTGGCTAGAATGTAAAATTCAGTTGTCTGGAGAACCAGATACTACGTTGAGCACACAGAATCTGGCAGGAAGTGATGACAGACATACTGCTCCACCACCATGAAAAATACATGATTCCTTGTATTTCATGCCTTTCTTAATCTACGTGGGGATGTGGTGCTGCTGAATTTTATTAGATTTTAATTTTGCTTTCTGTCAAAACTGAAAATCACTAACCAGCCCATCCCCTAATCACCTTCATCAATATTATGATGCTCTATGATCAGGGCAATGCTCTCTGAAAAGCTATCATTGGAAAGGCCAGAAGTTTGTGTGTGTGCGGGTATTGAGGGATGTTTTTTCTTTGACATTCTCAAAGAGAGTAGACCAACCCAAAGAATGAAAGGAATGGGCATGGAATAAGGAAATGCAAATACAACGAAATGAGACGGAGATGAGAACATCAAAGAGAGGGAGAAGACAGGAAGATTTATTATGAGGAAAGGAATTCAAATCAAAGGAAAGACAATAATGTGATGGTGGTAGTAATAACCCAAGAAGTCCAATATTTTTTTCCCCTCTGAATAGAGAAAACAGGACCTAAATATAACTAGTGTCTGCTTTGGGACAAAAGGGAGAACAGAATACAAAAAGTGTCTGTCTCAATAAAAGAAAAGAAAAGAAAAGAAAAGAAAAGAAAAGAAAAGAAAAGAAAAGAAAAGAAAAGAAAAGAAAAGAAAAGAAAAAGTAAGAGCAAATAAAATCCACCTCAGTTAACTTTGCATGTTTTTTTTTTTTTTTTTCTCATCAATTCTCTAAATACTCTGCTGGGAAAAGAGGATGAGAATTACTGGCTCAGAGTTAATGAATCCTGTTATATTTGACCCCAGTCACCCTTGAAGTTTGCATCTGTCAGAACACAGCACACAGCTTCCTCATACACTGCCTTTGTCTGCTGGATTCATGCAGGGCCATCTAGTGAGACACCCAAATAGCCCACCAGCACCATAGCTATCAGCCTGCTTCTCTCTGTGCTTCCTTCTGCAGACAGAACCAGACATGCAAATCAGCATCCCAAATAAGAAGCCTTCTTTCTGCACTAGTTACCTTCCAATTTTCTTTCCTACACTTCCTCACATGATGGAATCTTGTCAATACTAGAAGTGACTTTGCAAATATGAGCAAATAGTTCCCTTGGGCCGTACAAAGAAGGCTGGAGAGAAAGGGTTTCAAAACAGCCTAAGAGCAGTAAAAGCACTAGTAGTCAAACTGCTAGTTCTTGTTGGCACTATTCCTATCATTCCAAAAGCCCACTGAATAACAAAACGTTCACAGTTGGAGTCAAGACCTCCACTCCCCTCACCCCCCATCAATTACTTTGAGTTTTACAAGCACGCTAAGTATGGCAGCTCCGACAAGGACTGCATCAGGTTAGAAACAACTGTCCTGAAAAACAGTTTGCTGGACCTCCAACAGTAGGTCACTGGGAGATATCAGCAGAACAGTACAAAAATCCCTCCTGTGTGGCAACTCTCTTGGACCACAACCCAGCCCCTGTTTAGTGCCAACTTTGCATCTCCTTTTCTCTGTCAGACATTTTGTTGACATCCTTTGTCTGCTGTTGTAGCCTCCATTTACCTAAGCTTATAGTTTTTAATACTTTTATTATTATTTAAGTGGAATTTTAGTGATAGTGAAGATGAACATGTGTTCAATCAGCTATGTTTACTGGAATGTGTGTGTGTGTGTGTGTGTGTGTGTGTGTGTGTGTGTGTGTAGGGGGTAGGAGTGGGGGGTGGGTCAGAAACCCTTAAACATCATCTAACATAAAACTCCAGGTGAATGCAGCAGCTAGTAAAAATGACTGCCTAGAACTAGGCTTGATAAACTATGGCTGTGGGCCAAGTCTGACTCTGCTTGGTAGTATAAATAAAGTTTTATTGGAACACAGTCACGCCAATCCATTTATGTATTACCTGTGGATGCTTTTACACTACAATGGCAGAGTTGAATAGCTGTAGTTGAGATAGAATGGTTTGTCTCTGACCAAAAAAGAAAAAAATTAGTAATTGGCCTTTTACAGAAAAGGTTTGCCAAACTCTGGTCTATAATGCAGGCTGGTAACAATGCTTAATATTGCAAGATGAAGTAAACATTTTTCTATATTTCAAATTTGTTTGAAGAGTGTTACAATTTTTGGAATTATTACATTTAGTTTTAGGGTTAAAGTGAATACCATGGGCAGGAAGAAAATATTTTTTTACTAAGGTATAGTAAGAGTATCTTTTTAAAGAAAAGTACGGATCTAGGTTCGATATCTTATATCTGTTATAGATGTAAGATGATGTTACTTATAGAGGGAAACCTGGCAACTCTTTATATATTAAATTAAAGAAATGTTAGTTGACTAGCAGACCTATTATTTCCAGTGCTTCAACAAAAATATTCCATTTGGAAGCTCATTCTGCTAAAATTTTGTGGCAGACTGTAGCTATTATTGCACATTGCTGGCCTAGATCTTTGAGTTGTACTTATAAACCAGTCCAGGTTTTTCAAATCCAAATTTTCACCATTTTAATTAAAAAGTGAAGCATCTTCACTTTTAAAAAGTGATAGCACTTCCTTGAAAGATCAAAGTACTTGGAAGGAAATACATAAAATTTCTAACAGTAGTAAAATGGTAAAATTAAGGGTAATTTTCTTTATCTCTTTCTCTATTTTTTTAATTTTTATAGTGGACATTACACTTTTATTTTTATTTAAAAAATTAACTTCACAAGGAGTTTTTTTTTCTACCAGGAAATGGGTTAGAATTGTGTTGTGCTATTAGTTGATAAATTCAATTTATCTATCAACTGTCACAAAGTTAGTATCACAGGGGGCTAGCCCTCTGAGAGACAAATGATAAGCTAAGTTTGTTTTGTAGATGAAACAATTTCAGGCAAGACAAGTCTCAGTGGTGCAAAATACTCAGAGACTAAGAATTGTGTCTGAAAACCATTGTTATAAATAATTGGCAGCCAGTTTAGTTTAGTTTTGTTTTCTCCAGCTCACATGTCCCAGTTGTAGTTTGGAGAATAAGACCACCTTCCCCACAGGTGACACAGCCTGTGGAACTGTTCTGGAGAATATAAGTCTTGGCCTCATTTCCTTCTTAGCCTATGCCTTTCCTGGGTATGGGAAGTGGGGGTTTCAGAGTTATACCATGCACTTGTTCCCCATCTCACATTTTTCTACAGTAAAAAATCTGTATGTAATTAATATCCATGATAGCTGGAGACTGCAATGTGAAAACTGACTGAATTTCAGGTAAAAGTGCTAAAAGCTTTATGAATAATAATTTTTGGATACTCATCTCACTTAATTCTCAGATATGCAATATATTGGCCATTATTGTAGAAGAGAGACTTCTGGTTTCTACTCTAGCTGCCAAAGCCCATGCTCCCAACCATCCCATCCAATTGCCTTACTTTTGAATGTCTCCTCTGATTTTTATTTTATTTTATTTTATTTTTGGAGGGAGGGGAGAGAGAGAGCCCATGTAAACAAGTGAGGGAGGTGCAGAGGGAGAGGGAGAGAGAGAATCTCAAGCAGGTGCCACACCCAGCACAGAGCTCAACATGGGGCTGCATCTCACAATTGTGAGATCATGACCTGAACTGAAATCAAGAGTTGGACACTTCCTCACTGAGCCATACAGATGCTCCACTCCTCTGAGTTTATAAATGACTATAGGGAAGCTCATTTATTAAAAGAACAAACGGTCATCACTTTCCACTAATTCAGTATTTTCTTCAGTATATCAAGTGTTTTAAAAAATACCACACACATATTCCCAGCAAATGACTAACCATTTTGCCTCTTTTTAAATGCTGAGTTTGAGATATAATTTCTTTATTTGTAAAAGTCTGTGTGCTTTCAACCTTTTGTGTTGCACAAGACAGTTTTTCTTTTCCTAATTAAATAAAGGGTATCAACCTAACCATAAATGAAAAGTTGCATGCAATGTTAAAGTCCACTTGACAAAGAGACTGGGATTCAGTTGCACATAAATGATATGCACACTGTCTCCTAGGTCAGGCCTGCATCTTGCTCTCCATTTGTTGGTTCATTTGTTCATTCCTTCATTCAGTTGTGTGTGTTGAACACTTGTTCTGCACTATGCTGGACACTGGGGATAGAGAAGGTCCAGAGTCTGCAAGGATGTCAAAGGGATATAGACTCAGACTCATGGTGCTGACTGCTTCTCATTTAAAAAAAATTAATGTTTATTTATTTTTGAGACAGAGAGACAGAGCATGAGCAGGGGAGGGACAGAGAAAGAGGTAACATAGAATCTGAAGCAGGGTCCAGGCTCTGAGCTGTCAGCACAGAGCCAGATGCGGGGCTTGAACTCATGAACCGTGAGATTATGACCTGCGCTGAAGTTGAACGCTTAACCAACTGAGCCACCCAGGCGCCTCCGACCACTTCTCATTTTAGTTTCTGTGGTTGGAGTGTCCCACTCTCTCTCTCTCTGTGTCTGAGAGGTCAAACCCTGCCTGACATCCTCAGCAGGTATCTCACAAGGTAGGTAAGTGTACAGGGTATTAGATAACTGGGTAATCTAAAAGCCAGAGCCCTAAAAGCCAAGTTATTGGAAACCTTAAAACAAGGAACCCTGAGTCCTACTCTAGGGCCCAGGGAATCTCTTTGGGTTCCAAGTGCTACTCCTGTCTCACGTTGGGCCTGGCTGAGGCCCCCAGGGGCTGAGAAGACTATGTCTGGTGCCCTGGGCTTCTGCTTGCTTAGTCGGGAACTTCATGCAGGGGTAGTGAAAGACTCCAGGACACAAACAAGTATTTTGGGAAGCTCATTTGTCTGATAAAGGCAGTGATTTGTGACACGAGAAGGCCTACAATGGCTGCAAAGGCTGCCTGTGGTGGGACTCATTGCTGCATGGACTTCTCTGTTCTGGTCAGCTGCCCACCGAAGATGTCACCCTGCTTTTCCTCCAGAGCTGCTGTTGTCAAGCACTGGGCCCTGCACTGAGTGACAGTTGCAAAGGTAGCTAAGGGCTCCAACTGCTCTCATGATACCGGCCCATTCACTCAGGACACCTCACCCCCACACTCTCCCTTTTAAGTCTTTGTGTCTCCAAACCCTCATCTGTCTGGAGAATGTGAGCCAATTCTGTTTAGAGGAAAGGGACAAATGGTGAGAATGCAAAGAAATGCATTGCTAATAGCAATTATTTGAGTCTCCTATCCAAGAAGGTGGTAGTTTAGACTTCGGATTGAAAAAGAGAAGGGGAATTCTTCTCAGATCTTTTAATTGATTTAACTCCCATCATTGCTTTATTACAGGGGTAGTTCCAAGACCAACCCTGCCTAACATGAATGAACAAAGTAGCCTACCCACATTCTTCCTGTACAGACTCTGCCCACAACTAGTTGATTCCATGATTCCATGTTAAGATATGTGGATTTGTTTGTTTCTTTAACAGTAAGGAGTGTGACCAAAACCAGAAAAAAAATTTTTTTTCCCCCAAAAGTCACTGGGGTCATCATTACAGCAATTTGGGTACAGTTTCTTCTTAATACCAGCAAAGATCCTTTCTTGATGATATTTTTATCAGTAAACACCTCATAAGGATCAAAAGAGTTTACTAAACCATATCTTGATGGATAAAGTGAAAATAAATTTGAAACACATGGCTTACATTTCCCTAAAATGTGCATGAGTTCAAAAGTTAACAATAATAGTGCTTGACTAAAAGCATTTGGAAATTTCTTAAGCTTTAAGGGTTTGAAAACCCAGTTTCTAAGGTGAACTTAGATGGGTTCTCTTACACATTAGGGCACTATAATTTGCATTAAAGGTATTCACAGATAACACTTCAACAAACCAAGGGCAATATGCTATTGTTTTAACCTTTGCTTTGAAATTTCTTTGTATTCTAGTGCTTTAAATATTCAAATAAACCCTTTAAATGATGTTATTGAATTGCTTTATGAAGACAGAATAACTCTTCTTGCTTTGCACATAAATTGAAAACACACAATAGTTCAGGAAATGCAAAGTTAAACATGATCAAATTTATGAAAACATTAACAAAATCTTAAGTGTTCAATGCACATTTGATATTGGAATTATGGAGAAATTGTACAATTTCAGTGTTTTAAGAATATAAAGATTTGCCCTGATTTTTTTTTACTGTAGATTCAATTGTTTCTAAGAGTTCAAAGGATTTGTTAAAAAAAAAATCAAATAAACAAAACAAAAAACATCCGTGTGTAACTGGTGTGACTGAAAAATAAAAATTCAGTAGAAAGACATGCTAGGGGTATAGGAATGTCCTATCTACCTTTACTGGAAAAGATAGATTTTATTTCAATATTTTTATGGTTCTTTTTAAAAGAAGTTATAAAAAAATCAGGTTAGATTCAGCAGAGAGGAGATGGTCCAATGTATAATTACATACTTAAAAAGAATGAAGGCCAGAGGGATTAATCTGTAAATATCAATGATAGGTGGGTGCACATACACTCTCTCAATCCACTTTTCAATGTTTTGGGTTTAAGAAAGCATACATTGCCTCTAGCACACTTTTGCTTAATTTTAATTCTCTGCATATTTTAAGGGGAACATAATCCATATGTTTCTAATTCATTTATACAACTTGACTAATCATCATTGAAGGCATATTTGATACCCAAGATATTTTGAAGCTATTAAAACTACCTCCATCAGGAACTAAATTCCACATTCATAAGGAGTCAGAGCCAAACACACTACAAATTCAAACATGTACCATGGAGTAGAGTTTCCTGGCTTGCAACCCTATTCATTCTTTCTTAACCCTATAACCCGTGAGAAGAATCAAAGGATGACTGGAACCACAAATTTAATGAATAGTCCAGATGACAAAGCTTTGTAACCTTGAGTGTCCTTGAGAAGAATAGTCATCTCCTCAATTAAGAGGTGATTATTAAATGAAGAGTCAGTTAACTAAATCACAAATTCACTGTGAGGAAGAAAATCACTTTCTCTACTACTGGGATTCACTGGAATTTCTCATTCCTATAGTAGCAGTGCTTCTTAAACTTTAATGTGCATATGAATAACTTGAGGGATCTTATTAATACTGATATTACTGATTAATACTGATATTAATAATACTTATTAATACTGATATTAATTACTGATATTGATCCCTCAATAACTTGAGGGATCTTATAAATGCTGACTCAGTAGGTCTAGGATGGGCCTGAGAATCTGAATTTCTAGAAAGTACCTAGGTAATGTCAATGTTGCCGGTCCATGGATCACACTTTGAGAAGCAAGGTCTGTTGCAGGGTGTCTTAACCACCACTGATATTTTGGCAGGATAATTCCTTGTTTTGGCAGGGGGCTGTCTTGTCCATTTTCGAATGTTTAGCAGCATCCCTAGTCTCTACCCACCTGCTAGATGACAGCAGCACCTGCCTCCACTTCCCCAGTCATGAAAACCAAAAATGTCTCTAGACATTACCAAAAGTACCACAGCTGGGGATAAAATTGCCTGTAGTTGAGAATCAGTGCTCTATTTTCATGTTTAGTGGTTAAATGTTTATTGCATAATATAAACACCTTTTTTGATGAACTAGCTTCAGTGAATGCTGAATCATTAACTAAATAAATAAATACCTTTCTTTCTTTTTTTTTCCTCTGAGAAATTATAATACTTTATTTATGGACACTCTAGATTTTTCACTAATTTTATTTCCTTTCTTACTATGGTCACCAGCATGCTCAGAAGTAAATTTGCAAACCACATTTAGGAATTGTGAAAATTTATAGGAATACATTTTTAAGAAATAACTACTAGATTTATTTTATTTCTTTTTCCTCCAACATTAAATGAATCACCTCCTCTAACTTATATTTTCATAGGTTCCTTCATATACGATTTGAAATAAGATTGGTTTCCTTTAAATAAGGTAAACCAAAGAATTTCAATAAAAATAGGGATCTTTTTTTCATAGGTTTATATTTTCATAGGTTCCTTCATATATGATTTGAAATAAGATTGGTTTCCTTTAAATAAGGTAAACCAAAGAATTTCAATAAAAATAGACAACCCAGGGGATTGATGGCAGAGTAGAAGGAAAGATGGCAGAGTAGAAGGACCCTAAACTCACTCATCCCACAGATTCAACTAGATAAAATTTGAACCAGAGCAAACAACCCAGAAAAGGACCCAAACAAACTCCACAACTAAATGCAGAGAAGAGGCCACATCAAAGAGGGTAGGAAGGGCCAGGACTTGAGGACTTGTCCAACTAAAAGATATAGGGTGACAGAGTGGATAAAAAAGCAAGACCTATCTATCTGCTGCCTACAAGAGACTAATTTCAAACCGAAAGATACTCGCAGATTGAAAGTGAGGGGATAAAGAAATATTCATCATGCAAATGGAAGTGAAAACAAAGCTGGAGTAGCAATGTTTATATCAGACAAAACTAGACTTTAAAACAAAGTCTGTAACAAGAGATAAAGAAGCACACTATATAATCATAGGGAATAATCCAACAAGAAGATATAACAATTGTAAATATTTATGTCCCCAACATTAAACACCCAAATACATAGAGCAGCTAATAACAAACATAAAGGAAATCACCAATTGTAATACAATAATAGTAGGTGACTTTAACACCCCACTTACTTTGATGGACAGATCAAACTAACAGGAAACCAACAAGGAAACAGTGGCTTTGAATGACACATTGGACCAGATGGATCTAACTGATATATTCAGAATATTCCATCCTAAAGTAGCAGAACACACATTCTTTTCAAGTGCACAGGGGACATTCTCCAGAAGATCACATATTAGGCCACAAAAGAAGCCTCAACAAATTCAAATAGATTGCAATCATACATACCTCTTTTCTGAAAATAACAGTATGAAACTAGAAATCAACAAGAAAAAAATCTGGAAATAATACAAATACATGGAGGTTAAACAACATGCTCCTAAACAATGAATGAATCAACCAAGAATTCAACAAGAACATTTTAAAAATATGGAGACAAATGAAAATAAAAACACAATGGTCTAAAATCTTTGCAAAAGCAGAAGCTGTTCTAAGAGGGAAGTTTGTGGCAATACAGGCCTACCTCAAGAAGCAAGAAAAACTCAAATGAACAAGCTACTCAACCCCTAAAGGAGCTAGATAAAGAAGAACAAACAAACCCTCAAACCAGTATAAAGAAGGAAATAATAAAGATTAGAGTAGAAATAAATACTATAAAAACTAAAAAAAAAAAAAAAAATAATAGATCAATGAAACCAGGAGCTGGTTCTTTGAAAAGATCAACTGAATTCATAAACTTAGCTAGACTTATCAAAAAGAGAGGGAGAGAAAGGACTCAAATAAAAATCACAAATGAAGGAGAAATAACAACCAACACCTCAGAAATACAAATTGAAGAGAATATCATGAAAAACTATATGCCTACAAAATTAGACAACCTAGAAGAAATGGATAAATTCTTAGAAACATACAACCTACCAAAATTAAAGCAGGAAGAAATAGAAAATTTTAACAGACTGATTACCAGCAAGGAGACTGTATCAGTAATCAGCAAACTCCTAACAAACAAAAGTCCAGAACCAAATGACATCACAGGTGAATTCTACCAAACATTTAAAGATGAGTTCGTACCTATTCTTTTCAAACTATTCCAAAAAATAGAAGAAGGAAATTTTCCAAATTCATTCCAGGAGGTCATTATTACCCTGATTCCAAAACCAGATAAGGACACAGCAAAAAAAAAGAGAACTTTAGGCAAATATCTCTCATGAACAGAGATGCAAAAATTCTCAGCAAAATACTAGCAAACCAAATCCAACATTACATTAAAAAACATCATTCACCAGGGGCACCTGGGTAGCTTAGTCAGTTAAGTGCTGGACTTCAGCTCAGGTCATGATCTCACGGCTCATGGGTTTAAGACCTGTGTTGGGCTCTGTGCTGACAGCTCAGAGCCTGGACCTGCTTTGGATTCTGTGTCTCCCATTATCTCTGCCCCTCCCCTGTTTGCACACTTTCTCAAAAATATATAAACATTAAAGTAAATTAAAAAAAAATCACTCACCATGATCATGTGGGATTTATTCCTGGTATGCAAGAGTGGCTCAATATTTGCAAATCAGTCAACACGATATGTCACATCAGTAAGAGAATGAATAAAAACCACATGATCATTTCAATAGATGCAGAAAAAAAAGCATTTGACTAAGTACAACATCCATTCATGGTAAAATTCCTCCACACAGTAGGTTTAGAGGGAACATACCTCAACATAATAAAGGCCACATGTGAAAAACCCACAGCAAACATCATACTCAATGGGGGGAACTGAGAGCTTTTCTCCCAAGACCAGGAATAAGATAAGGATGTCCTCTCTCACCATTTTTTTTTTGTTATATGTTCATTTTATTTTTTTTTATATATGAAATTTATCATCAAATTGGTTTCCTCTCTCAC